>NC_088398.1:58346758-58682591 GCF_034236695.1 Oncorhynchus nerka | reverse complement strand
CCATGTAAAAGTATCCAAATGTTTGATGAAGCAAAGAAAATGTGATTATTATTTTACCATTGTTGGCTCCTTTACAGTTGACATTGTGAGAATCACTTGGAAAGTCAGGAGTTGATTCTGAATAAAACCAACTATGATGAGAACATTTTCACTCAATAACAGTATTAACTTCACAAGTAGCCTCTAATGTCATAGGCCAGTGTAGTTCCATTTTTTTTTGTCATTTTATAGTGGTAACATAATAAATGGTCATGTTTAATTCACAGAACATTCAAGGGCCACATGCATCTTACCAGGTGAGCATTTTGTGGGGTCCTGATAGTAAGGGTTGTCTAAGTAACAGACAGGAATAAAGTTTACTTATAAGCGGCTGCTGTAGAGAATTTTATAGACTACAGATATTCTCATCGTCATACTTTTTTCCTTTTATCTTTGTCTTTATTATGCGAGTTAGCCTGTATTTATTCACAATACCTATTTCAGAACTACGCTATGGAATCTTCATCATCATAATCCCCCATATCCTACCTGGTCCTTCTGCTTTTACAATGGCCTCAGGTGAGATACAGACTCCCCGGTCGTAGACTGGCAGATCCTCGCAGGCCAAGCTCTCTGGCCAGGTGTGATTATACCGTTTCATCACAGGTTCACAGCCGCATTTCGCACGCTCACACACCGACTTGCAGGGCTTGATAGGGTCGTGTTGGAAGTCAATCGTGCATATTGGGGCGTACATGGCGCACAGAAAGAACAGTAAATCTGTACTACACTGGGTGCCAAGAAGCCCTTCAAACTGCTCAATGGCCAGGACTGCGTTGGCCTGGGTGCTGTGGTGGAGGTGGTTGGGCATTTTCGTCATGTTCCAGGGCATGGACTTGCACAGAGGGATCCGAATGGGCTCACATGCCGCCGAAGACGCTCTGGGTATACTAAACAGACAGGTAACCGCGAGGAAGGAGACGAATAACTCGTGGGAAAACATGATCATCCTCAGTTATATGCTGACAGTTGGTTTAGGATAAACAATAAATCTAAATGCAATGTCTGGTTATGAAGTCGGAATGGATAAACTTAAACGCGTAATGAAATCCTAAAATATATAGCTAGCCTAAAGTTGTCTGTCTACCCGGACGTGTCTAAACTTTGCGTCACGTAAAAGGAAAGAGGTTCAAACGTCATCTTTTGTGCGTAAAACCAAAATAACCTATTTGATATCGAATTCCTCGTGGACGGTGAAGATTGATTTCGATTTCCAACTGTTTTGTTGCTTATTCCATTGGCGCGTGTGTGATCATATTGCGGGTGGGCTTGTGGCTCCACTCTCTCTATCTCCTCCTTCCCAGACTAGTTAGCACTGCAGTGAGTCTGCGGGACCAGCTTTTTTACCCTTTACAAATTTCCTCTATCATCATCATGCCTGTCTGACCCTCCTCCTACTCCTGATTCAAGCCAACACCAAGCAGGACTGGAGAACTTGCCCCATAGCCTTCTTTGAAAAACATGTACATTAGACTAGTTCTGGGATGGGCAACTGGCGGATCAATTTCCACACACGCAAATATATATATATACAGTACCAGTCAAAAGTTTGGACACACCTACTCATTCAAGCGTTTTTCTTTATTTTTGGACACACCTACTCATTCAAGGGGTTTTCTTTATTTTTGGACACAGCTACTCATTCAAGGGTTTTTCTTTATTTTTGGACACAGCTACTCATTCAAGGGTTGTACTATGTTCTACATTGTAGAATAATAGTGAAGACAACTATGAAATTACACATATGGAATCATGTAGTAACCAAAAAAGTAACCAGCATCACCTGCAATGATTTTCCCAACAGTTGAAGGAGTTCCCACATATGCTGAGCACTTGTTTGATGCTTTTCCTTCCCTCTGCCGTCCGACTCATCCAAACCATCTCAATTGGGTTGAGGTCGGATGATTGTGGAGGCCAGGTCATCTGATGCAGCACCATCACTCTCCTTCTTGGTCAAATAGGCCTTACACAGGCCAGACTGTTGGAAATTCATTGCAGGTGAAGCTGGTTGAGAGAATGCCAAGAGTGTGTAAAGCTGTCATCAACGCAAAGGGGGGCTATTTGAAGAATCTCCAATATAAAATATATTTTGATTTGTTTATCATTTCTTTGGTTACTACATGATTCCATATGTGCTATTTCATAGTTTTGATGTCTTCACTATTATTCTACAATGTAGAAAATAGTACAATAAAGAAAAACCCTTGAATGAGTAGGTGTTCTAAAAGTTTTGACCGGTAGTGTGTGTATTTTTACAGTGCATTCAGAAAGTATTCAGACCCCTTGACTTTTTCCACATTTTGTTACATTTCGTCCTTGTTCTACCATTTATTAAATACATGTTTCCCACATCAATCTACACACAATACCCCATAATGACAAAGCATAAACAGGTTTAAAAACAAACAAAACAGAAATACCTTATTTATATAAATATTCAGACCCCAGACCCTGCTATGAGACTCGAAATTGAGCTCAGGTGCATCCTGTTTTCATTGATCATCCTTGAGATGTTTCTACAACTTGATTGGAGTCCACCTGTGGTAAATTCAATTGATGGACATGATTTGGAAAGGCTGTCTATATAACACCTGTCTATATAAGGTCCCACAGTTGGCAGTGTATGTCAGAGCAAAAACCAAGCCAAGAGGTCGAAGATATTTTCAGCAGAGCTCTGAGACAGGATTGTGTCAAGGCACAGATTTGAGGAATTTTACATTTTTAAAATGTTACCTTTATTTAACTAGGCAAGTCAGTTAAGAACACATTCTTATTTACAATGATGGCCTAGGAACAGTGGGTTAACTGCCTTGTTCAGGGGCAGAACAACAGATTTTTACCTTGTCAGCTCAGAGACTCGATCTAGCAACATTTCGGTTACTGGCCCAATCCTCTAACCACTAGGAAGGGTACCAAAACATTTATGCAGCATTGAAGGTCCCCAAGAACACAGTGGCCTCCATCATTCTTAAATGGAAGAAGTTTGGAACCACCAAGACTCCTTCCTAGAGCTGACCACCCTGCCAACCTGAGCAATCGGGGGGCTTGGTCAGGGAGGTGACCAAGAACCCGATGGTTACTCTGACATGGCTCCAGAGTTCCTCTGTGGAGATGTGAAAATCTTGCAGAAAGACAACCATCTCTGCAGCACTCCACCTATCAGGCCTTTATGGTAGAGTGGCCAGACGAAAGCCACTCCTCAGTAAAAGGCACGACAGCCCACTTGGAGTTTGCCAAAAGGCACCTAAAGGACTCTCAGACCATGAGAAACAAGATTCTCTGCCAAGCGTCACGTCTGGAGGAAACCTGGCACCATCCCTACGGTGAAGCATGGTGGTGGCAGCATTATGCTGTGGGGATGTTTTTCAGCTGCAGGGACTGGGAGGATAGTTTGGATAGAGGGAAAGATGAATGAAGCAAAGTACAGAGAGATCCTTGATGAAAACCTGCTCCAGAGTGCTTAGGACCTCAGACTGGGGCGATGGTTCACCTTCCAACAGGACAACGACCCTAAGCATACAGCCAAGATAATGCAGGAGTGCCTTCGGGACAAGTCTCTGAATGTCCTTGAGTGACCCAGCCAGAGTGAACTTGATCCCGATCTAACATCTCTGGAGAGACCTGAAAATAGCTGTGCAGCGACACTCCCCATCCAACCTGACAGAGCTTGAGAGGATCTGCAGAAAATAATTTGGAGAATCTAAGAAAATACAGGTGTACCAATCTTGTAGCGTTAGACCCAGGAAGTCTCGAGGCTGAAATCGCTGCCAAAGGTGCTTGAACAAAGTACAGAGTAAAGGGTCTAAATACTTACGTAAATGTGATATTTCATTTATTTATTACAAAAAAATGTGTGTGTATATATATTTAACCTGTACTGAGTGCACAAAACATTGAGAACACCTTCCCAATGTTGAGTTGCTCCCCTCCCTTCTTTGCCCACACAACAGGTGGAAAGCGTTCCACAGGGATGCATGTTGATCCCAAAGTTTCCCACAGTTGTGTCAAGTTCCCTGGATGTCCTTTGGGGGGTGGACCAGTCTTGAATCACATGGGAAACTGTTGAGTATGAAAATCCCAGCAGCTTTGCAGTTCTTGACACAAACCAGTGCACCTGGCACCTACTACCATGCCACATTCAAAGGCACTTAAATATTTTGTCTTGCCCATTCACTCTCTGAATGGCACACATACACAATCCATGTCTCAATTGTTTCAAGGCTTAAAAATCTCCTCCCCTTCATCTACACTGATTGAAATGGAATTAACAAGTGACATCAATAAGGGATCATAGCTTTTACCTGGATTCACCTGGTCGGTCTATGTCATGGAAAGAGCAGGTGTCCTTAATGTTTTGTACACTCAGTGTACAAAGGTTCACTCAATTAGCACGTCAGCTAATATTTTTTCGATTGGTAAATTAGTCTAGCCAGCTATCTATACTTGTAGTAATGATGGTCGAATTACTGACTGGGGCCCACTTTAATTTTGTTAGTCACTAACTCAGATATCATAAAAAATGACAAATTGTGTTGATTGCAGCAAACCTGGTTTAAAACGGCATCATGTTCTATATTCCTCATTACAAAATGGGTATAATTGCAGGAAATTAACTCTAAAACTTATTTTTTCTTCTTTCCTCTCAATAAAGGGGGTTCTCTAAAGTGTTTTACTCACAAGTTGGGGGGTATGGATGTGTGGGTATGGATGTGGGTATGCAGACCCGCGAGCCACTGTGGCCCCTCTTGATGAGTTCAGATTTGTTGTGGCCCCCACACTCATCAAAGTTGCCCATCCCTGGTCTAGATAACCTAACTTATTTGAGTAAAGCGGCCTATACATTTTTATAGGAAGTAAACAATCATTCTGGCTATTATGAAGACATGGGGTGTGTCCGTAAATTCACTCTGGATTGTCAGAGAGCGCTCTGGGAGTTCGTAAATTCAGAGCGTTGTCAGATTGTCCGTTAGTAAATTCAGAGCGTTTCGCTCACTGAGCATTCAGAGAGCACATTGGACTCTTTGACAGTGGAGTAAGGGAAAGGGTAAGGAAAAGGGGGATACCTAGTCAGTTGTACAACTGAATTCCTTCACCTGAAATGCATCTTCTGCATAGGGTTGATCAGTGCGTTCTGACCTCATAACATCAGTCAAGCACCCAAGCTAACTGATTAAAATTGGCTTGAAAACCTTACTCTGACCATTTTCCTCACCCTGGCAGAGCTGATTAGGCTGTTTTCATGTGATCTAGAGCATTGGTGACTGTAACCGAGCTGCTGGCAACAATTTAATAAAAATTTTTTGCTGACATTTACTGACACCGGTCATATTCAACGGGCGTTGCGTGTTTGTAAATTCATCAGTTATTCTGCCCTCTGAGTGAATTTACGAACGCACTCATATTATGATGTACACAAGCAGCTTTAATCAAGCCTAATTATTAGCGTGAACTCAACACAATGATTACATTTACATTTAAGTCATTTAGCAGACGCTCTTATCCAGAGCGACTTACAAATTGATGCGTTCACCTTATGACATCCAGTGGAACAGCCACTTTACAATAGTGCATCTAAATCTTTTAAGGGGGGGTGAGAAGGATTACTTTATCCTATCCTAGGTATTCCTTAAAGAGGTGGGGTTTCAGGTGTCTCCGGAAGGTGGTGATTGACTCCGCTGTCCTGGCGTCGTGAGGGAGTTTGTTCCACCATTGGGGGGCCAGAGCAGCGAAACAGTTTTGACTGGGCTGAGCGGGAACTGTACTTCCTCAGTGGTAGGGAGGCGAGCAGGCCAGAGGTGGATGAACGCAGTGCCCTTGTTTGGGTGTAGGGCCTGATCAGAGCCTGGAGGTACTGAGGTGCCGTTCCCCTCACAGCTCCGTAGGCAAGCACCATGGTCTTGTAGCGGATGCGAGCTTCAACTGGAAGCCAGTGGAGGGAGCGGAGGAGCGGGGTGACGTGAGAGAACTTGGGAAGGTTGAACACCAGACGGGCTGCGGCGTTCTGGATGAGTTGTAGGGGTTTGAAAGAAGAGGTTGAGCTTGACCCAGTAGGAGAAATATGGATGTCAAAAACTTGTGAAATTGAATGGTCTTCTTGCCCAAGTAATGAGACACCCCGCATTGCTGCCAATGTGATAAGGATGCAACCAGGGCCGACGCAGCGGTTACTTATGTGCAGGACATAAAGTCTTTTGAACTGGTCATCCCAGACACCATCCAGAAAACCATTCTGGACTGCACTAATTTGGAGAGAAGGTGTGTTTTTGGAGAGAGATGGAAGTAGATGGACCCAACTCATTTAAATTCATACTTTGGGGTTCTTATCTTTGCTGGTGTTTTCAGATTAGAGGTCTACCGATTAATTAGGGCTGATTTCAAGTTTTCATAATCTGTATTTTTGGGCACCGATTTGCCGTTTTTTTTACACATTTAACTTCTTCGAGATAGGGGGCGCTCTTTTAATTTTTGGATAAAAAACGTTCTCGTTTTAAACAAGATATTTTCTCCAACACTTTGTTTTTGCATTATTTAAACCAAATTGAACATGTTTCATTATTTAGTTGAGGCGAAATCGATTTTATTGATGTATTATATCAAGTTAAAATAAGTGTTCATTCAGTATTGTTGTAATTGTCATTAGTACAAATACATTTGGAGAAAAAAAATGGGGGAAAAGAATTGACCGATTAATTGGTATCGGCTTTTTTTGGTACTCCAATAATCGGTATCTGCGTTGAAAAAAATCAGTCGGTCGACCTCTATTTCAGATCTAATGGAGAATCCCTGTGGGATGCAGAAACTGGCAGAGAGCTTTTCAGTGCAACAATGTCTCTGGAAAACATCCACATTATTTCCAGGATTATCCGCTTATTATCAGAGACATCAGACCAGCCCGGCGGCAGAGAGACAAGCTAGCTGCAATTAGGTGAGAGTGGGACAAGTGAGTGGACCGCCTTCCCCAGTTTTACAACTCTGGGCCCAACGTTACTGTTGATGAGCAGCTTTTGCCATTTAGGGGCCGCTGCCCCTTCAGGCAGTACATACTGTATAAACCCACAAAATATGGAATCAAGATCCGGGCTGCCTGTGCTGCTGCTTCATCATATGCGTGGAACATGCAAGTGTAAACAAGGAAGCCAGGCGGAGGAGCCCCTGAGACGAATCAGGGGATGCAAGTTGTCCTGAACTTGACACAGGAACTCCGTGGCCACAACATCACATTCGCTAACTTTTTTTTATTTTTATATACTTCGCACAAGCTGGGACAGGAGCACTTGCATTGTTAGGGACAGTACAGATGAGTGTTAATAGGCTCATTGGGTGTTGACCAGATTTAAGAACATGTTAAATATCATTATTTATAACATTTTTATTTAACTAGGCAAGTCAGTTAAGAACAAATTCTTATTTACAATGATGGCCTACTGGGAAACAGTGGGTTAACTGACTTGTTCAGATTTTTACCTTGTCAGCTCAGTGATTCGATATACTAAACAGTATACAATGGTCAGCATGGAGGATTTTAAAGGGATTGTTTACATTACAAGTTGACCAAGAGGTCATATAGGGTCAGATTGTTAAATAAGATCCAGTATTCACCATTTCAGTGTTCTCTATTTCAGAATGAACTGGATCCATGCAACATTAGGCCAAGTAAAGTGGAGCAAATTAGTCTTATGAAAGCTTTTTAACATACATTTTTGTTTAGTTTATCACACATACAGTAACAGTGGAATAGAGAGCAGATTTAAGGTTTAGATTTGTAGAAGATCAAAGGGACTTCTGATTGACCTTGCCAGCCATTATTAGAATGTTCATGTTTGTTCCTCGTCAAACTGGATCATGGATTGTGTGTGTGCACGCGCTCGTTCCTGTGATCATGTGACTGAGGGGTGTTTAACAACATGACCAGGGAAACATCAATGTGAGAGCTGCCTGCCAGGACTCTGTGTTCTCAGGCCATGGGAACACTTCCCCACTAATATTTTGACAGCAAAAAAAAATAAAAAAAATACACAAAACAACCAAGACCAATGTTGGCCTACGTACAAAAAAGGAAACTGTTACTAGGAAAGACCTTCAAGTTCTAAGCACTGAGAAGCAAACTCAATAACACATGACAATCAGGTCAGATGTGAGTCAATTTGCTGCCAATTGTGATAGCTAGAACTGTGGAAATTTCCCTAAACAAATGTCTCAAGTGGAAACACTCAAGTTAAAATTATTAGGCTAATCATAGCAAATCTGTGTGTGTGTGAGTATGTATGGTATTTTGTGTGCAGCTTATACCCTGAAGTTTATTCAAACATTTGAAACAAATGAAACTCTAGGCCAGTAAGTGGATATAGCCTAAGATTTATTTATCACGTTATGGAGGACACACGGTTCATTGAAACATTGAAAACATATAAAAGTGGTAAAAGGAAAACTATGTATAAACATTCGATAAATATGAAAGAATGTTTATTATATACCGTACAGACAGGTACTATGGAGTAGTTATGCCAATGAGGCATTTAGTTAAAAAATTATTCTATGCTTTGTACAAATATCAACCATCAGTTTTCATAATATTTAAGTTTAATACCAACATTTCAGGTTAGCTCCAAATAATATAAGATGCTATGTTTTCTCAACAGTTTGGCAAATATCTCAAAGAAACACAAAAAATGTAAATAACACAAATTCACAAAGATACACATACTGTAATAACCGACAGATAATGATGATGAATATAACTGTGTATCATCATTTTCCAAATATCTGCAATTTGTTTTGCACATTCCCCTTCACCGATAATAGCATTTTTAGTGTTAAGTTTCTAAATATTGAATGGGTTAAAAATTAAGACAATATTGAAAAATTAAATGAAGTAGTAGTGTATTGTCACGGATCATTGTCAACAAAGCTTACATCAGATTAAGTAAACAAATGATTAATTCATAAAACTGTATGAAAAGAAAAACCCTGATCCCACAAAACCAATAATACTATTTTTTTGTTTTCTTTATTAAGACTGTAAGTTGAAACACAGCACACCCACAATGGTCATATCATCATATAAGACTCATGTTGTCCAAAGCCATATATTTATATTCTCAGTAAAGAGCTCTGGGGCTGCCTGCATATATCAAGCTTCTCAGAGTAGAAGTGCTGATCTAGGATCAGGTCTCCCCCTGTCAAGTTAATGTTATTCATTATGATCTAAAAAGGCAACACTGATCCCAAATCAGCACTCCTACTCTGAGACGCTTGATACATACGGCCCTTGTCTCCTCTTCACTATCTGCATGCTGAACTCCAGACAAGGTGAGGAGTCTCTCACTCGCTCTCTCCCTCCTCTAATCTCTCTCTCCTCTAACCCCTCTTTCCTCTCCTCCTCTCAGGGCTCTCAGGCGGAGGAAGACACACTCTGCTTGTAGACAGCATGGTATGCATTACGGAGCAGCACATAGGGGAAGCAGGACTCCAGAAGGTCCATGGTCAAGAACGGGGACTCCTGCACAATCTGGTAGAGAGAACACATGGATGGATATGGATAGAACCTAAAATAACCACTGTGATAATGTCTCAAATACCTTCCCATTCCCTATATATTGCAGTACTTTAGACCAGGGCCCACATACGCCTCTGGTCAAAAGAAGTGAGCTATATAGGGAACCAATTGGGATGCAGACTGAGTTTAATCATACTTTTGTGATTTTGCCTTGTTCTCTATATTATTGAGGCAGAGTAGCACCATGGATAAGGCATAAGGGTGTGTGTGTTCTATTTTATCCCAGTTCCACTACAGGATAAAAACTGTGGGTGATTCTTCCTTCTTTCCACCCTGGTTGTCTTTCTATTCAAAAACCTCCCTCCATTACAATATTCTTCAAAGTCAAGTAATTACAAATCCTACAGACCAGTAAGCCCCTCTGATCAACAGACAATACATGTGTATGCATGACTGCATATGTAACTTTCAATACGCAGTCAAATAAAATAGTGCTCTGTTCATTTTCAAGTAGAAAGAGGTTTGCGATTCTCTTTATTTTATTTCTGCTTTGGGCTGGCCAGAGACTAATGAGAATGTTGACCTTAGAACAAGTATATTACATGTGTTAGATGATAGCTAGATGATGTGACAACGTGTTAGATGATAGCTAGATGATGTGACAACGTGTTAGATGATAGCTAAATGTTAGTTAGAGGATGTGACAACGTGTTAGATGATAGCTAAATGTTAGTTAGAGGATGTGACAACGTGTTAGATGATAGCTAGATGATTTTGACAACATGTTAGATGATAGCTAGATGATAGTTATAGGATGTTTCAACGTGTTAATGTTAGTTAGAGGATGTGACACTGTGTTATGATAGCTAGGTGATAGTTAGATGATGGGACAACGTGTTAGATGTGACATTGTGTTATGATAGCTAGGTGATAGTTAGATGATGGGACAACGTGTTAGATGATAGTTAGATGTGACATTGTGTTATGATAGCTAGGTGATAGTTAGATGATGGGACAGCGTGTTAGATGATAAGTTAGATGTGACACTGTGCTATGATAGCTAGGTGATAAGTTAGATGATGGGACAACATGTTAAGATGGTAGCGAGATGATAGTCAGAGGATGTGACAACGTGTTAGATGATAAGTTAGATGTGACATTGTGTTATGATAGTTAGGTGATAGTTAGATGATGGGACAACGTGTTAGATGATAGTTAGATGTGACATTGTGTTATGATAGCTAGGTGATAGTTAGATGATGTGACAACTTGATAGCTAGAGTAGGCATAACTTTATAATTCTTAGTCATTCGGTTTGATATAGTATCGTAAATTAATAGTATATGACTCTCTTAAATTACTTTCCGAGGTCTCCCTTTGGGAAATAGTTATTCTGACCTTAACGGGACTTAAATAAAGGTTAAATAGAACATGACGTGTGTTGTAGTTTAGTCCGGATCCCAAATGGCACCCTATTCCTTATACAGTGCCTTGTGAAAGTATTCGGCCCCCTTGAACTTTGTGACCTTTTGCCACATTTCAGGCTTCAAACATAAAGATATAAAACTGTCAAGCTATCAAAACTATAATTTTGCACACCCAATTCAGTTTTTGATTTGTTAAAAAAGTTTGAAATATCCAATAAATGTCGGTCCACTTCATGATTGTGTCCCACTTGTTGTTGATTCTTCACAAAAAAATACAGTTTTATATCTTTATGTTTGAAGCCTGAAATGTGGCAAAAGGTCGCAAAGTTCAAGGGGGCCGAATACTTTCGCAAGGCACTGTATATGGAATAGGGTACCATTTGGGACACACTCATACAGTATGTGACTCACCATGTCCAGGAGCAAGTAGACAGATTCTCTGTTCCTTGTTGTGGTTTTGTCAGTCTCCTGGCCGATCTTCAACAAACTGGAGGAGGCAAGCTGCACAGGAGAGAAAGAACAAATGAAATCAGATTTTTTTGTTGTCCAGTACTAAGCTTTATCTGTGTCTGGGGAAACCGACCCTGAAAGTGTAGAAGCACTTGTGTCTCTTTCCATCAGTTTTACAATGTTACTGGACATTTAAAGTCTATAACACAGTCACTATGAATAACCCCAAACCACCAGTTTACCATTCTAAACTTGCCATGTTGGTTCAGCTTTGACACATGGATTTAAACACAGCATTTCAAAGAGGACCTGGCTTGGGCTGTGTCTCACATGGTTTCAGATGGGAAACAGCACTAAAGATTTCAACACTGTTATAGTAATACATTATTGGAACACAATTAAAAGGAACAGGACTTTGAGGAATAATTCCAATGGAAATACATAGAGGGGAAAACAAGGTCAGTGGGTCGCTGTGCCCTCCCCCTCAGCAATGCAGAAAAATCACTAGTCATGCAGAAAAATTCATTTAAGATATTAAAATAAAAATGATTTAGAATCACAGAAGGTTTATGGAACATTAATGTTTTTAAATCCTGGTTATGAAAATAAAAAATGATCCTGCCTTTGCCCATATTGTGTGTATTTAAACATGGATGCGTCCCAAATAGAACCCTATTCCCTACATAGTGCACAACTTTTGATGCAGGCTCAAATAGAGAATAAATATAAAACAGATGAAGGAAGAGAGCTGCTTATAATAAATCATTAAAAAGGGTGAAGATAAATGTGTGGTATAAACCAAATGGACTATCACTATAAAACGTACTGCGAGGAACTCTTTGAGGCGGTCCTCAATGCTGCCCTTGTGGATGGTGAATAAAGCTGCAGCGATCTGGTTTATAGCTTTAGCCAGACAGTGGATGTTGTTGCAGTGACCTGTGAAAGGATGACAGACAAGAAGATATTAGTGTCTCGACTATGTCTTTAAACACTGTGGGTAAAACGGTCTACTGTATCTCACAGCTCTGTTAACAAGGACGATTATGAAGGAACCATATCAATAAGTATAACAACAAATGTCATAGAACATATAATATACATAGAACATATACTTCATGTATCTAAGAACAGGTACCTTGGATAGCAGGGCTATACTGGGACATGACGTTGCTTGCCAAGGTGGGCATAGAGACCGCCACAAAGACCATCAGCAGGCACGCTATCTTGTACTCTTCCTCTGGACTGATGTTCTCTGTTACCAAAGAAAGGAAATGTCCGTTAACACCATCAGGGGGATCTATTATGGATATTATCCAAAAATGAAGACCCTCTAGCCAAGACAAACTGCATTATGGCTCCCTAATTAACTGTAATTTATATTTACAGGACTGGGAGGGGATTCAACTATGTGGACCCAATAAGGGGTAGGTGTGCCTCCCAAATGGCACACTATTCCCTATGGGCCCAGGTCAAAAGTAGTGCACTACATAGGGAATAGGGTGCCATTTGTGACACATCTGAGGAGATGAGGTTGAGGGTTGATAACTATTTTGAAAGTAAACAGAGGTTTGTATAAAAACAGCCGCGGTGTATAACAGAAATGTCTTCACTGGCCAAAAGGCCCCCAGGGCTCTTAGTAGCTCTGAGTTAAAACAATGTTATTTAGTATTTTCCTTAGAGCAACAGAGAGCGGTTGGGAACTTGAGGAGAGCCATTGGCGTCGTCCTAAATGGCACCCTATTCCCTATATAGTGCAATACCTTTGACCAAACCCCTATATATGGGTTGGGTGCCAATTTCGGATGCGCCCAGAGAGGAATCTCTAGTAATAGGGTGCCATTTGGGAAGCACACTAGGGCCCTTTTGTGCACTATATAGTGAATTGTTGGGTGCAGAAATTGGACTGGACTTTGTGGATATGGCTGCAGGCTACATGACTTGACAACTTAATACCAGTGTGCATAAGCATCAACATGTCCAAATGTTACCTAAACAAATGCCTGGCCTATCTGTTGCGATTATGAAATTGACAGGACATATTTATTTTTCATTTATGAAAGCTTTGATTTTGACTACAGAGTGGAATGCAGTTCTAATGCTTGTCCAACTGTCACGCTCTCTGACATGATCGATAGATTACTTTTCAAACTGTGAGATTTCAACAGTGAGTCAGTTATCCCTTTACACAGCATGTGGACACGGAACTCAGGCTATGAGGCATATGAGTAATAGTCATCATTTCAGCTAAACAACTTAACATACACTACATGACCACAAGTATGTGGGCACCTGCTTGTCAAACATCTCATTCCAAAATCATGGGCGACATTATGGAGTTGGTCCCCTCTTTGCTGCTATAACAGCCTCCACTCTTCATGGAAAGCTTTCCACTAGATGTTGGAACATTGCTGCGGGGACTGGTTTCCATTCAGCCACAAGAGCATTAGTGAGGTCGGGCATTGATGTTGGGCGATTAGGTCTGGCCAGTCGGTGTTCTATTTTATCCTAAAGGTGTTTGATGGGGTTGAGGTCAGGGCTCTGTGCAGGCCAGTCAAGTTCTTCCACACCGATCTCGGCAAACTATTTCTGTATGGACCTCGCTTTGTGCACGGGGGCACTGTCATGCTGAAACAGAAAAGGGCCTTCCTAAAACTATTGCCACAAAGTTGGGAGCACAGAATCGTCCACAATGTCATTGTATGCTGTAGTGTTAAGATTTCCCTTCACTAAAACTAAGGGGCTTAGCTCGAACCATGAAAAACAGCCCCAGATCATTATTCCTCTTTCACCAAATTTGTTGGCACTATGTATTAGGGCAGGTAGCGTTCTCCTGGCATCGGCCAAACCCAGATATGTCCGTCGGACTGCCAGATGGTGAAGCATGGCAGCGAGCTTTACATCACTCCAGCCGCCGATTGGCATTGTGCATGGTGATCTTAGGCTTGTGTGTGACTGCTCGGCCATTGAAACCCATTTCATGAAGCTTCCGGACAGTTCTTGTGCTGACATTGGTTCCAGAGACAGTTTGGAACTCGGTAGTGAATGTTGCAACCGAGTACAGATGATTTTTTACACGCTACGAGTTTCAGCACTCGACAGCACTCCCGTTCTCTGAGCTTGTGAGGCCTACCACTTTGCTTCTGAGCCGTTGTTGCTCCTAGACATTTCCACTTCACAATAACAGCACTTACAGTTGACCAGGACAGCTCTATCAATGGGTGTGGCTGAAATTCACGAATCCACTCATTTGAAGGGTGTCCACATACTTTTGTATATATAGTGTATGTGTCCAGATTTCTCAATTGAGGCTTAAGTCAAATGTTATTTTTATATTTTATAAAAGTACAAAATGGTATAATACACTGTAGTTGGAGGAAACATGGGAGAAGTTGATAATCATGTTATTCGACATATGAGAAAATGCTCTTGAAAGATTTTGATGGGATTTTCACACTTCCTAGAGAGCGCTTCTTTGTTTATATCCATTCAGCACCGTTCACAGCCTCTTAAGGCTTAGCCCCACCCCACCCACGTAAACACGTGTGAGTCAGCATGGCATTGCCCTCCAGAATGTAAGACTCTCTACTTAAACCCAGCTAAATTTATGGAGCTGTAGCAACACTTTTTCAGTTGTCCATAGCTATATCTTTCCAGAAAATCTGAGGTAGCAAAGATGATCTATATACTAACTAGGAAAGCTCCCATTCTGTAGACAGAAGCCTGTGACATGACAGACCAATCAGGACTCATATCTCAGGATGTCCAAACACTCCTTATCTCAGCCAATCATGACTGTTATGGGTATACTTGTCATCGGCAAGGACTAGGGAGTTTTTTAGGATAAAAAGAAAAAGAATACAGCTAGGCAAAGTAAAAATACTAGAGAAAAAAACGGTTCTGTTTGCTTTCCAACAGACACTGGGAGACAAATTCACCTTTCAGCAGGACAATAAGCCGGACTTAAAACACAAGGCCAAATATACACTGGAGTTGCTTACCAAGATGACATTAAATGTTCCTGAGTGGCCGTACTACAGTTTTAACTTAAATTGTCTTAAAAATCTATTAAGATTCTAAAATGGCTGTCTATGGTGCATCCTATCTCACCTGACTTCTGAGAGGAGAGGGCCACCACTAAGGCAGGATCTATCTCACAGGGCAGACCTGCTGCAGATGACAGCTCATACACATTCATGGCCACCTGATGATCAACAGAGACATAAAGGACATCAGAGAATCAGACTGCTTCAAACACAATAGCCATTCATATATAATATTCATAATTATATAGCTATGCCACTTAGCAGATGCTTAAATCCAAAGAAATGTACAGTACAATGTATGTGTGTGAACCTTGTGGGACTTAGTATTCTTATGTGATCCATGTCAGAACTAAACCCACAACCTTGACCACATTAAGCTTAATTTAAAGGTCCTACTGTGTCTCTCACCTTCATGTCGGTCTCTCTTGGAATGTGATCCTTGAAATCCTCCACTGAGCTCACCAGGAATGGGATGTGGCAGGACAACACCTGGTGACAAGAAGAGGATCATGCTTTATTTCAATACAATGACAGAAAGATTAGATTAAACTAACTTTGGCATAGGGTGTAATATGAGAAAACCATCTTGAGACCGATCAAAATAATTGTGTACTGTATTGTGTCAATATATGATGCCATTCAAGTTGTGGAAAGTTAAAGGGCCGACATACATCTCGGAGTGCCTCCTGAGCAAGGGATCGGAATGAGAGGATGACTCCGATGATGGTCATCCGTTTCAGAACACTGTCGACTGCTGTAACACCAAGACAAAGAATATGCAAGTCTCACAGACAACTGACATGTCTCTAGTAATTTTACAGGTATGCAAATTAGCCTAAGGTGTTTTGTTATGTCACCTTTTCCCTTCAGCAGCCATAACCACACCCATGTAGGCAGAACAGTACTATGGGAGAAATGTATATGTTGCTTATTTGGACTTGGCAGCACTGAGCCTTGTGTCTGTCTGGCCCAGGAAAACTTTGACCAGGCCAATATAAATACAGAGTACCCACATGAGAGCTTCTTGAACAGAGAAGCCATGTGTTCAGGCTTGTCAAAGCTGGTCCTCATCTGGGTCAGAATCTCAACGTTGTCCACCACCAGTTTCTGACGAGAGGAGAAGAAGAATGAGTTGAGGGAGAGGAGTAGAAGTGGGAGAGTGAGAGAGCCTCCTAAGTGGTGAGGGGATTATTTGGGGAATCAACTAGGGATCCTAATTCCAAAGACTTTCCCCTTCTTTCGCACAACAGGAAAAGGCCCTTACCATCAACAGATGGTGCACTATCAAATCAAAATCAAATTTATTTATATAGCCCTTCGTACATCAGCTGATATCTCAAAGTGCTGTACAGAAACCCAGCCTAAAACCCCAAACAGCAAGCAATGCAGGTGTAGAAGCACGAGGACTATATACCGCACTACCTTTGGCTCTGGTCAAAAGTAGTGCACGATGGGCTCTGATCAAAAGTACTGCACTATGTAGGGAATAGGGTGCCATTTGGGATGCATACAAAATTAGAAGCCTGTACTTTTTTTGCGATGGGTGTCTTGGCGCAATGTTCAGGCAGTCATGTGTGCGGCTCACAATGGGTTGCATGCTTTCTACTTGTTCAGTTTGCTTTGAGAGCGTTCGCCGATAACGTGTTTTGTGTTAAGTCATTTGATGAATATGGCTTGGTTTGTACAGAGACTGAATAAAACCAAAGCTTTATTCCTACATCTGATTGTGAAAAAGACACAAACATATTTTATTTTCACAAATTGCTTTCAGAAGGGAAGGGAAAAGTTTGCATGTTAGAGAATAATAAATATGTGCCAGCGCTACGTTCCAACACTAATGTGTGCTCTAGAGTAAAATACCAATTATATTATAATCTAAAGAACCGTTTGGAAAAAAAGGTCATAATATCTTGTCAGCCTGCTGCAATAAAATTAAATAGTACCCACAAAACACCAGTCTCAAAGTCAACAGTGAAGAGGCGACTCCAGGATGCTGGCCTTCTAGGCAGAATTGCAAAGAAAAAGCCATATCTCAGACTGGCCAATAAAAATAAAAGATTAAGATGGGTAAAAGATCACAGACACTGGACACCAACTCTGTCTAGAAGGCCAGCATCCGGAGTCGCCTCTTCACTGTTGACGTTGAGACTGGTGTTTTGCGGGTACTATTTAATGAAGCTGCCAGTTGAGGACTTGTGAGGATTCCGTTTCTCAAACTAGACACTCTAATGTACTTGTCCTCTTGCTCAGTTGTGCACCGGGGCCTCCCACTCCTCTTTCTAGTCTAGTTAGAGCCAGTTTGCACTGTTCTGTGAAGGGAGTAGTACACAGCGTTGTACGAGATCTTCAGTTTCTTTGGAATTTCTCGCATGGAATAGCCTTCATTTCTCAGAACAAGAATAGACTGATGAGTGTCAGAAGAAAGTTATTTGTTTCTAGCCATTTTGAGCCTGTAATTGAACCCACAAATGCTGATGCCCCAGATATTCAACTACTCTAAAGAAGGCCAGTTTTATTGCTTCTTTAATCAGAACAAAAGTTTTTAGCTGTGGTAACATAATTGCAAAAGGGTTTTCTAATGATCAATTAGCCTTTTAAAATACAAAATTTGGAGTAGCTAACATAACGTACCATTGGAACACAGGAGTGATGGTTGCTGATAATGGGCCTCTGTACGCCTATGTACAGTGGGGCAAAAAAGTATTTAGTCAGCCACCAATTGTGCAAGTTCTCCCACTTAAAAAGATGAGAGAGGCCTGTAATTTTCATCATAGGTACACTTCAACTATGACAGACAAAATGAGAAAAAAAAATCCAGAAAATCACATTGTAGGATTTTAAATTTATTTATTTGCAAATTATGGTGGAAAATAAGTATTTGGTCACCTACAAACAAGCAATATTTCTGGCTCTCACAGACCTGTAACTTCTTCTTTAAGAGGATCCTCTGTCCTCCACTCGTTACCTGTATTAATGGCACCTGTTTGAACTTGTTATCAGTATAAGACACCTGTCCACAACCTCAAACAGTCACACTCCAAACTCCACTATGGCCAAGATCAAAGAGCTGTCAAAGGACACCAGAAACCAAATTGTAGACCTGCACCAGGCTGGGAAGACTGAATCTGCAATAGGTAAGCAGCTTGGTTTGAAGAAATCAACCGTGGGAGCAATTATTACAAAATGGATGACATACAAGACCACTGATAATATCCCTCGATCTGGGGCTCCACGTAAGATCTCACCCCGTGGGGTCAAAATGAAAAAAAAAATCCCAGAACCACACGGGGGGACCTAGTGAATGACCTGCAGAGAGCTGGGACCAAAGTAACAAAGCCTACCATCAGTAACACACTACGCCGCCAGGAACTCAAATCCTGCAGTGCCAGACGTGTCCCCCTGCTTAAGCCAGTACATGCCCAGGCCCGTCTGAAGTTTGCTAGAGCATTTGGATGATCCAGCAGAAGATTGGGAGAATGTCATATGGTCAGATGAAACCAAAATATAACTTTTTAGTAAAACCTCAACTCATCGTGTTTGGAGGACAAAGAATGCTGAGTTGCATCCAAAGAACACCATACCTACTGTGAAGCATGGGGGTGGAAACATCATGCTTTGGGGCTGTTTTTCTGCAAAGGGACCAGGACGACTGATCCGTGTAAAGGAAAGAATGAATGGAGTCATGTATCGTGAGATTTTGAGTGAAAACCTCCTTCCATCAGCAGGGGCATTGAAGATGAAACGTGGCTGGGTCTTTCAGCATGACAATGATCCCAAACACACCGCCCGGGCAACGAAGGAGTGGCTTCGTAAGAAGCATTTCAAGGTCCTGGAGTGGCCTAGCCAGTCTCCAGATCTCAACCCCATAGAAAATCTTTGGAGGGAATTGAAAGTCTGTGTTGCCCAGCAAAAGCCCCAAAACATCACTGCTCTAGAGGAGATCTGCATGGAGGAATGGGCCAAAATACCAGCAACAGTGTGTGAAAACCTTGTGAAGACTTACAGAAAACATTTGACCTCTGTCATTGCCAACAAAGGGTTTATAACAAAGTAATGAGATAAACTTTTGTTATTGACCAAATACTTATTTTCCACCATAATTTGCAAATAAATTCATTAAAAATCCTACAATGTGATTTTCTGGATTTTTTTTCTAATTTTGTCTGTCATAGTTGAAGTGTAGCTATGATGAAAATTACAGGCCTCTCTCATCTTTTTAATTGGGTGAACTTGCACAATTGGTGGCTGACTAAATACTTTTTTGCCCCACTGTAGATATTCCATCAAAAATCAGCAATTTCCAGCTACAATTATCATTTACAACATTAACTATGTCTACATTGTATTTCGGATCAATTTGATGTTATTTTAAATGGACAAAAACATGGACATTTCTAAGCGACCCCAAACTTTTGAATGGTAGTGTAGATCTATTAGGACTGATTTTGGTGCTAATTTAGATGTATTAGTTTGGCTAGCTGCTTTCGCAACACTTATCACTAACACTAAATTAATTTAGTGTCAGTCAGTTAGTCAAGTGTCAGTCAGTTAGCAGTTAGAGGATACCAGTAACCCACACTGCCTCTGTTCTGCTGTGGGTCTGGTTCTGTTTCCAGGGGAAAACTCTGCTTCTGGAAAGACCCTCTAACCTCTAATGACTCATACTGCCAAGGCTTCATCTGAAATAGCACCCTATTCCCTATATAGTTCACTACTTTTGACCAGATCCCATAGGAGACCACCATAGGACCCAGGTCAAAAGATGTACAATATATAGGTCTCTCAAACTCAACTCTGGACCCCAAAGTCAGTTCCACTGCATTTTTTTGTGGTTCCCCTCTAATCAGGGACTGATTTAGACCTGGGACACCAGGTGGGTGCAATTACTTATCAGGTAGAACATAAAACCAGCAGGCTCTGGACTTCGTAGGGTAAGAGTTGAATACCCCTGATATAGGGGATAGGGTCGCATTTCGTATACACACTAAGAATTATAGAAGAGAGAAACTCGGGCTGTGTTCTTTAGGTACCAAAAGGAACAAACCTGTCCAAAACAGGGGACAGACTTTCTGGAAGTGTGTCATAAGAAATGCTAAATGTATTTTATATTTTGCTACGAGGTGCCCTAATGAACATGACCCAGCCTGACCTGGGTTAACCCTGGATGACCTCTACCATTAACCCTTGATCTCTGTGACCCAAGTGACTCCTCACCTTGAGCTCGGCCACCTGGGAGGAGATGTGCCACATGAGGCTCTCACTGAGGAACTTCATCCCATAGGGCCCCAGCAGCTCCGACAGGGACCGCATCTCTGAAAAGAAGAGAAGAAGAAGAAAATAGGAATAAGATGACTTTATTGCCCAATACGTCCATGAATGACCGGTGGTCTACTTTAATCCAACCCATCCAACACAAGGTCATGGAAATGTTCTGTCATCTACTGTCTACTTTATTGTTGGCTACTTTATTGTCCAATGAATGTCCAAGATACATGTGTTTTCCTGCTTTATCCCGACCCCTCGATATAAGATCATGGGAGAGTTCTGTTAGTGATTCTTAGCTCCATCCAACACTGCTATGGCTATAAACACAGTTTAAATATTCTATGTAGTAAATTATTACTCATACTCTCAGTACCATGAGTCTATTGGTGTCTAAAAGGACAGCATAACTTACCTGAGATATCAGAGTATTCCTCTGCATTGAAGGTGAGCTCGTTCTCCGTAGGTAGGTTTACAAAAGCCTTCATGGCTGGGAAGTAAGCTATGTGTCCATTGCTAACTTGGCGCAGTAAAGTCTCCAGATACCTGTAGTACAGAGAGAATGTATGGCTTGTCATGTTGGTGGTTATCTGATGGAATGGAAGGCATGATCAAGGCTGGTATTCAGACCAACCCAGATGAACAACCTGCGCACTGCGATAGACTTTTAGAGGCAATTTCTCAGATGTTCACAGAGACCACGTTCATCGCAGATGTCGACTCAAGCAGAAGTCACCATTCAAACTCAATTGCAGTGCACAGGACATTTACCTGCGTTGGTTTGAATCAAGGCTCAGAGCTGTTATTCTCAAACAGACAGAAAGTGGAAATTCATATTGTTTTGTGAATGTATTCCAGTTGGTGAAGAGGCAAGTGATTGGTTGGTTGGTTGGGGTTAGGAGGTTAAGGTTAGGTGGTTAGGAGGTTAGGGTTAAGAAGTTAAGGGGTTAGGACTCACCAGTTGGTGTAGAGGCTAGTGATGGTTGGTTCTCCGTGACTGTCCAGATGTTGTGTCTGCTGCAGCAGCACGTTGTTGAACACCCTGGTGATATCTATCTGAACATAGTTCTCTATGCTCTGGAGCACAGTCATGTAAGCCCTGACACTGGTCAGCAGCTCAGACGGTTTGGCTATCTCCTGGGTCGCTTGGTTATACATGGTCATTCCCACGATAGACCTAGAGATGGAACGAAACAGGATCAATCTGTTAATCAATCTAGAGCAGTGGTCACCAACGGTTTTTGAGGCAAGATCACTTTCTGAGTCAAAATGCAAGCCAAGATCTACCGTAATTTGTATTTATTTATACAGGACTTAAAAACGTAAGCCTATGCAGCAACATTACCCTATTAAAAACGGGGTTGAGGAGGTTTGTGCAGTAGGTTATAGGCCCAAAACCTTATCACCCCATTTTGGCTTTGCTTGAATTGCTCTGCCAATGCATTGTTGTTCTTCTCAGACAAAAAAAAAGAAATCTACATTTGAGGTAGGCTGGTAATAGATCAGTTGTTGTATTACTTGTGAGGCACAGCTGAGTGAGCATACATTTAAATCATTAGCTTTTTTATTTTACTTGGCTGATGGTGACTGCAGCAGACTGAGGGTCCGCCTCTCAACGTCCTTCTGCTGTCCCTTTCCTCCACTGACACTAACCAAAAAGGGACGCCGTCTTTCAGCTGATGGTGAAACTCGAGTCACAACGCATTATTTCTGCCTCATGCACAAATGAATGTTGTTACTCCCATGACCAGAGAAATTGAAATATTCCTTGATATAAAACTTTACCCTAGCTGCTAATAATAATAACAACGCAAGTCTATAGATACACTTTCCTACTCATTCATTGCAGCTGCAGTGCTGGTTGTAACGTGAGAGGCAGTAGGGAGAACGTGCATTTTATGTTTTAGGTTTATAAAAGAGTTAAATAGAAAGTGTTGATAGTGCTGACTAAGAACTTAAACATGAACTCACTCATAAAAACAGCATCTCTTTGCTGTATTAGTTGACAGTCTCTCCCTGGTCATGGTTTTAAACATTTTGAAATCTCATTGTATTAACTTTGCTGTAGCTTTCTTTTGTACCTGCAACATTACTGCAGACACGGTAATCTGAGCCATCTGAATGGCCAGTGGTAGGCCTATAGTGCACTTGATTTGCTCCCCCCAGGCCCGCCGGGAAGGCAGTTTGAAACATTTTCATATGTCTCAAGGTACAAAATGGGAACACGTTGCCTACCCAGTGCGCAGGGCAGCTGAATCAGGTGCACCTACCTCCAACAGTGCAATTCGCTTATCGTTGTGTTTTTTACAGAGGTGTTTGGCGATCGACTAGGATCTGTCCCAGTCTCAAATCTCTGGAAGACTGAAACAGATTTCCCTCAAGAATTTCCCTGTATTTAGCGCCGCCCAGTCACTGCCATTGAAAAACATCCCCACAGCATGATGAGGCCAACACCATGCTTCACTGTGGTGTTCTCGGGGTGATGAGAGGTTTTGGGTTTGTGCCAGATATAGCGTTTTCCTTAAGTTTGGGGAGTCTCCCACATGCCTTTTGGCGAAGACCAAACGTGTTTGCTGATCTAGAGCATGATGACCAATTCTTTGCAATTCACTGACAGAGGCTGAGAGGGCGTTCATATTGTCCTGGAAGTAGATATTTAACCGGCAGATCCAAAGGTTAAGGTTAGGCATATAGGGATCAATCAGTCAATATAATGTATTTATAAAGTACTTTTTACATCAGCAAATGGTGCCTGTTAGTTACATGGACTCCAGGGAGTTTGGGCGAGTCTTCAACAATGTTCAACAATGGCTGTATTGTTTTCTCTAATCCCTAACTTTTCCATATTTCTACGTAGATAACTTGGTTGCGCAGCTGAAGGTGTGGAGCAGGCAGATCGGATCAAACATGGTAGGGTTTAAAAACTATGGCGCCTGATCGATCATTAGGAACATTTAGTAATTAGCATTTTTTCTCATCTGTCTGAAGTGTGCTGGGAACTGGGAACATAAGGGCAGTAAAACTTTTATCCTGCGCTGACCTTAAGGAGCGGAGCAGGGCGTAGTGGTAAGTGGCGGTAATAGGGTGTGTGTTTATGTGCATGGTAATAGGCCCAGTGAATGCCTTTGTATGTGTGAGTGTGCCGTTGTGTGTTAATGGTAATAGGCTCTCATATCTGGGAAACACGGGAGAAGTTCACGGCCCGGGGGAGAGGGGTTAGCCAACGTCACACACACACACACACACACACACACACACACACACACACACACACACACACACACACACACACACACACACACACACACACAGAGAGGGGCCAGCCAAAGCACATACGTCACAACCCTAACTCCCACAGAGGAAAATACCTGTTCCTCTCCAGCACAATGTTTATTTCATTGGACCGGTCAGGCCCAATTCTGGACGCGCGTCAAAAATCACTCTGATCCCAGAAAACATGTCTGCTGGACCAATAAATCACACAGATAAAATCATAAACCCCTGAGAGATTTTTTGTTAAACTCTGCCTGGGGATTGTAATTATACTGAACAAAAATATAAATGCAACTTGCAGCAATTTCAATGATTTTACTGAGTTACAGTTCAAATCAGTCAATTGAAATAAATAAATTAGGCCTAATCTATGGATTTCACATGACTGGGAATACAGATATGCATCTGTCTGTTGGTCACAGATACCTTAAAAAAGGTATTGGCATAGATTAGAAAACTAGTCACTATCTGGTGTGACCATTTGCCTCATGCAGCGCGACATCTCCTTTGCATAGAGTTGATCAGGCTGTTGATTGTGGACAGTGGAATGTTGTCCCACTCATCTTCAATAGCTGTGCAAAGTTGCTGGATATTGGCGGGAACTGGAACATGCTGTCATACATGTCAATCCAGAGCATCCCAAACAAGCTCAATGGGTGACATGTCTGGTGAGTATGCAGGCCATGGAAGAACTGGGACATTTTCAGCTTCCAGGAATTGAGTACAGATCCTTGAGACAAGGGGCTGTGCATTATCATGCTGAAACATGAGATGATGGTGGCTGAATGACACGACAATGGGCCTCAGGATATCGTCACGGTATCTCTGTGTATTCAAATTACAATTGATAAAATGCTATTGTGTTCATTGTCCGTAGCTTATGCCTGCCCATACCATAACCCCACCGCCACCACTCTGGTGGACATTCCTTAAATCAGCATGCCAATTGCACGCTCCTTCAGACATCTGTGGCATTGTGTTGTGTGACAAAACTGCACATTTTAGAGTGACCTTTTATTGTCCCTTTATCTTTGTAATGATCATGCTGTTGAATCAGCTAATTGATATGCCACACCTGTCAGGTGGATGGATTATCTTGGCAAAGGAGAAATGCTCACTAACAGGGATGTAAACAAATTTGTGCACAAAATGTAAGAGAAATTAGCTTTTTGTGCATATGGAACATTTTCACCTCATGAAACATGGGACCAACACTTTACATGTTGAGTTTATATTTTTGTTTAGTGTAATATCTACAAATGGATGACAATGTTCCTTGATTTATAACAATAAACTAATCCTCAATGCCTTTCTGCGTGAGATAATCAATGGATTGGATTGGTGTTTGGGGGAGGAGAAGCAAGTTTCGTAACTGACCAGCTAACGTTACAACACAGTGGAAACAGAGAGAGAGAGCAGTCAGACTATCTGCAGGAATTCACCCATAGCCTTCTGTGAAGACTGGTATTGTAATAAAAGAGTGGACACCCTGAGTGTGTTTGTGTGTTCGTGTCCATGTGTGTGTGTGTCTGCAAGCACATATGTGTACTCACTTGGTGAAGCGTATCTCCAGGTGTGAGGTGAGGTACTCCCTAGGAGTGAAAGTGTGTTCCCATATCACCATGTTGGGTACGTAGTTGATGGAGAAACACAGCTCGGACAACGCCGTGTGAAGCTTATCCAGGCTAAGAACACACACACACATCAGTTAGGCATTAAAACCTCATTTGGTTCAGATTAAAGGGGAAATCTGTGACAGAGCAGATGGATTAAATTCCTCCAGCACCACAGCTACTGTTGTTTTTACACCCCCCTTTTTTGGCTCAGACCTGAATCTATATTATTATACTAGCCCTGCTGGTGGTCTGTTTCTATGTATCTTACTGGAAGCTGAGAATTAGGAGTAGAGTCGAGAATTAGGAGTAGCGTAGTATAATAAGCAGGGAGGGCAAGTGGTGAAAATATATTTTAGCATGGTATTATTCAAACACAGTGGGAAATAAAGTTTGACCAGGGCCCATACTAGTGCACAATGTAGGGAATAGGATGCCATTTTGGATGCATGTAGACCATGACTTGCAAAACCATCGATTAATAGTGTACTGTTGAAAACATCTGAAAGTGGAGAGGAGGTCATGGAGTGCAGAAGTGGGGGTGGAAGTGGCCATGTCTCTGTGTTTCAGGCCTCTTTCCAAATTTGTCTTTCCTTTATTCCTCGGAATTGGAGGAGAATATCCAAGGTTCCATCCCCGTGGACATTCTCCAATTTGTTTTGAGAAAGAGGAGAGGACGAATCGAGTAAAGACACATTGGGAAAGAGTCCCTAACCTTACTGAGGGACCCCACAGAGTATACACTACTTACTTGGTGACCAGCAGCCTGTTTTTCCTCATGCTCTCTACTCCAGGCTTCTCTCTCTCAGGCTCGCCTTTCTTCCCCATCTGCTTCTTTGACTTCTTGTTCACCGCCTGACTGATGGTTTTGGCACAATGTTTTGGCAGCAGCTACAACAGGAGCAACAGGAAAACCCCTTTAACACCCACAGACCAATAAGGAATGAAGTGACAAATTATATTTCGAAAGCACTTAGTTGGAACGTGCACAACTTAAGGCTATATTGTGTTCTATTTATTGTATATGACCGAAATAGAATTACGAAAAGTATCTGACTTAAGACCTACAGTTGAAAAACGTAAATGGCTAGTGGATAGGTTCAGTTCCAACATACGAATCAACAAGTTATGCACTCACTTTAAGCCTAAATCACTAGGCCTAAACTGTGTTTGGGAAACGGCCCTTCCTCAGAAATGATAATAAATTAGATGGTTATGGAATGACACAAGCGGTTATGAGAGCAGACCCAGACCCCTCGCTCCAAACCCCTGATTAATTCATCACCATGACAACATGCACTCACCTCGTTGCTTAGCATTAGTGCTGAGCGATTAACCAAAAGGTATTTAGAACAACTAACTGAACAACATTGGTTAAATTATTTGAATTCCATTTAGTTTAGTTTTTTTTCTGTGAGCAGCTCTGTGAGCTGAATTGCGCTGCATTTTCTCTAGAGATAAATCAGATCATACATGAACGGTGCGATGTAGTAGGGAGTTGTAGTTTCCAACAAGCCAATGTTCGACATAATTTAGCGCAGAAAATGTGATAATTAGCTTAACCATAATCAATTGCGTGCCTACTTGTCCGGTCTGTGTTTCTTTTACACCCGCTACGTAAGAGACCAGAAGAATGCGCTACATAGAGAGCAGTTGCCTCGAGAGGTATTTTTACCTGAAAATACATGGTACTTCGAGAGGTATTTTGACCTGAAAATAGAAGATACTTCGAACGGTATTTTTACCTAAAAATACATGATACTTCGAGAGGCATTTTTACTTGAAAATACATTATACTTCGAGAGGCATTTTTACCTGAAAATACATGATACTTCGAGAGGTATTTTTACCTGAAAATACATGATCTAAGAAGTGATTGATAGACAGTTGGTATTCAGCAGTCATAAAATTATACCTTATTTTACATTGAAGAACTACTAAAATTTTGATTTTATCACAGCATAGGCAGCAGCTTTATAGAGATGAGATAAAACATATTTAATATACACAAAAACTTTAATATTTTATTAAAGTAAAGTAATGTGAATAAATTATGGTTAATAAGTGATAAGCAGTAATGGGCAGTCACTACCATCACGGGACTTTTATTCATTATTGTATTCTGTGTTATTACAGCATTCAACCCACATAATACATACTGTAGTGCATTAAATGTTTACAAAAAATGTTTAATGAAATCAAAAATCTTGATTATTTTTTAAATAATCAAACCAAAACCGAACCGA
Source organism: Oncorhynchus nerka (assembly GCF_034236695.1). Taxonomy (NCBI): domain Eukaryota; kingdom Metazoa; phylum Chordata; class Actinopteri; order Salmoniformes; family Salmonidae; genus Oncorhynchus; species Oncorhynchus nerka. The sequence goes on along the minus strand of NC_088398.1, from coordinate 58,654,742 downwards.
CTTCAAAAAGCATTTATCACTACTTAGTATGGACTGTGATTAATCACCATGACAACAGAACCTCACCTGGTCGCTGAGCGTGCATTGCTCGGTGCAGATGTCTGTGATGAGGTTGCGGGCCTGTTTAGCCATTTCATCCAGAAACATGTTGCACAGGGACAGGCTTCGGTCGCCTATGTGGTGCCTCTGTAGGAAGGGAAGAAAATGTTGTTATCTTGGGGAAAGCTACACTATATATATAAAAGTATGTGGACACCCCTTCAAATTGGTAGATTTGGCTATTTCAGACACACCCGTTGCTGACAGGTGTATAAAATCAAGTACACAACCATGCAATCTCCAAAGACAAAGATTGGCAGGATAATGGCCTTACTGAAGAGCTCAGTGACTTTCAATGTGGCACCGTCATAGGATGCCACCTTTCCAACATGTCAGTCTGTCTGATTTCTGCCCTGATAGAGCTGCCCTGGTCAACACTCACTACAGTTCCAAACTGCCTCTGGAAGTAACGTCAGCACAAGAACTGCTCGTCGGGAGCTTCATGAAATGGGTTTCCATGGCCAAGCAGCCACACACAAGCCTAAGATCACCATGCGCAATGCCAAGCGTTAGCTGGAGTGGTATAAAGCTCACCACCATTGGACTCTGGAGCAGTTGAAACGTGTTCTCTGCTGTGAGGAATCCCGCTTCACCATCTGGCAGTCCAACGGACAAATCTGGATTTGGCGGATGCCAGGAGAACACTACCTGCCTGAATGCATAGTGCAAACCTTAACTTTTGGTGGAGGAGGAATAATGGTCTGGGGCTGTTTTTGATGGTTCGGGCTAGGCCCTAGTTCCAGTGAATGGAAATCTTAACGCAACAGTATACAATGACATTCTAATGCTCTTGTGGCTGAATGGAAGGAAGTCCCCACAGTAATGTTCCAAGAAGAGAGGAGGATGTTATAACAGGAAAGGTGGGACCAACTACATATTAATGCCCATGATTTTGGAATGAGATGTTCACATACTTTTGGTAATGTAGTGTATATAGGAGATTGGCTGGTGGTTGCACAGTAGATGGTTTGGTGAATGGCTGTTTGTTAGCCTGGTCCCAGATCTAATTCCTTCAGTAGATGTCATTGCCAAACAGATCTAGAACCAGCTGTTTGTAGGAAGAGATGGTCTGAGTGAACCTGTCATTCATAGGTAGCCAACCCTTAACCTTCCCCACTGACCAAACAGTATACACTGACACACTAAAACTGGTCACACACAGTCCCCACACACAACTCTGGTCAAACAGTGCACACACCCTCTAATCTGCGAGAAAAGTCTATCTGATGCTAAGACTGACCTTTGACTGAAGTTCCGTGATCTTAGTTTTGTTCCAAATGGCACCCTATTCCCTATATAGTGAACAACGTTTGACCAGGGATCTCGTGAAACGTAATGCACTATATAGGGAATAGGGTGCCATTTGAGATGCAGGCCTTTTACTGTTAATATAAACTGCTGTAAAAAGTTTTCTGTGCAAGATGGAAATATTCTTGGAAACATTTAGAGCTTTTCCAACATAAATAACTTTTGCAGCTGTCCAAAGCTGTGCGGAATGGACATAGGAAGAGGAACATTTTGAAGACATGCTGAGAGAGGGAGTTTTGTGTTTGAATAAGTGAAATCCAAGCCTTCTATGTCTCAATAAATCTATTTTATTTCTCTAAGTGCACTCAGACAGCTCTTAAGCAAAAGGCTCTCCCTTGACCACTTTGCTCGGCCACATGAGAACGCCTATTGTGCCACTTATTGTGCCGCCTATTTCAGTACCGTTTTTCAACCAATTAAGAGTTAAAATATGTCTTATTTACCAAACTAAATGGATATTAGAAGGCAACATGTTTGTTAGGAACAAACACTTCATGATATGTGCCTGGTGTATTTCAAAAGAGAGGGAAACAGAAATCTGTTGTGGAGCTTGTGTGTGCTGAGGGCTTTCACATTCCCCCTGAGAGTAGCTAGTAGATGCACCAGTGTATGGTTCAATTACAGATGTAATAAATCATGATTTTCAGCCCTCTGCTTCTCGGTACACATCTGGGTACATTGACCACAGCTCTGGACGCTTCGTTCTGCGACATTCCACAACCCACAAAAATTTGCTGTGACTTTCCTGATTCTCTGTATGACTCCATCCTGCTGCTCTGGTCACATGCCCTAACAGCATGGAAGGAAACACAGGTTGTCACAAATGGCACCCTTTTCCCCATGTAGTGCAATACTTTTGACCAGAACCCATGTGTTCAAAAGTAGTGCACTGTTTCGGGAACAGTGTTCCATTTGGGATGCACCATGGGCCCTAGCAGCACTGAGACGGAGCTGATGGAGATCCTACACACATGCAGCCTCCCTCCCTCCAATCCCCAGGTGCAACACTGACATTATTCAGTGTGTGAGACATCCTGTGAAATGGCCTGCTTCTCTGAGACTAGCAGTCCCCATAAGTGCTAGAAAACTACTGCATGAGATGAAACTCCAAATTGAATAGGTTGCTACTACACCAGGAGCTTAACCTAAGATTCCAGCTCATGGAAAGAGATCAAGTCAAACGTATTAGTATACATACAAAACATTTCAAATCTTTACATTGCAAGTATAATACACAAACATGTCTGGGTTCATTTAATAAACATGTATTTTATGTATTAATTTACCCATTATTTAAGTAGGAAAGACCCTTGAGTACCTTTTGACATTCAACTAGGAAAGAATTTTGAAAACGTATTTTGCAAGGCCGATCTGATCAATTAAATATATTAGTTATTTAGGTTGAAAATAAGATTGTTTCCTAAATGACTAGATCCCAGAGTGACCAGCCAGACCTTAGTGATGCTTGCTGTGATGTTTCGTGATACGGTCGTTACATCATATCTCAATGCGACACTTCACTCACCTCCTCAGGACAGAGCTCATGAGTGCAGCTCATGAAGTGGGTACAGAGCAGAGGGAAGGAGATGGAGTGACGAGACTGGGAGGGCAGCTCCAAACACTGCTGGAACATCTTCTCAAACGCACGACTGTAAAAGCTATCAGAGGAGAGAGAGAGAGAGGAAAGGAGAGAGAGAGAACAAAGGAGAGAGAGAGAAAGGAAAGATATTAGATGAGAGAGAGAGTAAATAGGGAAGAAATGAAGGGAGAGAGGAAAGAGCATGAGCTGCCAACTTCATCATATATCTCTGGTCCAATAATACCTCATCTCATCTCTCATCTCCTGTCCTGACCTGTCTACACCAAACATAACAAAGAAAAATAACATAACAAAACCCCTAACAGACAGTTAGTTGCCATGGGGTTTTATAGGATGAGTGATGGCTCTATAGCCTACTACCTTTTACTATGTTTTCCTTGAAAACAATTTTAACTGGATCCAATCTATTTGTATTGATGTTATGCATTTTCCTGTGTTGCAGTTTTTACTTTTGTATGTATATTTGATGTGTTTTTCTTAGTATTTTACTGCTTCAATTAAACTACCCAGCAATAATTCTTCATGTTTTTCTGAATTGGAGTCCCAAATGTAGAGCCCCTACCAGAAGATGGAGAGACTATATGACCTATTAGTTTTTACTATGTTTTAAATGTCTGTGTAACTGAACATGGAGGTAAATGTAAATGTAGACCCTAAAAGAATAAGCCCTGTGGAAAACTTATTGTCCAGGGAGTGTACTTGTACATCAAGCTGCCTCAAGCTATGGAAACATGAGATATATGCTCCTGCCCTCTGGGCTGTTCTGGTTCGTTTATTTACCAGAATATGGAGAGGTCAGATGTCTCCACCAGCATCTCCACCAGGGAATCCACCATCTTGGTGTGGAATATAATGGTATTCATCATCTTGCCCAACTCACGGTGGTCTGCGATGCCCAGAGAAGCCTTGGACACACTGGTATAGGCCTAGGGGGAAACAAGGCATTATTGGTATAGGCCTTACCAGGAGAACACTTTCTTTGGAGACACTATTAAGGTCAGCCCAGGGGAAAACAAAACGTATTAACCCTTAACAGTTCATCATTCTTTACTCATGTATGCCATGTTGTTTCCAGCTGAAGCAACTTTATATCTACAGGACCAGTCCAAAGTTTGGACATACCTACTCATTGAATGGTTTTTCTTTATTTGTACTATTTTCTACATTGTAGAATAATAGTGAAGACATCAAAACTATGAAATAACACATATGGAATCATGTAGTAACAAAAAAAGGGTTAAACAAATAAAATATATATTTTATATTTGAGATTCTTCAAAGTAGTCACCCTTCGCCTTGATGACAGCTTTGCACACTCCTGGTATTCTCTCAACCAGCTTCATGAGGTAGTCATCGTTTGTATCATGTAGTTTTAAGTCTTCGGACAAATCATAATCCTATTAGTAGCATTCCTTTCTCTCTTTCCCCAAATTCCCCCCTTTCCTAAGAATCAAATAAAAACCTGATCCGATTTAAATTTGGAAGTCAGTGGGAGTCTGGAAGGAAAAGTGTGGTTGGATGAGTTACCATGTCATTAACATCTAAGGAAAGATTTCTGGGAAGATGTCTGTGTTAACTTGATACTTGATACTACTGACAATGGCCAAACAATACAATTTCCTCCCAAAGCAAGACAGTACGCAAAACAGATACTCTGCAGAGTTCAAGACATTGCTTTCTTTGATCGTGGAGATCGTTAAAAGGAAAATGGCCACAGTTCTGAAGCCCTGAAGCAGCGATGCCATCAGTTATTTTTTTGGAGACCAAAACTACATCCCAAATGGCACCCTATTCATAGTGCACTACTTTTGACCAGAGCCCTATGTAGGGAATAGGGTGCCATTTGGGGTGCCATTTGGGACACACACCAAGGGCAGTGAAACAGCTGTCTTACCAGGGCACAACGAGTCCTTAAAGAATCCAAGTCCAAAAATAAAGCGTGAAATCCATCAAATAAAAACACACACACTTTTTGGAAAGAAGTGATTTCGAGCTACACAAGTGTGAGAAAATGCAGCGAGAGCGTTGACTCGAACATGTTCCGCTGGTTCTCAACATCTCTAAAATGCCTGCCAACTAAAAGAACATTTGATGCCAACCTAGTACCACAGCCACATAAAGACATTTAGCAGGTGCTAAACTCACACAACCACCTGTGGTTCAAAGGTCTGAGAAAGGACAATAAATAGAACAAGTAGGCAAGAGGAAAACTTAAGAGTAAGAGTATTGATATTCAAGGCCTATTTTGAAACTTTAAAGTGCTGTTGCATGGTTGTCACAATGCCATAATCAGAACAGAAATAGAAAACAGCACTGGGGAGAAAGGAGACATGAAGAAAGACAGACGAGAGAGAAAAACAAGGGTTAGGGTTTATCTTCTCTTCCCTCCATCCAGTCCAACTGTGTCTCAACCAATGTATGCTAGTTGGAGTTAGATGACATGATGCAAGACTTTGTTTAGATTAATATCACCAACATGACATCACTGTGGTAATGGCAGTTTGTATTTCTCATCCAACACGTTCACTTAATGGATCACACAAACAGCAAGAGTTTCCAAAGTAAAACTATGAAAGATTTTTTTCTTCTTGAAAATAATAAAAAGTACTTAACAGAAAGGACATTGATATGGCTTATGACAAAGTCTGTCTGCCAGAGTGCTGAAACGGCTTACATGGCATGTGGGTTATGGAAGGAGAAGAGAGTACCTTTCGAAGAAGAGTGTTCTTGTGTAACACAGACTTAGGTTCTGATCCAAACATGAATCTTTCAGGACTAAGAACTCCATCTTGATAAATTAGGATTATTCACTGTCATATTCTTACTTACAACCAGCTATTTTTAGGGATGACAGCAGCACCTGAATATGTAGGCCTATATTGTATATATAGCTAGCTGTTCATACATTTGTCAGCTGTTCTTGTACAATATGTTTAAATACTTCCTGAATTGTCTTTGTCCCTGGCAAACACTGAACCAAAGATGCATAGTGAATAAACCAACGTCCTGCTTCTTGGTATCTGAGCAGTTCTGTTTTTTCTATCCTAGTGTACAGTACGAGAGGCTGTCTGTGAAGGGTGTAGAGCAGCCAGTAGAAAAACCATGAGACTTGAGAAAATAGTTGTTCAGCTGTGTTGGGAAAACAGTTTCCATTCCACGCATATGGAAGCTTTTCTCTTTCCCCCCTGCCTTCCCTGGCCTAATTTACCGACTAAACTGAGAAACTTTTCCATGTTGAAACATTTCTTGCCGAGGCCCTGAGCTGAGAATCAGACAAAATCTCAGAGGGAACTGATTGGGACGGCCATGGCATAGCCTCTGTTCCAAATGGCACCCTACTCCCGATGAAGTGCACTACTTTTGACCAGGGCCCATAGACGTAGCCCATAGGGCCCTGGTCAAACGTATTGAACTATACAGGGAATAGGGTGCCATTTGGGACGCATCATGAAAATCCATCTGAGTGGAGGGCTGTGCCAATCGGACAACGGTGGAACAAAGAGTCGACCAACGGATCAGGGAGAGTGATGTGGGTCCCTGGCAGCAGGGGTGGTTGTGATGATCTCAGCAAAGTACTGAGGAGCCAAGCATGGTTGAGAGAGCAAGAGAGAAAGAGAGTGAGCGAGACAGGGATAGATGGATTAAGGGATGGGTTAATGGGTGAGCAACGATTCTTAAACAAACACAGCTTCAAAGAATAATATTTATTGTCATTCATTCCAAATAGTTTTTAAGAAATTTAATGGGGCCCAGAATCTATCCTCCTATATCCATAATACAGTTTCTCTGAAATGCATGAAATTGTATTTTTCATCACTTCAAATAACATGCACATGAATGAAAAAATAAACAATATTTCTTTATGATGGTTAGACATTTGTCACTAATGACAGACAGAGCGTACTCCTCCTTTCAGTATTTCAGGCCATATCTTCTCCATTACTAGTCTGTTAAATTCATTCATGTGTGGGTTATGTGGCTGACATAGAGCTGGTCACTAATGACAGACAGAGCGTACTCCTCCTTTCAGTATTTCAGGCCATATCTTCTCCATTACTAGTCTGTTAAATTCATTCATGTGTGGGTTATGTGGCTGACATAGAGCTGGTGGAAGAGAGCACAAGAGTGCTCTTGTGGAACAGACAGGTTTAGGTTCTGATCCTCACATGAAGAACTCCACCTCGATAAATAAGGACTACTCAGTGACATTCATACAACCATACTACTTGTAGGGATGACAGCAGCATCTGAATATGTAGGCCTATACTGTATATATAGCTAGCTGTTCATACATTTGTCAGTGGTTCTTGTACAGGCTGTTTAAATACTTCCTGAATTTGCTTTGTCCCTGGAAAACACAGAACGCAAAGATGCATAGTGAATAAACCAACGCCCTGCTACTTGTTATCTGAGCAGTTCTGTATTTTCTATCCTAGTGTACAGTACGAGAGGCTGTCTGTGAAGGGTGTAGAGCAGCAGCCAGAGGGCCTGTATCACAAAGCATCAGAGTAAGAGTGCTGATCCAGGATCAGATCCCCCTCTTATTCATTACGATCTAAAATACAAAACTGATCCTATATCAGCACTCCTACTCTGAATACAAGATCTGAGACTGTATTCACAAAGCAGCTCAGAGTAGGAGTGCTGATATAGGATCATTTTTGCCTTTTAGATCATAATAAATAAGATCATATGAACAGATCCTAGATCAGCGCTCCTATTATGAGATGCTTTGTGGATAGGTGCTCAGGTCATTCTCTAATCTATAGATAGGCAACAGTGCGACAGGAGTAGGGTAGCACGCTAAACACTGTTCCCTTATTACTGTCCCAGAGTGCTAATTATGGCTGATGAGATGGAGGGGAACCTGGTCTACTGTATCTACTGGAGGTTCCGTTCCCCTTCCCCAACACACACAATGGGCTATAGGACACGACACGACACAGCACAGCGGCCTATAGATAGGAAACAGGAGTAGGCTGACAGGAGTATGGTAGCATGCTAAACACTGCCCCCTCATTACTGGCCCAGAGTGCTAATTAAGGCTCATTATGACACACACAGTGCTAATTACAACACACACACTTAGCAGTGGCCTCAAAGCCCAGACATGGGTTCAAATAATATTTGAAATCCTTCCAAATACTTTAAGCCTTTGCTCTAGCCTGCCAGGATTGCCAGATGGGTTGGGTTTGACACTTTTCAGACTATTCTTTTGGTTCCATTGAGCTTGCCTGGTGCAATTGAACCAATAGAATAGTCTCAAAAGTGTCAAACCCAGTCCAGCATTGTGAAAGGATTCTGAATACTCTTTGAACCCAGGTCTGCCTCACAGCCACAAAGCTTGTCTCATTTTCCTGATGGCGTCTTACCTGCAATCTGAACCAGTCCAGCCTCATGCCCCTGAAATCAAACACGTCCCCGTCTTCCACTGTAACACCGACAGAGACAATTCACTCAGATATGGGATCACCATGACACAGGAGGACACAGGAGGGAGGGGAGCGGGAGGAGAGGTGGAGAGCGGCTCAGGCTCCTACTCAGCCCACCATCTGCCCTCCCTCCTTTCATCTGTCCATCACTCAGCCATTACCAAAACAACACCTGTCTACACAGACAAAGGCTTTTAGTGCTTAAGGCTAATATAGATAGATAAAAACATCCAATCATGATTAATTAGACATTTTCTAAACTGGAATATTTACTGTACCGCAACAGAATACATTTAATTGTGTTATAGGTCGGGTCAACATAAAAACAACTACGGTAAGCATTGGCCAATACAAGTAGAGGTTTTTAAACTGGAACATATACAGCAAAAAGATGGCATGAACTCTCTTTTAGGTTGGATCAACAACATGAGTCTAAATGAGAAACTGTATATATTTATGTTATTTCTGTAATATGAGTGGCAGGCCGTGTTAGGTTGAATACCTTGTTTGACGCTGAGGGACGTCATGGTATTGACGAAGGAGGACATGATGATGGACTCATCCTCAGGACAGACGGACAGATTCTAGAGGAGAGCAGAGGAAAGCCTCAGACACTGTTTACAGTAGAATGCTGTGAGGGGATCAACTGAGCAAATACAAGAGAGTTTTACATTGCATATCAGAGAGCGAGATGCCAAGCAAAGAATAACATCAACAAAATACTTGGTCTCCATCTAGTGGTCAGCTCTGCTTTTTTCCCTTCAAAATATCAACCTGCATATGGGTCTTTCCATAAATAAATGGGCCAATGTGTGACATCAGGGTCAACATCTCAAAATGCTTTGATATACAGTGGGGAGAACAAGTATTTGATACACTGCCGATTTTGCAGGTTTTCCTACTTACAAAGCATGTAGATGTCTGTAATTTTTTATCATAGGTACACTTCAACTGTGAGAGATGGAATCGAAAACAAAAATCCAGAATATCACATTGTATGATTTTTAAGTAATTAATTTGCATTTTATTGGTTCTGAGTGTTCTGACCTAACAACATCAGTCAAGCACCAATGCTAACTGGCTAACATTGGCTAGCTTGCTAGCTACTTCCAGGCACACATTAGAGAACAGCTCACTCTGACCATTTTACACACCATAGCAGAGCTGGTTAGGCTTATTTTATGTTTTCCAGAGCGTTGGTGACTGCAACTGTGCAGCTGGCAAAACATTTATTATACCTTTTTCCTAACGTTTACTGACACCGGCCACATTCAACGGGTGTTGAGCGCTCATAAATTCATCAGTTATTCTGCGCTCTGGCACACTCAGACGAGAGTGCTCTAAAATCTACCTGCTACATCTATCAATAGGTGTCGCAGTGACATCATAAACATTATATTTAAATAGTAACTTGCATGTAGTCTTTTGTTTAGGCATGTAGCTAGCAAGTTAAACAATGAACCATAATACCAACTCATATTATGAGTGAATCTGGAGGTAGCTAACCAACCAGGTTCAATGTTAGCTAGCTAATATTAGACTATAACTAGCAATGCAAATGGCTCTGAGATACAAATATTACTACACGTAACGTTACAGTTGAAATTAAAATTACTTTGACAAAGTATATTCTACTGTATCTTAGTCTATGCCACTCTGACATTGCTCTTCCATATATTGATATATTTCTAACTCCATTCCTTACTTAGATTTCTGTGTTTTGGGTATATGTTGTGAAATTGTTAGATATTACTTGTTAGATATTGCTGCACTGTCGGAACTAGAAGCACAAGCATTTCGCTACACCCGCAATAACATCTGCTAAACGCGTGTATGTGACCAATACAATTTGGATGCTTCTCCCTCTCTGTAACGGATGCCATGCTAGCCCTTAGATTGAAGATGTAATGTTTTATACAACAGCCTTCTGTGTATTATCTTTGACTCAGTCTGCATATTTGCAATCAAACGCCAGAATTTCCTCCATCTCCTTAGCTATCATACTCTAATTCCACTGATTTCAAAACTAGGTCCTCCAGAAAGTGGAGAGTTAGAAAGGATTACCTACACATACTGACCAGCTCATACTATAGACAGAAGCACAATACATGGCAGACCAATCCGAACTCATCTCTCTGCATTATCTCAGCCAATCATGGCTAGTGTGAAGGTTGCTCACTTTTTCGTGGCTAAACCAACTAGGCTGGTAATTTAACAATTTTATTTGTATTTACAGATGGCATACAAGTTTGTTATTAAGGCACATGAAAGTTCACGTTCCAGAAGGCATTCCGGCCAAAAAAACATTTAGATTAAAAAAAAAGGTTTATGTTCACATGGCTCCTGTGAAGTAGCGACACATGACATACACCTAGTTTCCTGAAACGAGTCACATTTGTGGAGATCTGAGAGGGATTGTTTGAAGGGTGGTGACATGGTGAGAGCTCCACCGTACCCTCTGAAAGGCTTGGTGAAATTTTGGCAATATTGCTTACACCTGTTCAAATCCTCTCAGATCTCAACAAGTATCTAGGGGTAGGAGCTAGGGGGTGCTTCTGGACAGGACCCCACAATCCTTGAGGTGTTCCAGCTAGTTAGATGTGCAACCACTGACTAACTATAGCTAGGGGAATATCTCTAGTCTATCAATATATACTGTTGTTTTGGCTGTATGGCATCATTTAATAAGATAACCAATGGTTAATTAGGTAGCTAGGATATATCAGTCTGCTAACCATTTACAGTAACAGCAGTTCATTAATAAGTCAATACACATTAAATCTTATGCAGAAATTGAGAAATCTTACTTAATCTTGGCACTGTGGCATGGTATGTGCAGCTATTAACCGATGAATTAATAAATAATTATTTCATAGAATGGAGTTAGAAGGGTGAACTCCTACTTTGAAAGGACAGGAAATATTGGCTTTGCACTTAAACCAATGACAGGCATTCAACATTTAACCCCACCCACATGTGAAAATCAAAATATGAAGTTTTTTGTTTGGTTTTAAATGCAAAAACAAAAAACACATTTTTAGTTTTTTCTATTTATATTAAAAAAAAGAATAAATACGCTGTTTTCACCCTCCCGATTGCTCCATTTGAACTCGGAAATCAAACGAAAAAAACGTACACGGACAGTAAGCTTACCTCAGGAATTGAACTACAACCACAACATTTCGCTACACCCCGCGATAACATCTGTCACATATGTATATGTGACCAATACAATTTGATTTGATCTTGCCAATATTGTCCACGGCTAATTATCTTGACCGCCGTAACAACAGACACCAAAATGTTCTGTCAATTCTCCAGATGAACATTAATTCCCGCACTTTGGCTGTTGTTCAATCGTCTGCAGTATCACACACGATCTTTATCACTTGACTATCATTCAGAAAACCCTTTCCTGAATCAGCTGATGTTGTGCGATAAATTCCCCACGTAACTAAACAGCTACACATAAAAAATGGACATCAAACAAATATTTTGCCGAATTATTTAAGAACCCCGTTAATGCCTGGATATAGCCCTTAGCCGTGGTATATTGGCCACATATCAAAAAACCCCGAGGTTACCTTATTGCTATTATAAACTGTTTACCTACGTAATTAGAGCAGTAAAAATAACTGTTTTGTCATACCCGTGGTATACGGTCTGATATACCATGGCTGTCAGCCAATCAGCATTCAGGGCTCGAACCACCCAGTTTATAATATATAATAAATACTAGGATATTATGAAACAAAGGGATAACATTGACTATTAGTACATCCGAAATTGCACCCTATTCCCTACATAGGTAAACTATTTTTGACCGGAGCTATAGGAACCATTGTCAAAAGTATTGCAATATACGGAATAGGGTGCCATTTGGGAGGCAAACCAATGTTCGCTCCAGAGAGCAGTCTCACCTGTACTAGCTCGTTGAGCACCACGGCGTCAAAGCCAGACAGGTACTGGACGTAGTATCTCTGCATGACAGGACCATACTTCCTCACGTGGGCCCTCAGTTCCTCCATGTAAAAGATCAGCTCTGCAATGTGCCTGAGGACATAGAATAGCAAGAGTTATCTAAAAGAATAGAATAGACCTACACTTCATTAGTATGTTCAATAGTCCTTCACACCATGGCATTCCTTAAAGGGTCATTTTACTCAAAAATGTTCTTTACTTTCTCTGCTTTTGATATTGTCCCACAAAATGGTGCATGTCACCATTCAAGTTAAGACACATCACTTTCAGTCTCCTAATGGCCAAAATTAAGCAAGAACAAAAGTGCCATGAAGAAACATTTTGACACAGACTTTTCAAGGAGGTAAACACAGTGCCACAACATTTCATGAGGGGTAAAGAGAAATCCCATAGTTACAAGTTGAATCAGTAGGATGTGTCTTACTTGTCAATAAAGTCATCTGTGCTCTTCTTCTGGATGTTGTCTGCATGTCGTAGCAGCCAAATGATCTCATCCCGAGCGAATGACAGAGCCATGAACACAAACAGGGCCTACGAAGAGGACAGGAGTCAAGTTATATAGTTACTTTCATCCATCAATTAGTCACGTCTTTCAGGATTTGAATCCTAATCCTCTGATCACTCTACAGTTAGTCCAACTAGCATAATCATGTTAACAAAACTAGAGTGCAGATAGTGCTAGTCCAACTCAACAAAAAAAAGACTAGAAAATAAATGAATATTTTATATTGTCACATACACAGGATAGGTGCAGTGAAATGTGTTGTTTTACAGGGTCAGCCATAGTAGTACCATGGCCCTCGAGTAAATTAGGATTAAGGGCACATTGACCGATTTTTTCCCTCAGGTAATTCAAACCAACAACCTTTCGGTTACTGGCCCAACGCGCTAACCACTAGGCTACATGCTGCCCACTAGTGTTATTATGATGTAACATTATCGTGTTAAGATAAGTAGACAACTGTGGTGTATGTCATGAGCTACAATTTTTCTTCTAGCTTTCAAATAGGCACATTCTTCTCTTCTCCTCTTCCCTGCAACTCTTACTGGGTCCTTACTGTACTAGAGAAAGTAGTGTACTACGTTTTCTGTCAATATACTTTGTAAAATATTGGTTAATAAACAACTCTAAGTGGGGGCCTATAAAATCTGTTTAAAAAAAATATTAAAATTCAGTTATATATTTTCCCAAATTATGTTTCCTCAGTTGTATTTCTTCTGGTTTTTATATATATATATTTTTTTCCACTCTCAAAATTACAATTGTTCATAGAGAACAACAAAATTGGATGTTCTGAGTCCATGTCAATGCTCAACTCATATCTGAATAAAACATTTTTGTGCATCTGGCCATTTAATTGTGAATCTATCGAGTGAGGAGTGCAGTCTAGCGATGGTTCTGCAAAGTTAGAAAATAACAAATAATAGACACAAATTATATACTTACTCATTATATACCTCGGCCGGTTACGACAGAGCCTGGGCGTGAACCCAGAGTCTCTGGTGGCACAGCTGGAGCTGCAGTACAGCGCCCTTAACCACTGCGTCACCCGGGAGGCCGGGATAATGTTAATGTTGCATTGATTAGATAGTACCTCGGAGATGTGATGTCTGATACTTGTGAGATGTGTTTATGACAGTTTGCGGTGGAACATGTGAAAATTGTATCTATTTTCAGAGTCGTTTGGCGTGCTACTCAATAGGTGGACCTGTTGGAGACCCCTGGTCTAATGTAACATTACCATAACTAGAGAGCAGTAGTGTGGTATTTTAGGGCCCAGTAATCTAGATTGTGTTAGTCCAACTCCCATTACCATATTAACACAACTAGAGCAGTATTGCAGTGTTATTTGTGTAACACACGGGATATAAACTCAGGTCTCCCACTGGAGCAACCAACGTCTTAGACCGTTAGACCAAGAGGAAATTTCTTCTTACTCTGAAGGCAGACACTGGATTTGAAGCTCGCAGGCGGGGCTATGAGCAACCCCCTCTCTATGGGGGTGCCACAGGGTTCAATTCTCGGGCCGACTCTTTTCTCTGTATATATCAATGATGTTGCTCTTGCTGCGGGCGATTCCCTGATCCACCTCTACTCAGACGACACCATTCTGTATACTTCCGGCCCGTCCTTGGACACTGTGCTATCTAACCTCCAAACGAGCTTCAATGCCATACAACACTCCTTCCGTGGCCTCCAACTGCTCTTAAACGCTAGTAAAACCAAATGCATGCTTTTCAACCTTTCGCTGCCTGCACCCGCATGCCCGACTAGCATCACCACCCTGGATGGTTCTGACCTAGAATATGTGGACATCTATAAGTACCTAGGTGTCTGGCTAGACTGTAAACTCTCCTTCCAGACTCATATCAAACATCTCCAATCTAGAATTCTATTCCGCAACAAAGCCTCCTTCACTCACGCCGCCAAACTTACCCTAGTAAAACTGACTATCTTACCGATCCTCGACTTCGGCGATGTCATCTACAAAATAGCTTCCAACACTCTACTCAGCAAACTGGATGCAGTTTATAACAGTGTCATCCGTTTTGTTACTAAAGCACCGTATACCACCCACCACTGCGACCTGCATGCTCTAGTCGGCTGGCCCTCGCTACATATTCGTCGCCAGACCCACTGGCTCCAGGTCATCTACAAGTCCATGCTAAGTAAAGCTCCGCCTTATCTCAGTTCACTGGTCATGATGGCAACACCCACTCGTAGCACGCGCTCCAGCAGGTATATCTCACTGATCATCCCTAGAGCCAACACCTCATTTGGCCGCCTTTCGTTCCAGTTCTCTGCTGCCTGTGACTGGAACGAATTGCAAAAATCGCTGAAGTTGGAGACTTTTATCTCCCTCACCAATTTCAAACATCTGCTATCTGAGCAGCTAACCGATCGCTGCAGCTGTACATAGTCTATCGGTAAATAGCCCACCCAATTTTACCTACCTCATCCCTATACTGTTTTTATTTATTTACTTTTCTGCTCTTTTGCACACCAATATCTCTACCTGTACATGACCATCTGATCATTTATCACTCCAGTGTCATTTATCACTCCACTCCAATTATTCGCCTACCTCCTCATGCCTTTTGCACACAATGTATATAGACTCTCTTTTTTTTCTACTGTGTTATTGACTTGTTAATTGTTTACTCCATGTGTTGTCTGTTCACACTGCTATGCTTTATCTTGGCCAGGTCGCAGTTGCAAATGAGAACTTGTTCTCAACTAGCCTACCTGGTTAAATAAAGGTGAAATAAAATACATTAAATAAAACCCTGCCCGACTCGTGTCCGCTACATTAGTCTTATGTAACATTATCATGTTAACACAACTAGAGAGCAGTCGCGCAGCAGGGTAGGTGAAGAGCCGTCATTAAGTGGCAACACTCCTAGCAGGAGTCACACATACAAATCTTCCCACTTAAGACTGGGGTTCAATCCCTGTGTCCACCCTTCCCACTGTTTCTCCCACCTGCCGTACCCCCATCTGATTTCCATACTGTCTAAATAAAAAAAGTGTCAAAATACCAAAATAGAGCACTAGTACAGTACCTTAGGCCCTAGTAACCCTGGCTGGTCAGATAGGACTGTGGCCAGCTCCTTCAAGGCAGATCTCAGGAACTTGCGTCTTTCTCTGTGCATCAAACCTCTGTAACAAAACAAAAACAAATCGGCAACAATTTCATAATGAGAGGATACTGTGACAAATACCAGTTAAAACCTCTTGGTGCAATAAGATGCATTTATGAGGCACTTACGCATGTGACAGAGCTTGTTCTTTGCACTCTTTGATGTCATTCACACGCTTGTTGTAGCTATGAAATGAAAAGGGAGAATAGTTAACATACCTACTCACACACACACTTAACAGCTGTCTGGGAATATGCTCAAACTATACCCATTGAGCATGCTTTTCAGTCCAGGATTACGCTTAATCTGGCTTCAGGAAACTAGCTCAGAAAGTTAGTGTCCCTCACCCGCGGATGTTGATGAACAGGTCCTCAGCAGCCTTATGGATGTGGAACACCTCGTCTCTGAAGAGACAGAGGCAGGTGCTGCTCTGAAGAGCCAGCTTCCACAGGCTCAGAGCTGCCTGATCACTGTTCAGGACCCCGTGACATAAAATGAAGCCAACTGACAATCAAAAGTTAGAGTCAGATAGAAAGTTACAGAAATAGGATTTTGAACAGTATTTGTGCAGAATGAGAATATTTCAACTGATTTATATTTTTTAAAGTGTTGTATGACTTCACAAGCCTGTACCTGAACAATGAATTACAATTAAAAACGATCACACTCCCCCTTCCCTCCAATGGTATAAACCTATTAAATCAATTACATCAGACTCCACTCTATGCACACATCCAGGCTGCATCACATCCGGCCGTGATTGGGAGTCCCATAGGGCGGCGCACAATTGGCCCAGCGTCGTCCGGGTTTGGCCGGGGTAGGCCGTCATTGTAAATAAGAATTTGTTCTTAACTGACCTGCCTAGTTAAATAAAGGTTAAATAAAAACAAACACTTACAAACTATCCACTTCTCCATGGCGTCCAGGGACAAGTATTCACAGGGCATCTAGAACAAATCAGAATCATAGGTAAATGCACATGCCTGTGAGCAGAAAATGGTGTGATTTGAGAGATGTGGGACTAGCAACACCATAGTAATGGGTTAAACTCCTGCGGGGATCACATTACTGTACACACCCACTGTACTGTACACATCCCTTTGGATCAAAACTAAGTGGAATATGCTATATATTGGGTTCTCACTGTGTCTGACTGGGCTGGGTTGAGCATGGTGCTGGGTGCACTGATGAGACTGAGTAGCTGTGCGTTCCTCCACTGGTCAGCAGACAGGTTTCTCCTGGGGTACACCATCTGGAGGGAGAGCAGGGCGTCTGACAACGACTACAGGGGAGGGAGGAGAGAGAGATATATTGGTTTATGACAGTTAATAATAACTTTCATGAACAAGCATTAATCAACTATTTATACATTTATAAAACTGTATGAGCAATATATGCATACATAATCATTGCTTAAGCATCAAAGTTATTGTAAAGTGTAACCGAAAGTTATATTATAAATTGTAACCAAAATATGTATTTTCATTGTCAGTGCTCAGGAAAAGAACATGAAATGTTGAGAAACAGGTGACACTTTATATTCACCTTCCCATGGGGAACAAACTCCTCCATCATCTTTTTCAGCGGGTTCTCGTAGTCAACAATCATCTGTCCCAGCCTCGGGTACTCTCGATCACTAAATAAAAAAATAAATACAAATAAAGATGTTGTTGACATTGGTAGTTCTCAGGTGTATCTAAACTAGGTCTAAACTAGGTCTGTAACTACCATACAATGTTTTAAGAATGCATTTTTATATTACTGCGTGATTTTAATATACGGCCACTGTCAATTGGTATAACAGTACGTTAACATTGTGTTAAAGTATGATCTTAATATTATTTTACAGGGATGGTGCAAATGCAGATTGAACATTTCAGAGATGAGCCAGAGAAAGGACATAGACCGGAAGAGACACCACCCCACATACCTTGATCCATGTGTCATTTCATGGGCATAGTTGTAGAGGCCAATGATAGCTTTCCTCTCTTCAATCCGAGACAATAGCATCATTAGGTTAGTGTAGGTCACTACTAAGTCAAGGTAGTTCTTGGTCAGGTCAAAGTTTACAGTCTGTAAAAAAGAGATATGGGAACAAAAATAGAATCTACATCCAAACTATTAAATCTGAACCTAAAAACATTTCAATCTACAATGCCTTCAGAAAGTATTCACACACCTTAACTTTTTCCACATTTTGTTGTGTTACACCTGAATTAAAAATGGATTAACTGTAGATATTTTTGTCACTGGCCTACACACAATAGCCCATAATGTCAAAGGGGAATTATGTTTTTAGAAATGTTTGAGTCAATAAGTACTCAACCTCTTTGTTATGGCAAGCCTAAAGTTCAGGAGTAAAAATGTGCTTTAAAAAAGTTGCATAATAAGTTGCATGGACTCTGTGTGCAATTATAGTGTTTAACATGACTACCTCATCTCTGTGCCCTACACATTCAATTATCTGTAAAGTCCCTCAGTCGAGCAGTGAATTTCAAACACAGATTCAACCAGAAAGACCAGGTAGGTTTTCCAATGCCTCGCAAAGAAGGGCACCTATTGGTTGATGGGTAAAACATTTTAAAAAGCAGACATTGACTATCCCTTAGAGCATGGTGAAGCTATTAATTACACTTTGTATGGTGTATTAATACACCCAGTCACTATAATGACACAGGCATCCTTCCTAACTGAGTTGCCAGAGAGGAAGGAAACCCGCTCAGGGATTTCACCACGAGGCCAATGGTGGCTTTAAAACAGTTACAGAGTTTAATGGCTATGATAGGAAAAAAAACTGAGAATGGATCAACAACATTATAGTTACTCCACAATACTAAGCTAATTGACAGAGTGAAAAGAAAGATTCCTCTACAGAATACAAATATTCCAAAACATGCATCCTGTTTGCAACAAGGCACTAAAGTATTACTGACAGAATTTGGCAAAGCAATTCAAGCAATTTTTGTCCAGAACACAAACTGTTATGTTTGGGGCAAATCCAAAATAACACATTACTGAGTTCCACTCTACATATTTTCAAGCATTGTGGTGGCTGCATGATGTTATGGGTATGCTTGTAATCGTTAAGAACTGGGGAGTTTTTCAGGATAAAAAATAAACGGAATGGAGCTAAGCAGGCAAAATCCCAGAGAAAAACCTGGTTCAGTCTGCTTTCCATCAGACACTGGGAGATTAATTCACCTTTTAGCAGGACAATAACCTAAAACACAAGGCCAAATCTACACTGAGTTGCTTACCAAGAAAACAGTGAACGTTCCTGAGTGGATGAGTTACAGTTTTGACTTAAATCTACTTGAAAATCTATATCAAGACCTGAAAATAGTTGTCTAGCAATGATCAGCACTCAATTTGACAGAGCTTGAAGAAATTTGAAAAGAACAATGGGCAAATGTTGCACAATCCAAGTGTGGAAAGCTCTTAAGAGACTTACACAGAATGACAAAGATGTAATCACGGCCAAAGATGCTTCTACATAGTATTGACTTAGGGGTGTGAATACTTAAATTAGATATTTTTGTATTTCATTTTCAATACATTTGCTAAAATTTCAAAAAACATGTTTTCCCTTTGTCATTATGGGGTATTGTGTGTAGATTGGTGAGAATTATACTCAATTTTGAATCCAGGCTGTAACACAATAAAATGTGGAATAGGTCAAGGGGTATGAACACTTTCTGAAGGTAAGAGTTCAGGTGGGCCTCCGCTTAAGCAAACAAAGGAAAGGAGGGGTGCTAAATAACAAAGACAAAAATCATGAAAATGGCTTACCAAGAAAAACATCCAAAAGGACTAATTCTACTTTCTGAAGGCAGTGTATGAAATATAATCTTTGAGAAAACATTTGAGAAAGCATCCTGTAATTACATGCTATGTACAGGTCAATGTGCCTTATAACTTACAATATCAAAGAAGACTTGGCAAGCATCGATAGTGTTCAGTAGCTCACAGACATGGTCCTGGAAGGAGAGAAAGATATTAGACGGATGTACATTTTACAGTATAGTAACTTGATGATAAGTAACTATTATTTGTGATGGATTATCATTATATATGTACAGTCAGGGTTGAGGAGTAACGTAACTGTAATCTGTAACGTTACCAGCTAAAATATTGTAATCAGATTACAGATACTTTTGAAAAACTAGATGATTACTTCCGAGGATTACTTTTAAATTCAGAAAGAATGTTTGCTCAATGACATTCAAATCAGCATTGAAAAAAGGCAAGTTTGTTCCACCTGAGTGAGTCTGACCATAAATCAGAGACCACTATGATGACACACCAAATGTGTAGTTGGATCGCGGGAAAAGAGCAGGAATGGGCTTTTGTAGGCTACAGTCCAACACGTCTTCCAATGGTGCGACTGCTGTCGGCATCCAAAGATTATCCAACTTGAATAAACACTTGGAGGTAAAGATGACAGCAGTGGTATAGTCTATGGCGATACGGATATCACTTATTATTGATATCTACATAGCGCATTGATGTGAGTCACACTGCTGCTCTCTCATTTAGCTATTTGCGCCTTACGAATTGTGGTTGTTGTTGATGGCTGTTCACATACCTAATTTTAATAATAATGGTTGAATTCAACAAGTTCAAGCTGCCTATAAATCATTGTTTTTGAAACTAGTGGCTTTTATTGCTCAATCTAATTCATGCTGCTAACAAACAAACAAAATCCATAGGTCTAATGGACACATGCTAAAACTCACACACTTTTGATAGACTTAAAGGGGCAATCTGTAGTTGCTACATCCATTTTTGGACGTATAAATATATATCTATATATCCATTGATTCTTGAAGAATATAACTTATAAATGCCTCATGAGCTTAGTTCAACTGTCACACTACATGATAACCCAAAATGTAAACAAACACTATATAGTCTCATAACATGGTTAAAACAATTTTGATATCATGGATGGTCAGTCCTTGCATCCATAGCTATGTCTATTCATCTGAGAGTGGTTTATTTCTCCAGGCCCATCCCTCAGCTTTTCACCAAAACAGAGACAGGGAGACCGTTTTGCTATAGTTTCCTCTGTGGATTTGCCCTTTAAACATTCCATGAGCGTAGCATTTATTTTTCAACTCGAATCAATGAGCCCAATCAGTCCTCCATGACAACAAAAATCATAAACAACAGTGTAGGGCTGGCCAATAAGTCCTTAGTTGTGGGGTTATGCTCAGGTAAAAACAATTTGGCTAATCTATACTTCCATATTTCCAGGTCCTATTCTTGGAGATCAAGCGATATAACATTTATTGGAATGACTGGAATTCTGATAGACTTTGGTTTTTAATGTTAAGATATAAGATATTCTCTTTTTTCACTACATTGAATGATGCTTAGTTGCACATACCTTAAATTCCATCACATCTACGAATGTGAAGTAATACAACGCTAAATTCTTAAGGATTTCAGACTTCTCTTTTTGTAGTTGTGCAAGCTGTTGCTGTAGAAGTAAAGAAAAACATGGTTGTAAACTGAAACATTTTGTTTTTATATTCAAGTTCAACTTTGCAGGACACACAAAGCTTCATGGTATGGATAATGAATGATGAGCACAGTAAAATAGGCTGATGGAATCTGGTAGTAACATCTTATACTTCATCATGAATTTGTTCCCATTGCCATCTGTGCTTGGTAGTGCATGTTTTCTCTGGATAGTGTAAGTGGTCTCAATCTGTTAACATCCCGTGATATCCTGAGAAATACTACCAAGGATATCACACAACAGGTCAGGGTGACATTTTGACAACTCAAAAACGTAGAGCTCTAAGTAAAAAACTTTATTATTTCAAAATACTCATGTTGCGCTTGATAACTTCTCTGCATTTTAGCACTGTCACAATGGGGCCTTTATTTAGCAAATGATAGCCTCTCACAAACCAAATGTGAAGTCATGTTGGCTGGATTGTTATCTTTGGTGTGCATCCCAATTGGCACCCTATTCCTATTCCCTATTCCTTATGTAGAGCGCTTCTTTTGACCATGGCCAATAGGGCTCTTGGTTAAAAGTACTGCACTATATTGAGAATAGGGTGCCATTTGTTAGACAGCCCTGGTCTCTTTCCCTACAACATAAATGTTACTTATTCTATTTTTCAAACAAAAACCTACAAAATTTTACCTAACAGTTAACTGTTACCTAGCAGTATAGAAACACTTGAATGATCTTGAGGTGTGAAAGATGATAAAAACATGAATCATTAGCAATATTACTTAAACAAGAATCTACTAAATAGAAAATAAGAGAACATGCAAAACATAGAAAAAAGTCATAGGCTGCGGATCTGACTTTAATGGACCCTTCTTCCCGACAGCTAAAAGTCCTAAGCTTCTGCGCATGTGCGGGATTCTGTACTTCACACTCAGTCTCTGCTCTACTCGTAGACAACCTCCTTTCACATGTCTACTGTCAATTATGAATGATAATTCATTCAAGTTTTACCGGTGAAACATCCACGCAGCATCTGAATACCAATGCAAGTTATGCACTTAGATCTTCTTGAGGTATAGCGTTGTTTAGAAGCAGAACAGTGTTGTGTTGTTTTGAATTACAGTGCATTCGGAAAGTATTCCTACACCTTGACATTTTTTCACAATTTGTTAAGTTACAGCTTCATTCGAAAATGGATTAAATTATTTTTCTCCCTCATCAACCTACACACAATACCCCATAATGACAAAGCGAAAACAGGTTAAGAAATGTTTGCAAATTTATTACAAAAAACAGAAATACCTTATAAGAAATACCCTATTTAAATATCTTATTTACATAAGTATTCAGACCCTTTGCTATGCGACTCGAAATTGAGCTCAGGTGTATCCTGTTTTCATCCTTGAAATGTTTCTACAACTTGATTGGAGTCCCCCTGTGGTAAATTCAATTGATTGGACATGATTTGGAAAGGCACACACCCGACTATATACAGACCTGGCCAAATGTTTTGAGAATGACACAAAAATTAATTGTCAAAGTCTGCTGCCTCAGTTTGTATGATGGCAATTTGCATATACTCCAGAATGTTATGAAGAGTGATCAGATGAATTGCAATTAATTGCAAAGTCCCTTTTTGCCATGCAAATGAACTGAATCCCCCAAAAACATTTCCACTGCATTTCAGCCCTGCCACAAAAGGACCAGCTGACATCATGTCAGTGAATCTCTCGTTAACACAGGTGTGAGTGTTGATGAGGACAAGGCTGGACATCACTCTGTCATGCTGATTGAGTTTGAATAACAGACTGGAAGCTTCAAAAGGAGGGTGGCGCTTGGAATCATTGTTCTTCCTCTGTCAACCACAGTTACTTGCAAGGAAACATGTGCCATCATCATTGCTTTGCACAAAAAGGGCTTCACAGGCAAGGATATTGCTGCCAGTAAGATTGCACCTAAATCAACCATTTATCGGATCATCAAGAACTTCAAGGAGAGCGGTTCAATTGTTGTGAAGAAGGCTTCAGGGCGCCCAAGAAAGTCCAGCAAGCACCAGGACCGTCTTCTAAAGTTGATTCAGCTGCGGGATCGGGGCACCACCCGTACAGAGCTTGCTCAGGAATGGCAGCAGGCAGGTGTGAGTGCATCTGCACGCACAGTGAGGTGAAGATTTTTGGAGGATGGCCGGGTGTCAAGAAGGGCAGCAAAGATGCCACTTCTCTCCAGGAAAAACATCAGGGACAGACTGATATTCTGCAAAAGGTACAGGGATTAGACTGCTGAGGACTGGTTTTAAGTCATTTTCTCTGATGAATCCCCTTTCCGATTGTTTGGGGCATCCAGAAAAAAGCTTGTCCGGAGAAGACAATGTGAGCGCTACCATCAGTCCTGTGTCATGCAATTTGCAAACATTTCTTAACCTGTTTTCGCTGCTTTGTCATTATGGGGTATTGTGTGTAGGTTGATGAGGGAGAAAAGTAATTTAATCCATTTTCTAATTAAGCTGTAACTTAACAAAAGCATCCTGAGACCATTCATGTGTGGGGTTGCTTCTCAGCCAAGGGAGTGGGCTCACTCACAATTTTGCCGAAGAACACAGCCACGAATAAAGAATGGTACCAACACATCCTCCGAGAGCAACTTCTCCCAACCATCCAGGAACAGTTTGGTGACGAACAATGCCTTTTCCAGCACGATGGAGCACCTTGCCATAAGGAAAAAGTGATAACTAATTGGCTCGCGGAACAAAACATCGATATTTTGGGTCCATGGCCAGGAAACTCCCCAGACCTTAATCTAATTGAGAACTTGTGGTCAATCCTCAAGAGGCGGGTGGACAAACAAAACCCCACAAATTCTGACAAACTCCAAGCATTGATTATGCAAGAATGGGCTGCCATCAATCAGGATGTGGCCCAGAAGATAATTGACCACATGCCAGGGCGGATTGCAGAGGTTTTGAAAAAGAAGGGTCAACACTGCAAATATCGACTCTTTGCGTCAACTTCATATAATTGTCAATAAAAGCGTTTGACACTTATGAAATGCTTGTAATTATACTTCAGTATTCCATAGTAACATCTGACAAAAAATATCTAAAGACACTGAAGCGGCAAACTTCGTGGAAATTAATATTTGTCTCATTCTCAAAACTTTTGGCCACGACTGTAAGGTCCCACAGTTGACAGAGCATGTCAGTGCAAAAACCAAGCCATAAGGTCGAAGGAATTGTCCCTAGAGCACCGAGACAGGATTGTGTCAAGGCACAGATCTGGGGAAGGTTACCAAAACATTTCCACACAGTGGCCTCCATCATTTTTAAATGGAAGAAGTTTGGAACCAGCAAGACTCCTAGAGCTGGCCGCCCGGCCAAACTGAGCAATCGGGGGAGAAGGGCATCGGTCAGCGAGGTGACCAAGAACCCGATGGTCACTCTGACAGAGCTCTAGAGTTCTTCTGTGGAAGGACAACCATCTCTGCAGACGGAAGCCACTCCTCAGTAAAAGGCACATGACAGCCCAATTTGGCAGCATTTCAAACTCATAAAAAGACACACCCTCGTCCACTTAGCCTCGCCTTATGCCCTTGGGGGACTCCCCGTCACCATCTTGGACGTCGGTCCAAATGATTAGCCAAACAAGGGGAGTTTGCAACGTAAGCCCCTCAGCCCTCGTTTTTGATCTAGTTTGCGAATGTACAATTATGTTCACTTCAGGGCCTGAAACGCCTCATAATTCAATTTGCGATGATTGTACATTCGCTAAGAAAAGTCAGCCGAAATGTTAAACTTCAACGTCACTATGGATAAGTCAACATACAAGTGTAAGTAAAAAATGAATGTAAAAGGTTAGAAATTGTGCTACTAATGCACATGACGGCACAAACACGTCTCGTAAACGTAATGATGTTTTTATTTGGTTTATTTGGTTATTTGGAAATTGTAGAAATAAAAAAAAATTCTTCTTCAGATGTTTCAGCTAGGCAGGCTAACGTTAGTTAGCTAATTAATTTGCTAGCTATCATACAGTAGGCATATATTATTAATTATATAGTTAATATAAGTAGACATGCAATCATAATTGACTGTAGCGCATATAAAGCACCCACAAGCTAAGGGCGTCTGAAAACACAATCATCGCGGGATGAACGTGCGACGAATTTCCAGGCAAGGGCAGTCCATTTAAAAATAATTCCTTCCTCCATCGCCCTGCAAGTGTATACTCGTCAGACGTCATCAGAAGTGTCCACTTAATTTGAGGACTGAGGGGATTGGGTGTGTCTTTTATGTGTTTGGAATGTAGCCTTGGAGTTTGCCAAAAGGCACCTAAAGGACTCTCAGACCATGAGAAACAAGATTCTATGGTCTGATGAAACCAAGATTGATTTTTTTGGCCTGAATGTCAAATGTCAAGTCTGGAGGAAACCAGACCAGCATGGTGGTGGCAGCATCATGCTGTGGGGATGTTTTTCAGCGGCAGGGACTGGGAGACTAGTCAGGATTGAGGGAAAGATAAACGGAGCAAAGACCAGAGAGATCCTTGATGAAAACCTGCACCAGAGCGCTCAGGACCTCAGACTGGGGTGGATGTTCACCTTCCAACAAGACAATGACCCTAAGCACAGCCAAGACAATGCAGGAGTGACTTTGGGACAAGTCTCTGAATGTCCTTGAGTGGCCCAGCCAGAGCCCAGACTTGAACTTGATTGAACATCTCTGGAAAGACCTGAACATATCTGTGCAGCAACACTCCCCATCCCCATGTGTAGATTGAGGAGGAAAAAAACGATTTAATCAATTTTAGAATAAGGCTGTAACTTAACAAAATGTGGAAAAGGTTAAAGGGTCTGAATACTTTCTGAATGCAGTGAGCACATTTTATAGAAGATGGTGTTAACACACTGTAGCATGGCCTACCTGTGTTTAGTTTCAATCAAAACACATATTTTGCTTAGTGGCGCGCAGTGTTGAGTTTTGGTCACATGAGAGAAAAATGCAACCATTTGCTCAATCATCCTAAAATCTCATAAGAAATTACCTTGTTGTTTTTGTCTTACAGTAATGTTATACTATTATAGTCAGTTTTGTTATGTAGAATGCTATCATCGTGTTTTTGCAGACATTGATTAAACTTTGATCGAACTTTATTAAAAGAGCACCATTTCGCAAGACTAGCCTGTTCTCTAGGAGTAGAGCAGAGAAGGATAGGATCCTGCACATGCTCAGAAGCGTCGGGACATTTAGCTGTTGAGAAATAAAGTCCAGAAAAGTCGAATCTGCGGCCACTCAGTAGAAAAAAAAGGAACTATGAGGAGCTTCAACTTACCAAAAGAATATTCCAGAAAAAAGCCAAGAAGTTTAGCATGCAAAAGAAAAACACAGACAGTAAAACATAAAACACTGCAGCAAAAAGTACAACAACATAGCAAAACACATCACAGCTACACCAAAGAAGCAATTTAACATTTCTAACAAAATATAAAGCCAGCCAACGGTGATAGCTGAGCATTGGGGAGAAAAATTACTTGAAAAGACAAACATGGTGAGAATATATTAGTTGTACTGAAAATGTTTAGCTATAATGATAGAATTAGCATACATAACATAACATTTATGGAAATGTACATGTGGGTGGTACACCAATAATGAAAAGATAGGATGATGAATCTCAGATAAAATGTAATTTACAACTCTTTGATCCCCAATTTTATTTTATTTTATTAAAGTATGACAAAACACAACATTGTACAGACCTAGTAGTTCAATAGAGAAAGGACTGCATATAGTATAGATACAAAGGCTTAAAATTAGCTTAAATAGAATGTAATATATATGTAATATACATGCAAAAGACAGACTTACATTGTTGTTGCGTGTTTCAACTGCTGGGAATTTTCGGACAATGAACTTGACAGCGGACTCCAGGTTCTTGTCTATTAGATAGGATGGTTTTGCTTTGGGGTCACCACAAGCCTATAACGAAGAGGGCCAAAAACACAGACAAATGCTAAAGATGCATCAACAATAATACTAACAACATATCAACAACAAAACATTGGCAGATAAGAAGTGATAGGATGATAAGTCAAATTAAGAAAGTGGTATTTCGGTCACAACTTGAAAATACATTGAGAGAGACTGTGTGAGAGAGAGCAAGCGAGAGAGCGAGCGAGACACAGAGATAGAGACACAGATAGAGACATTGAGAGAGAGAGAGAGAGAGAGAGAGACATTGAGAGAGAGAGAGAGAGAGAGAGAGAGAGAGAGAGAGCGAGAGAGACATTGAGAGAGACACAGAGGTAGAGACATTGAGAGAGAGAGAGAGAGAGAGAGAGAGAGAATACATTTCTACTGACAGAGTGGTATATGGGAGGTTAGAGAGCAGTTAGTGAGAAAGCAGTGCATAGGCATACTTCTACTGGGAGAGAAGATAGTTGAACTGTGTGTTACATTTTAGATGTTAGAAGCAACAAATAGTTTGCAGATGTATGTTTGAGGTAGGGCGGTGTATGGTATATGACACTGGGCATGCACTTCAGCCTGACAAAACAGGAATAGCAATGTTTTAGTATTCAGTCTATAACACGTAAGAGTTGAGGTTCGCAATACACTCAAATGAACACAGTACAGCCGACAGACAATAATATGAGCTTGATAGAAGTATGAGAACAGTTATAAATGTTCAAATCCCAATATGATCAAGACTGGATTTAAGATTAGTGATATGATGCCATGGATCCATGCAGGGAATACTTTCATTTTGCAGAGGAGAGCAGAGCTGTGTTGAATTGCAAAATGAAGTGTCTGAATTCAACTAGGCCCTATGCCTTCCCATTGCCTGATCTTCAATCCCTAAAGATACATTATTTTTGTTTTTGTGGTGCAAATGTCCTGGAACTGTGAAACTGTTCAATTTCATGCTCACAAACCAAAATAATGTATTCTGATCTAATTGTTAGGCTATAGCTGCCCACCGCTTTTCATAACAAGCTAGATAGTCTGCAACTGTTAGATATCATGTAAGAAATCAACTGGAAAAAAATTCACACTAGCAAATATGATTTCTATTTTGACGTAGTGAAATAATCAGAGAGATTCAATTGAAATTTGGGATGGGCCTGTTTGTTGAATTGTGAACGTTGTTAGTACTGAAAAGCATACAAGTAATTCTGGGACATGATACTGGTAGGAAAGCAAGGAAGGGTAGAGGGAGAGGGAGAGATTTAGGGAAGAGCTGAGCAAACCTTCCAAACTTGTCCTTGCTGAGGGAAGCATTGTGATAGAAAGAGAGAAAACCACACAGGTAAACACGGGTAAAGTCAGGTAAACACAGGTAAAGTCAGGTAAACACAGGTAAAGTCAGGTAAACACAGGTAGAGTCATGTTTAAAACATAGAACCATGCATCTACATGAAAAAGGCTTTAGGTTTTACTTCCAGGATAGTTTGTTGAGGAATAGTTTGGCTTTATACACTGTGCACAATAATTAATGTGCTGCTTGTAAAAGCATTGTTCAACAACTAGATCAGCCTATGGTGGAGACACTCCTCCTAGAGTAGTAACACTGTAGACTGTAGAGTATCAAGGCTTTAAGTTTAAGAAAGGATTTACAGAGCTCCAAAAATATTGTGACAGTGACAATTTCATTTTGATTTGGCTCTGAGGTTAAATTGCAAACAGTCTGCTTTAATTTGAGGGTATTTATACTGAACAAAAATACAAACGCAACATGTAAAGTGTTGGTCCCATGTTTCATGAGCTGGAATAAAAAAATCCCAGAGATGTTCCATATGCACAGAAAGCTTATTTCTCTCAAATGTTGTGCACAAATTTGTTAACGTCCCTGATAGTGAGCATTTCTCCTTTGCCAATATAATCCATCCACCTGAGGTGTGTCATATCAGGTGTGTGGCATATCAAGGTGTAGCATATCAAGAAGCTGATTAAACAGCATGATCATTACACAGGTACACCTTGTACTGGGGACAATAAAAGGCCACTGATGTCTCAAATTTTGAGGGAGTGTGCAATTGGCATGCTGACTGCAGGAATGTCCACCAGAGCTGTTGCCAGATAATATAATGTTAATCTCACTACCATAAACTGCATCCAACGTCGTTTTAGAGAATTTGGCAGTGAGTCCAACCGGCCTCATAACCGCAGACCACGGGTAATCACACCAGCCCAGAACCTCAAAATCTAGCTTCTTCACCTGCGGGATTGTCCAGCCACCCAGACAGCTGATGAAACTGAGGAGCATTTCTGTTTGTAATAAAGCCCTATTGTGGGGAAAAACCCATTCTAATTGGCTGGGCCTGGCTCCACAGTGGGTGGGCCTGGCTCCCAAGTGGGTGTGCTTATGCCCTCCCTGGCCCACCCATGGCTGCGCTCCTGCCCAGTCATGTGAAATCTGTAAATTAGGGCCTAATGAATTTATTTCAATTGACTGATTTCGTTATATGAACTACAACTCAGTCAAATTGCTGAAAATGTTGCATGTTGCGTTTATATTTTTGTTCAGTATAAATCCATTTCGGGTGAAGCGCTTAGAAATTACAGCACTTTTTCTACATAGACCCCTCATTTTAGGGGACCAAAAGTATTGGGACAAATTCACTTATACAGTGGATTCAGAAAGTATTCAGACCCCTTGACTTTTTCCACATTTTATTATGTTACAGCCTTATTCTAATAAGGTATTTCTGTTTGTTATTTTTTAGAAATGTGTTAACATTTCTAAAAACCTGTTTTCACTTTGTCATTATGGAGTATTGTATGTAGATCGATGAGATTTATTTAATTTGATTAATTTCAGAATAAGGCTGTAATGTAAAAAAAATGTGGAAAAGGGGAAGGGGTCTGAATCCTGAATTAATGGTAAATAATGTATTGTGTCATTTAGGAGTCACTTTTATTGTAAATAAGAACAGAATATGTTTCTAAACACTTCTACATGAATGTGGATGCTACCGTGATTACGAATAGTCCTGAATGAATCGTGAATAATGATTAGTGAGAAATTTACAGACACAGAAAAACAACAAAAAATGTGTCATTGTCGCAATACTATTGGAGCTCACTGTAAGGTGGTCTTTGATTAGTACAAGTAGTAGGAACAGACACATGCATGTAAACCCAAGGAACCTACAATCCAATGAACCATCTACCAATGAACTTAAAAAGAATATGGGCTAATACATTTCATGCACACAACCCGTAAAGTATAAGGCAACAAATTTGACTCACTGTACTGTTAATTTCCCAGATACATTGCAATATACATTGCAATATAAAAAATGTCTAACAGTAAAATGACAAAATTCACTTTGTTGTAACTACTGTATTTTTCTTTAAAATTTGCTAAATCAAAAGGAGTAAACAGAAAATATATTTCTCTACTTCATCCAACACAACCATGGTCTGAGACCCTAGTTAAGGTAAGTTGGTCTAATTTAATTTAATGAGCAGCACTTAGGATCCCCATTAGCCGCTGCAAAAGGAGCAGTTACTCTTCCTGGGGTCCACATAAAACATGATATAATACATAGTACAGAACACTGTTAGTCAAGGACGTAAATACATCAATTTACAACATCACACATAGCCTACATATCAGTACATGCACACAATATCTAGGTCTAATACATAATACAGTGCACATTACAATATATATATAAAATGGCTGTGTCTTCACAGTCCCACTGTTACCCACTCTAAAACTGACTGGAGATCTACGCTAAGGGTGTCAATTATTTATTTTACTGCTGCAGCCGACGTGTATACTGTTGAGATGTCAGCATATGTAGACACACAGGCGTTATTCAAGGTCAGTGGAAGGTCAGGTAGCCTAGTGGTTAAAGCGTTGGACAAGTAACCGTAAGGTTGCAAGATCGAATCCCTGAGCTGACAAGGTGAAAATCTGTCGTTCTGCCCCTGAACAAGGCAGTTAACCCACTGTTCCTAGGCCGTCATTGAAAATAAGAATTTGTTCTTAACTGACTTGCCTACTTAAGAATAAAGGTACCAAAAAATTAAAAATTTTAAAAGGTAAAAACAGAAAACAGATATGGCCCTACCCGGCTGCCCAGCGGTACACCACACTCAACTGAATGTACATGAGAACATTCCATTAACGAAAACCCTCTGTGTTCTATTAGATAGGTAACTCTCAATCCAAAATAAGGCAGAGGATGCAAATCTACATTTTTTCAGCAATAGGTTATGATCAATGACATCTAAAGCTGCACTGAAGTCTAACAGAACAGCTCCCACATTCTTCTTACTACCAATTTCCTTCAGCCAAGCATCAGTCATTTGTGTCAATGCCGAGCATGTTGAGTGCCCTTCCCTATAAGCATGCTGAAAGTCTGTTGTTAATTTTCTGTCAAATAATGTTGCATTTGATCAAACACAATTTTTTCAAAAAAGCACTTGAAACAGGCTGATTGGTTGTCTGTTTGAACCACTGAAGGGTGCTATGCTATTCTTGGGTAGCGGAGTTACCTTTACCTCCCTGACACACCGTCGTTTATGCTTAAATTGAACATGTGGCAAACAGGAGTCACAATGTATCCCGCTACCAACTTCAGCGATTCATCATCCAGGTTGTCGGTACCAGGTGATTTTTCCAGGACTGACAGTGTACTGACGTCCCCAGGGCGAACATTTCTTTCCCAGTGCTAATACAGTGCTAACTGTGCTTCTCCAGTTGTAACAGTGCTTCACAAGTGCTTTCCCAATGCTAACAGGGTCATTAGAGAGTGAGTAACAGACTGAGGTCAAGGCTGTTTCCTCATAGGAGACCCTCCCTCTGACCGCATAGTAGAGACCTTCCCTCCCTGCACTCTCAGTCAGTCTCTTGTCTATAACAGGACTCTTGTCTATGACAGGACTTTTGTCTATCTGGACTTAGACTGAAACACACAATACAAAGGAGCTAAATGAATTCCTTTATCACCCACTACATCAGTGTACTAATGAACTGTTGAACTGATTATTGACATATGGATGGATGATTTATGTTTTTTCTGCTGTACTGCTATCTGTTTTTACTACATTGATTGCTGTTTTTGTGACTGTGTCTCTGTAAGTACTGTATTTTCCATTGGGATTAAACTGTGTATTGCTATTCTGTTCTAATAATGTACCTACCATACAATGGGGTCCATACTGCCAGTTAAACTTCCACTATATTGGTGTTGGGTGCATAGTTTAATGTAATTATTCTCAGGCTGAGTTGCTAGATACAGTAGGCCTTCAGTACAGTACCATCTTCCCTGATATATATCTCCTCTCTAATGACAAGTCCTGCATAAGAACATCCTACATAAGAGTGGGCTTCCTGTTGTCTCTGTAAAGACTAGGAGGGTTCTGAGGAGGGGCTCTGGGCTGCTTCCGGTTTAGATTTCCCTTACAATTATATGACGTCATAAGAAGCTCTCCTCTCCACAAACAAGGTTATTTTTGATCATTCTGGAAACCAAAAAAGTATTTTTCTAAACGCTACATTGCATTATAAGGGGGTCATACATGCTTATGACAAGTCTTACAATGTACTATAACTACACCGTAAAGTATTATACCGGTTACTCACTTTTAAAACAAATATTGCACTCGGGGACACTGATACACTACATAAACATTATCATGACAGAAATATTATCATAAATATTATCATGGGAATCAGGCGGTTGTGTAAGTTACATCAATATAAAAAGCAATACTGCTGGCCCAGACAGTAGTGTTCAACTTGCAGCCAGCTGTCATAGCAGGGGTCTCATTGTTTTGCTGTCAACAATGTTAATGCTTAACTATAGGCTCTTCTTGGTACACAATCCCATATTGTTGGCCACTGAATCTTCAGATTCACGTTACTTGCCGAGTGGATATGAACAAAATACAATAGATCTCTATTTTGGACCAATTGTCTGTTTAATTCTGGTTGATAAAGCAGTTTGTCTAAGCAGGTTGATTTACTGAGGTAGGCCTAGTAGACTTGTGCAGTAGACTACAGTAAAGGGATACACCTGTGGTAGTAGTATTACATCAAATTAAATTGTATTTGCCACATGCTTCGTAAACAACAGGTGTGGACTCACAGTGTAATGCTTAGAAGGCTTGTGCAGTAGTAATGGGCAGTAAACATGTGCTGTAGGCCTACTGCAGATTTACTGCAGTAAATTTTAGATTTAGTTGTTTGATTTACTGAGGTAGGCCTTTGCACCAGCCTACAATCACAGTAGCCTACAATCACAGATGAAACAGAAAAAGACATCTGAGAATCTTCCTAAATTCTTCTGTCAGCTAGTATCAATGCCTACCAGTTGCTAAGCAACATATCTGTTAGTTCAATGCACAAGCATCAACCTGCTGCCACAGTTTCAATAAGTACAATATGTTTTTTGATAAAACAAGAAATGTACCATGGGTATAAAACCTTTGGCATGTAGCCTATTGTGGCATGCTGAACATAAAAACGGAGGTATATGAATGGAAATATATGAGTAATAGGCGGAATATTACACACAAATTGACTGCAACAGAGAGTGACAAATTGTCACAACTAAGCTCTCGCGTGTTTTGACAATCCTGTATCTTGCGGCCATCATGATAGTCATCTTGTGTCCTGGGGTACGTTTTTTTTGTCTGAATTCTGTATCTGCATAATATTTCTATCACATCTAACTTGAATTGAGAGTTGAGGGAGTGAGACACAGAAGATGATTGTGAGGTGCCTATAAAGGGATAGGCCTACTAGGCCAGGTAGACCCTCAGCACAAGGGTTGGTTGGCTGGAGGGTACTAGCAGACAGACAGTCAAGGCAGAGAGGCATGATTCTCCACTAGCCTCCATTCAGCTACACATTGGACAGCCTCCAGCTATCTTCTATCTGCTGCCAAGTCAGCAAAGAATCTCTAATACCCAGTTATTGTCCCAAATGGCACCCTATTCCCTATATAGTACACTACCCTGGTCAAAAGTAGTGTACTATGTAAGGAATAGGGTGCCATTTGGGACACAAACACAGTACTCTCTCTCATCATTAAAGGACTGACTGTCACTGTATCAAAGTCATTAAAATGGACAGCTACACTCTAAGAATGCTCGTCTCTGTTACACTGAGTGAAACGTCTAGTAGGGTTGGTTGGTACCCAGATTTTCATACTGTCATACCGTCTCTGTACCATACTGAGGTATAAGTTATTACTGAATGTGCACACAAGGGACACACAAAACCATTTTAGCAGGGATCTTGATCCAGGATGGGATTGAATGTTTCTGCTGTAACCAAGAAGCTTGATCATTACATCTAGACACTTAGCTAGCAAGTTAGCAAACCAAATACATAGCCGGAGCCCTGAGCTGGATATAGATTTCATATAGTTATACTTATATTTATAAGCAGTGGCGTAGCACGCACCCCCGGAGCTGCTACAGTTTTAATGGTATTGAAAATCATACCTTTGGTATTTCGAAATACCTCGGTATACATTATAAATGGTATGTCGCCCAAACCTAACGTCTAGTATGGAATCTGCCATTCATGACACACCTCGCCAGTCCCCACTATGAATAAGTAATATATCAGTCACCCAAGCCACGGACTGTTTACCTGGCTACCGTCTAGCAGATGGAATCAGTACAGGTGCATCAGAGCCAAGACCGAGAGACTAAGAAACAGCTTCTATTACCAGGATATCAGACTGTTGAACAGACATCACCAGCCGTCTATCAGGTCACACACACACACACACACACACACACACACACACACACACACACACACACACAGCGCTGCTGTCCCATGTCAGAGACATTGAACCACTGGACACTTCCTGTTTCACACTGAGTATTTAAATACTGTATTCCCGACATAATGCATTCTAATATTTATACAACTGTACTTTGTATTTAGTTACTCTGTTTATACACACTGCATATTTATTTATATACTGGAGTCTTGACATTGCTCACTAATATATCTACTGATGTACTTATCATTGATATCTACTGATGTACATATCATTATCCCAGTGTACATACATATAGATTGCATTTTTATTACTGTTACAGTGCTATTTGAGTTGTTAATTGGATTCATCCTGACGTTCTTGATTGCTTATTGTAACTTGTTTACTCTTGAATTATTTGTGTACTTGTTTGACATTATACTGCATCATTTGGAGCTAGTAATACAAGCATTTTGCTGCACCCACTTTAACATCTGCTAAACTGTGTATGCAACCAATA
The DNA here is from genome assembly GCF_034236695.1 of Oncorhynchus nerka. Classification (NCBI taxonomy): domain Eukaryota; kingdom Metazoa; phylum Chordata; class Actinopteri; order Salmoniformes; family Salmonidae; genus Oncorhynchus; species Oncorhynchus nerka. Next base: position 58,618,962 of record NC_088398.1, on the reverse strand, counting down.
AACGTTGATGACTTTTTAAAAATGATAAATTAATAGTGAATACTAATACACGAGTAATAATGCTACTAAGAGTGGTTTTCTCTGTAGGGTTTTACAATGAGCAAATTAAACACCATGGGCCAATTTCCCAGACACAGATTAAGAGTCTTGGACTAAAAAGCACAAGCCTTCATTTGTGTTCAGGAAAGTGGCCCTAGTGTGGAATCGGTATATCACAACATCCCCACTATCACTATGAGTAAGTGTAACAAACAAATCACAAGTATTTTCTAAAACTGTGGCTTCTTTAAAATACTTATCCCTTCTATCTCAGGAAAATGTGTTTACTGAATGTTTTTCAAACCAGGACCAGGATACAGTATGTGCTCCGGTGCATCAGGCATGTATAACAACCATATAACATACATGTATACCAACTGTAGATACTGCCGTGCCATTGGTTAGTAAGTAGTATGGTTCAGTCATGATGTGCCAATATGTGTCTGTCAGATGGTAACTGCTAATCTGACTGATTATAAATGTGTTCCCATTATATTGATCTCTGACTTCAATCTTAGCATTGGCTAAAGAACCTAGAAAAGCATTCCTTTGCCAATTTATTTAACTAATATTGTGGTGCCTTATGCAAGTATGCGGGAGAAACTATGTAGCTAGCTAGCCATCAAGCACAACAATTACTGCAAAGCTAGGCATGTAGTTACATTATAGGCTATTTCAGTGAGATACTATTTTATTTCAAGCCAGTGAACCATAGCTTTCAGTAAGTAGCCTATGAGTTATTATTCTTTTTACACGAAGATTGAAATAGACCAATCTCAGAAAACAGTGATTTATTTGTCCTATTGATGAGTGGGCTTGGCTAGCCAAATTACGTTAGCTTATCTGCAACACATTTTCAAGAGGGCCTTGACTGGCATTCTGCAGCCGTAGCTGTCATGAATTGGGTTTCAAAATAAAGGTTTCTGCCATACACCACATATGAGTTTTGGGGGTTTGATCTTTCAATCTCTTGAATGCAGTACAATTGATTATGAACCGAAGAATTACACTGGTACCTTACCTTCTTGATATTATAGATGCGAGTGAGCATTCCGATGCCCCTGTCGTTCAAAATGGTAAATTTCTCGGCCAGTTTTTGCTGGCCAGGTTGGAGCGAGCCGCGCGACAGTGTTGCCGACATAGCTACTGATTCTTGTAAAATATTTGTTGTAGAATTGCTGCTGCGTTTTGTTTGTTGTGAAAATAGTGACACTCCAGTGCTACAATGTTACAATTCGCCCATTATGTGGGTGGAGCGGTTTCGCCAATCCCCACTCCTCTCTCCCGTCGCGGTTTTTACTAGGTGTTGTCCTATTTTACGAAAACGAGGCTGACAGGCTGTTTCCTGCAATCCAAATGCACGTCACGTGACCCGCATTTTATTATGGGGAAGGAATATGGGCCTATATGTAGGCGGCTACACCCACGACAAAATAGTTCTCAAGTATTTGATCCTACATTGAAGGCCTACAATAAAGTGTGGCTGGATGTCTCAATATGAATATTTTATATTATTGTCCTAAATCCTCAGTTATGTTTGAACATTATGATGACAGCATGTAAAATAGACTTTGAAATACTATACCACTGGACCAAACTGAATAGCCTATAGGACGCACACACACACACACACACACACACACACACACACACACACACACGCTTCATGATGGCATCATGTGATAGTGACATCTGTGACGCCTAGAAAAATACTCTGGTCCCCCATAAAGGCTGAGTGACTAATCTGAGTTCTCAATTTTCAAATTGGAGTTGACAAAACCTGCCCATCAACATGCAGGAGTCCATTTGAAGCAGGAGCTTGGCACTGTGAACATTACATCCTATGGAGTAGCCTAGACTGGTAGAGCGGCAGACCAATCTAACACTGGATTTTTTTTCTCCTTTGCTTTGTTTTGAGAAGACAAAGGAGATGCAGTCTCTTGCCCAGGAAATCAAGACATTTTCCAAGACCAATTTGAGAAAGCAATGCACCCGCGTGACGACGTTGAGCGGCAGGAGGATTATTGAGACATGGAAAGGGTCGACTATACATGTTGTAGAGGATAAAAGTCAGCCTGAGACAGCATGCGGCTATGTACAGGACAACAGCTGGGACGTACAAGTTGGAGTTATTAAACCTTATTTACTATTAGGTGAGTGGATGTCGATGAGATATGTGTTATTGACAGGGGATAATTAACAGGTGCCTACACAGACACACATACTGTAGCTGTCAGTATGATATGAGGCCTTACGTTTTCAGTTTGTTGTCTCTGAGACGGAGTCTACTGGATTGTTGCATGTAAACACATTTAATTTTTCCCCTATAGACAGTTTAAAATCATGTTTTTGAAAAAACAACAACATCTTTATCATTACTGAAGTAAATATCCTAAAAAATATCTATGCTCAGTTAATAATATTTCAATTTAAAACAATTTCTTACAGGCTTACAATTTGATGGTTATTTTTTCTTGTTGTAGGCTCACAAGATGCTGCACATGACTTTGGCACTTTGAGAAAATATAAGGTATTGTTTTATTTAATAGAGATAAGCTTTATATTTAACACAATTTTCTGTCTTGTTTTGGTGTTTCATAGATGTTCTTCTTCCATTTCAGGTGTCCCACATTTTGAATGTAGCCTACGGTGTTGAAAACGCATTTCCAGACCTGTTCATTTATAAAACACTGAGCATTCTGGATGTTCCTGATACTGACATAACATCCTATTTCCAAGAGTGCTCAAAATTCATAGACCAAGCAAATGCAGAGGTATGTTGTATGTGTTTTCACAACATTGTAGGCTAATGTAGTCTAATTGGGGGCTGCAATATCCAGTTTCCTTTTCGCTGTTTTCTTTTTCAATTTATGCTTTAATACCGTATCTTTCACTGCATTCATCTTACCTGACAGTTTCAACATTCCTACTCATCATGAAAGATGACACATCATGAAAGATGTTTTATATCAAGGATAAACTATGCAGTCACTTTACCCCTACCTATATGTACAAATTACCTTGCCTAACCTGTACCCCGCACATTGATTCGGTGCCGGCACCCCTGTATATAGCCTCGTTATTGTTATTTTTCACTTTTGTTTATTTAGTAAATATTTTCTTAACTCCATTTATTGAACTGCATTGTTGGTTAAGGGCTTGTAAGTAAGCATTTCACGGTAAGGTCTACCTGTTGTATTCGGCGCATGTGACAAATACAATTTGATTTGATAATCACTTTGCTCTATACAGTACATACTGTAGGTACAATTACTTTACTTTAATAGTAATTTCTTTGAGTGTTCAAGTTGATGACCTGGCATATATCTGATACTGGACAGCAGTGAGCCAATGCAAGGCCTCCCTCCCTACCAGTAGGTATTTAGGCATCCTCCCTACCTCTGTATCCACACTGTAGTAAATAATACAGGGCTGAGTTTTCACCATGCATAATTTAGCATGTTGTAGAAAGATCTTATCACTAGTGGCCCTTTGTTTGCTATACAACCTTTTACCAAATCGCTGTGCCTATCACGCAACAACCTGACACTGTCACATGTTGCAAATTCACCAAAGGTTTATGATTACAATGACTGGTCCTATTGGAAATAAGTTTCCACTCTCTGTTGAATGGAGGTCAGTGGCTCTTTTTTACTTCCCTATGTAATCTGGGATACCATGCAGGGGTAACTCCAACTGCCTAATCAAAGCATCCATGTTGCCTTTAGCTAAGTGGGAGAATAACTCTTTCACCTTATAGCTTGTAATTTTCCCATTATGTGTGATTAGCATAAAATTATTTTATTAGATTGACCTGTGTGAATTGAAGACATTCGATTCAAATTTAAAGCAGCCGAGCACATCAGGTCTCATGCCTTTGGACTGGATAGCACTAAACTGACATAAGGCATCATATTCCCCCAAAACATTCCTTACCCCAGGACACTTCAACAGGTTTCCTGGGGTAAGGAACACATCTTTTAAAATTAAGTCCCTCAGTTGACCACCTGATTACTTTTTTGTTCAAGCTGGGTTGAAGTTTGTTTGTGCACATTCTAATAACATAAGGCTTGTTTCTCTCGTCTTCCCCCTCAGAAAGGAGTTGTGTTGGTTCACTGCAATTCTGGAGTCTCGAGGTCAGCCTCGGTCGTCATTGGGTACCTGATGTCCACAGAAGGAAAGCCTTTCAATGATGCGTTTACCTTGGTGAAATCGGCTCGGCCAGCCACGTGCCCAAACCCAGGGTTTCTTGAACAGTTGAAAGGTTTCAAACCGAAAGGGGGCATAGAAGCCAATGGTGTGGGCTATGCATGAGCAACAACAGCAACACCTCCAGGGCCAGAGTAATGCATTTCATCATCAGCCACTGTTTCTCACAAGGAGGCCATTCTGATGTGTCCAAAATGGTGCCCTATTTTCCTATACAGTATAATGCGCTGGGGCCCTGGTCAAAAGTAGTGCAACATATAGGGAATAAGATGTCATTTTGGATCTTACTATGTCCCCTAATACCCAAGGTACCCCAACATCATGTTTAGGTGTTCATTTGACGCCATTTTTTCAAAAGCCCTACAATGCCCTGTCAATATACACTGTGGGTCCAGTTTTATTCAATAGTTAAACATCTCTGTTATCAATTTCTATAAACCACTGAGGGTGGTAATGAGGCCACAATGGAATTTAAGAAAGGTATAAATATACAATTTCCAACTTGATGAACCATGTCTGTACAACAATTCTTAAGTTCATTTTGAGTCTTTCCTTTTTTGTACCAAAATGTGTGAGGTGAAAGTTAGAGAAAACTTGACTAAACTGTATTATTTAATATAGTTTTAATGTTGTTAACTTATATCTTGGTTTAAGAAATATTATGGACATCCTTACTTTGTCTTAACATATTATTTATTGCATGTTGGGATGTTATCTATGGCAAGGGATTTCAGAAACGTTCCTTGCCCAGGGTCCCCCACCCATGCAAACCGACAACCCCGGGACCCCCATCATTTGTTAGCAAAAAGTAAAATAATGTCTTGTCTTATCATTAGGTGAATGATAATTGCAAGTATAAGTAATCAATTTTAAATTAATAGATTTGGTTTGGACTGTTTAATTATTTTAACCTAGCCGCAGTTCATTGCAAGTGTAAACTCGACTCAACTTGCTGTTGTGAAGCAAATTTTCTGCAACTCTACATGTTTTTCCATTGAGTTGAGAGAACATTTAGCAGATTTGAAGCTAATTTCCAGCAATTCTATGCATTTTGCCGTGGCTACCGCTGTGTGCTTCTCAAATATTATTAAATCAATGTGCATGTGCCCTGGAATTTTCGATTCTCCCTGACTGTCTAGCTTTTATTTGATTGTTAGTTCTCAAAGATGCTACTACTTAAAACTATACATAGTTCAATATCTTTTCTGCATGCTTTCTATCTAGTTTAAGTTGACACTGAAACTGTTTTTCCATTCTGAAACGGCGGCCTAAGAATTTTCTATACAGAAAAAACCCTGGTAATTAGCATCATATTAAAGGAATAATTCGAGATTATGACTATGAAGCCCTTTATCTACTTCCCCAGAGTCAGATGGTAGCATACTAGCTAGCATGCTAACGGTTCCTGTAGACTTCCAGTTATTGTGCTAACGGTAGTTAGCATTGGCTCGTGAAATTACCTCTAACGTCCTCCATACTGGACGCAGAGACTTAACAATAGTATCCACGATGGTATTCTGTTGTAGCAGCGATATTCATAAAAAATATTTTTTTCACATAAAATCCCCAAAAATATTTCCCCCAAATTTGAAAACCCCTGATCTATGCGACGTTGAATAAACTAAGATAATAATATAGTGGAGGCTAGATTTTTTGTTGTTGTTGTAACAGACATGCATTATTTTTTATGTTATTATTATAAGTTTTAAATGTTGTTGTTTTTTATTGCAAAAAAAATTACTCTGATTGTGGGTGTTTGAAATATGATGTTTATTAATGTTAAATTCTTTTATATGAACATGTTTGATAAAATGTTATGAACTCTTGTTCTAGAATGTACACATATAATTATTCTAGTTACTTATTCTTCCATACTCAATGTAGGCTAGGCTACTGCTAACATTTACAACATAAGATGTGTTTCGGGAACTAGTGTGAATTGCGTTGTCAAGAACCTGTTGATTAATGCAGAAATGCACCCTTTGGATCAATGTGTGTGTGTAAATTCAGAATATGTTTGAATAAAATATTGCTACTGAAGAGAAAATCTCCATTCAATTGAGTTTATAACGTTATTCTATCCTTGTTGGCTGATTATCGTGACATTAATTACATCTGCTTACAATGGCAGTATTATGTCCTCATGCATAATAACCACTTATAAACATGTTATAATCATGTAATATAACATTTAGTAGGCTATAAACTATTTAGACAGGACTAAACTCTTTGGACAGATGCACTCGGCTTAATATCACACATCGTCAAAGCAGTGTAATTTGATTATTAGAACATTATTATTAGCCTACACATTAAGTATGTTAACATGCACACTAATAATTCGATATTAACCTGATATTGCAGTAAGCAGAGTATGTAAATAGTCACTTAAACACCTTACTCTGCTTATCAAATCGGCATAAAGCCAAAATCTAAGGAAACATACGCCGATTAAAACACCTGGTTTTCTGAACAATCTTTCGAATTGTTATGACATAGTAATCCGAGTACAAGCGGTGTATTTGATCTGCGCATGTGCCAGCACCAGCAGCGCAAACCTCCCTCTTATGCGCGAGTGAAGTGAGTTCACAAAAAATAAAAGTATGCATTTTAGAAATAGTTTTCATGTCCAGACTTTATATGTCCGAATTCAGAATCAAATATGCTTCACAAAAATAACATGGTCACTGTGTTAGAACGTTTATTTTGATTGGCGATTTTCTGCATTTATCAAAAGTCCCATCAGGTACTGATGTCAGATGTGTCCATGTAAACAGGATCATTAGGGAGTCGTTCTCGCAAAGCATGTAAACGTTTTCAACGAACTATTATATTAATCTGACTATCCACTCACATGTTTGAATAGGGCACAATAATGGCAAATGCCGTTTGCATTTACGCTTGTCAGGTTCAATCCCAACAGAGCGGTTCTAATATTGCAGCCTAATCGAGAGGATGCTGTGGTAGAAAAGACAACTGTGTCTAGACTACTGAACATCAATAGCTGGGAAGTGACACCACGAAACTACTAATAGGCTACAACTAGGCTGTATGGCATGCTCCATATTTTGTGAGAAAAAAATCCACAGGCGAATATTGCATCCAACAGGTGTGGCCATGGGCTTTCTATCGCTGTGAGGTTTCGCTCGCGGGAAGGCTGTACCTCTCACACGTTGACAAGTTTCGGCGGGGAATTCCGTATTCTACATGGGCACTCTCTCTTCGACCCTCACGCGACGGAAAACGGCAGTTGTCTCCGTCATAGTCACCGAGCGAGAAGAACCGGTTTGGACAGCAGAGAACGAGGACCACCTGACCGAAGCTGGACCGAGCGCCGTCATTAAAAATGCGGTTCAAAAGGTCGCTCGAGAGATGCAGAAGGTGTCTGTCATCAGCGAAGAAGGCAAGTGCTGAAACTTTCGTTGCCCTTATCAACGCATCATTAACTGTACCCTGTAGTCAGAGTGAATGTTAGTGCGCTGAATAGAGAATTTAAAAAAGAGCCAAGTTTCTATATATTGTAGGCTAAACACTACATATATTGTGCACTTCAATAAAGGGTTTACGATTTAAAATATTTATGCAGGTATTTATGTCATTCAGTTCATTCAATGTTTCAACTTAACCTACACTAAGTGTACAAAAAAAACGTTCCTAATATGGAGTCGGAAAGCGTTCCACAGGGATGCTGGCCCATGTTGACTCCAATGGCTGGATGTCCTTTGGGTGGTGGACCATTCTTGATACACAGGGGAAACTGTTAAGTGTGAAAAACCCATCAGCGTTGCAGTTCTTGACACAAACTTGTGTGCCTGGCACCTACTACCATACCCTGTTCAAAGGCACTTAAATATATTGTCTTGCCCATTCACCCTCTGAATGGCACACATGCACAATCCATGTATTAATTGTCTCAAGGCTTAAAACTACTTATTTGACCTGCCTCCTCCCCTTCATCTATATTAATTAAAGTGGATTTAACAAGTGATCAATAAGGGATATCAATATCCGATCATAGCTTTCACCTGGATTCACCTGGTCAGTCTATGTCATGGAAAGAGCAGGTGTTCATAATGTTTTGTACACTCACATTGTCTCTGACAGACTACAACTTTTAATTGTTTTTTATAAACTGTTGAAAGTAATTAGTTCTGCTAACATTTTTTGGGGGGAAACCCGTAGTAACCCAACTCTAACGCTCGTCGTCGGTGAAAGGAAGAGTCGACCAAAGCGTAGCGTGGAAAGTTTTCATGATATTTATTTTCAAGGAACACTCAAACAAAAATAACAAATTCAAAAACGAAAGCAAACAGTTCCGTCAGGCACAGACACTAAACAGAAAATAACACCCCACAAAACCCAAACGGAAAATCACAACCTATATCTGATCCCCAATCAGAAACAACGATAGACAGCTGCCTCTGATTGGGAACCACACTCGGCAAAACAACAAAGAAATAGAAAACATAGATTTTCTCACCCGAGTCACACCCTAACATAGAGAATAAATAAGGGTCTCTAAGGTAAGGGCGTGACAAACTCAAAGTATTCCAGTGTTCAATAGCTAAAGTACACTGAACAAGAATATAAATGCACATGCAATAATTACAAGAATTTTACTGAGTAACAGTTCATTTAAGGAAATCCATCAATTGAAATAAATAAATTAGGCCCTATTTTATGGATTCCACATGACTGGGAATACAGATATGCTTCTGTTGATCACAGATACCTTAAAAAAGTGAAGTTGCTGGGTATTGGAGGGAACTGGAACACTATCATACACGTCAATGTAGAGCATCCCAATGGGTGACATGTCTGGTGAGTATGCAGGCCATGGAAGAACTGGGACGTTTTCAGCTTCTAGGAATTGTGTACAGAGCCTTGCAACATGGGGCCGTGCATTATCATGCTAAAACATGAGGTGGTGGATGAATGGCACGACAATGGGCCTCAAGATCTCATCACGGTATCTCTGTGCATTCATATTGCCATTGATTAAACACAATTGTGTTCATTGTCCGTAGCTTATGCCTGCTTATACCATAAGCCCACCACCACGGGACACTCTGTTCACAGCGTTGACATCAGCAAAGCACTCTACCACACAACGCCATACACGCTGTCTGCCATCTGCCCCTTACTGTTGAAACTGGGATTCATCCATGAAGAGCACTCTTCTCCAGCGTGCCAGTGGCCATCGAAGGTGAGCATTTTCCCACTGAAGTTGTTTCCAATGCCGAACTGCAGTCAGGTCAAGAACCTGGTGAGGACGATGAGCACGCAGATGAGCTTCCCTGAGACGGTTTCTGACAGTTTGTGCAGAAATTCTTTGGTTGTGCAAACCCAGTTTCATCAGCTGTCCGGGTTGCTGGTCTCAAACTATCCCGCAGGTGAAGAAGCCGGAAGGTCCTGGGCTGGCGTGGTTACATGTAGTGTGTGGTTGTGAGGCCGGTTGGACGTACTGCCAAATTCTCTAAAACGACATTGGTGGAGGTTTATGGTAGAGAAATTAACATTAAATTATCTGGCAACAGCTCTGGTGGACATTCCTGCAGTCAGCATGCCAATTGCACACTCCCTCAAAACTTGAGACATCTGGGCATTGTGTTGTGTGACAAAACTGCACATTTTAGAGTTTCCTTTTATTGTCCCCAGCACAAGATGCACTTGTGTAATGATCATGCTGTTTAATCAGCTTCTTGATATGCCACACCTGTCAGGTGAATGGATTATCTTGGCAAATGAGAAATGCTAACTAACAGGGATGTAAACAAATTTGTGCACAAAATCTGAGAGAAATGCGTTTTTTGTGCGTATGAAACTTTTCTGCAATCTTTTATTTCAGCTCATGAAACATGGGACCAACCCTTTACATGTTGCGTTTATATTTTTGATCAGTGTAATAAAGTGACCCATATGATTACATTTTTAAGTTGTAAATATTGAACTGTTTTGTGGGTGCTGAGAATGACAAATATTTGTGCGCACGCTGGCGTAGCAGACGGATATAGATATATACGCTAATACAGGACTATTACTTTTGTGAAGGAAAGCAACCTTACTTCCCATGGCTACAGTATGTTACAGAATGCTGCATTATCCTCTGCCATTAAGAGTTGTGCACATGACCTTGTTGATGGTGAGAATGGCTCGTCTCATTATTGAACATCAATTTGCCTGGCGGTTTTGATATCTGTTCATCATGTGCAATTACACCTCATAGCACAACAAACTGCTTAATACTATTTTAGAAATATACCTATCTTTCTTCAAACATGCATACAACATTGTATAAAAGTATCATAAAGTTTTAAAAAATAGATTTACCCTCAATCCTCTAAAAACAGAGCCAAATAGAGCCACTATTAAGTATTCATCACTTGCAAAAAAAAGTTTAATTCTATAATCAGCACAACACAGATACATCAAGTAATTGTTACTCAGCTATCAATGTGACTGACTACTACTTTATTCTTTTAAGAAAACAAGCAAAACATAATATAATCAAGTAAGAACAACTTATTTAATAAATGTTAGATTGATTTTAAAATATTAAATAATCATAACTTGTAAAAACGCAATAACTTAACATTAGCAGAACACAAATAATTAAAGTTAAATTGACTGAATAACTTAACATTGGTTAACAGTACTGAAAAACATTAAGTGAAAGAAATCATATTGACATATGAGTTAGTACCACTTTTATGATTTGAGTTCTACTGACCATTAGAGATGTTTGAGTAGGCACTACTCAATTTCTTTATTGAGTTAGGCAGTAACTTTTTACAGTGTAGGGTATCACCTTTATTTTTAATAAAAGCAAGATGAGTCTCAGAGGGTTTGTAGTAGCCTAAACACGATTTCATGTAGACCTCATTATCTCCCTATAGATATAGCCTACACTCTCAGAAACAAGGTGCTAAGTAGAACCATATATGGTTCTTTGTTCCATAGGGTAACCCTTTTTGGTGCTAGGGAGAACCTAGAACCCTCTATAGTGGGTTCTTCATAGAACCCCCTGAATATGGTTCTACCTAGAACCCTATATGACTGTTTTTTCTTTGGTGGGTTCTTCCTAGAAACCTCTATGAACAGTTCTGCCAGCCTTATTAAAATTACATTCTTTATGACAATACATTACATAAATTGCAAGGCCTTTCTTTGTGGGCCTAGTTATACCCTAACACAGTGGTGTTAGGAAACTCCTGGTTTACAGATCACATCAGGCCTGCAAGTCACATTATGCGGGCTTGCAAAGTGATGTATAAAATCACCCTACAATAGAGCATGTTTGGATATATGATTCTATGTAGAACCTTTCTTGCCTTCCAAATAACCCTTCTTGCCTTAAAAATAATAATTCTTGCCTTCCAAAGAATAATCAAATAACCATTTCTTCCAAAAACTGTTCTTAGGATGTTAAAGATTCTAGGTAGAACCCTTTACCTTACAAAGAACCCTTGTCTTCTAAAAATTGTTATTCACATCAAAAATGTTTTTGGTAGAACCCTGTCCCTCCACAAAGAACCCTTTTGGAACATTGAATGTGTCATTACCAGTGTTTGAAACTGCATGGACAATCTTCAAAATTGTATGCTAAAAAGCCCAGTTACTTCCAGTCAGCCCAGACTGTATTTCCAAAGGTTTAGGCTAACATGTTGACCACTTCATGTCAGTTATCTCAACATTTAGGCCTACTGAACAATGCCCATGGTGAGTGCAGCACATAAACACAGTCCTTCCATTGGGACCCAGACCCACAGGACCTTGTTTGCACCCTGCCACACACCCAAAGTGGAGTTGGCAAGCTGCATAGTGGCCTCTGAGACTTTGACAACACCATGCAGCTGGCACAACATCTTGAAGTAATTTTTCGAATTTGTATGGCCTCACCCAGGCACGTGCACCGATAAGGGTCTACCTGTGCCCGAGCACCTGCCCCTTTGCCCTCCCACTCACCAAGTGCCCTTTTGGGTGGTGGTATAATTATATTTATTGGATACAGTTTTTGTCGTTTTGTTCTGAACCCACTGCCCGCTAGTCGTTATGACATTGTCAAGTTAGCCACCCACCTGTACCCCACTTCTCCGCTGGTGGGTGCCCTTTTTTAATTTTTAGCACTTGCCCCCTCAAATGTCTGTGCACGGCCCTGGCCTCACCTGTTCAAAAACACCAGTCAAATTAAATCCCATTATTGCACAATGTCATAGCCCACACAGCTGAGGTCACTAAAATACTTTTTTCTTTCAAGATAATATATTATATCATCAGGAATTGTTACAAAGTTACAAATATTCATTTTTCAAAGCAAGTTGGTCAGATAAGAGCTGGGTTTGGACATATGACAGGACTCATTTACATCACCTACAGAAAACAATCAAAACACACTTGAAGATATTGTAAATCAGGAATATCCTATAATATACAGTTAAGTGTCAAAATAATGTAAACACTAACATAACTTTTTTTTAAATAGGGCAACCATGAGCCACCAGAACAAATTCCATGCACCTTGCCATAGATTCTACAAGTGCCTGGAACTCTATTGGAGGTTTGCGACACCATTCTTCCATGAGAAATTCCATCATTTGGTGTTTAGTTGATGGTGATGGAAAACGCAGTCTTAGGCGACGCTCCAGAATCTCCCATAATTGTCCAATTGGGTTGAGATCTGGTGACTGAGACGGCCATGGCATATGGCTTATATTGTTTTTAAGCTCATCAACCACTCGTAAACCTGTGGATGGGGGGTGGGGCATTGTCATCCACTCCCTTCAGGATAGAAATAATGGCTGAGTATTTACTGGCGTTTACCTTGCCCTCTAAGGAGTTGAGTGGATCTAAACCATGCCAAGAAAACAGCCACCAGAACTCTCATTTACTGTAGTGTTTCCATTATTTTGGCAGTTACCTGTACATATGTTATATACAGTATGGGTTAGTTTAGAGTAACCTATGGTGTTACAGGGTCAGTATTCAGACCATTTCTCTGTCATGGTAACTCTGTAACACATTAATAGCATATTGTTGTTGTTTTTGTCTTCATTACCCTTTAGAAATCCATCATAATGACTGAATCTTACTGTTTTATTTCAAGCCTACTGGACTCACAGGGTTGAGTAGGCAGAACAAAGACAGTGGAATTGATTATGTGTCCTCTTCTCTACTCTCTGGGCAGCAGATTGAGCACACATACACATCTCTCCTCTTTGGGCAGTGGATTGAATGCACTGCAGGCTCAAGCTCTAATTTGCTCTCCAGACCTGGGTTCAAATACTATTTGAAATAATTTAAAATACTTTATCTGTGCTTGATTGAGCTTGCCTGGATCAATAGAACAGTCCCAAAACTGTAACCCCCTGCTTACCTGTCACTCAAGGCAGGCTATAGCAAACGCTCAAAGTATATGAACATTTTAAAATACTATTTGAACCCAGGTCTGCTGCTCTCCACTGTGTTGTCTGCTGCCAAAGCTTATTGGACAGCTGCTAGGAAAGCAATTAAAGATAGCCAAATGATGCGTAATTAAGAGGAATGAATTCAGCCCAATCACAGTGAAGAGCCGTTAGATTAACATGAGTACAAACCAGGGTCAATCTGCACTGTGTTTTTCCAGGGGTAGCTCCTCAGTAGAGGAAACCTCCCATCATCTCTACAATCCACAAAACTGTTATTTTTAGATGTCAATTTGCTCTAAATAAAATCTTTGTCTCTTTTATTATGCTTTTTATAACACCTTTTTTGTGCTAGTGAACTGTGCATTTGCCTGCTCTGTGTGAATGGAGCTGAGACAAGAGAGATTTGAGAAGAGATATGTTAAAAATTAGTGATACAGCTTTTTGCATATTGAGAGGCATATGTTTCCTTCATTGAATATGAAGAAATACAGTGCATTCGAAAAGTTACAGCCTAATTCAAAAATGGATTATATTGTTTTTTTCCCTCATCAATCTACACACAATACCCCATAATAACAAAGCAAAAGCAGGTTTTTAGGAATGTTTGGAAATGTATATAAAAAAAATGAAATATCACATTTACATAAGTTTTCAGACCTTTTACTCAGTATGTTGTTGAAGCACCTTTGGCAACGATTACAGCCTCCAGTCTTCTTGGTTATGATGCTACAAGCGTGGCACATCTGTATTTGGGGAGTTTCTACCTCCCATTCTTCTCTGCAGATGCTCTCAAGCTCTGTCAGGTTAGATGGGGAGCATCGCTGCACAGCTATTTTCAGGTCTCTCCAGAGATGTTCGATCGGGTTCAAGTCCGGACTCGGGCTGGGGCACTCAAGGACATTCAGAGACTTATCCCTAAGCCACTCCTGTGTTGTCTTGGCTGTGTGCTTATGGTCGTTGTCCTGTTGGAAGGTCAACATTTGCCTCAGTCTGAGGTCCTGAGAGCTCTGGTGCAGGTTTTCATCAAGGATCTCTCTGGACATTTCTCTGTTCATCTTTCATGCTGCCACCACCATGCTTCACCGTAGGGATGGTGCCAGGTTTCCTCCAAACATGATGCTTGGCATTCAGGCCAAAGAGTTCAGTCTTGGTTTCATCAGACCAGAGAATCTTGTTTCTCATGGTCTGAGAGTCCTTTAGGTGCCTTTTGGCAAACTCCAAGTGGGCTGTCGTGCCTTTTACTGAGGAGTGGCTTCCGTCTGGCCACCCTACCATAATGTCCTGATTGGTGGAGTGCTGCAGAGATGGTTGTCCTTCTGGAATATTCTCCCATCTCCACAAAGGAACTCTGGAGCTCTGTCGGAGTGACTGTCGGGTTCTTGGTCACCTCCCTGACCAAGGCACTTCTCCGCTGATTGCCCAGTTTGGTCGGGCATCCAGCTTTAGGAGAGTCTTGGTGGTTCCAAAAACTTCTTCCATTTAAGAATGATGGAGGCCACTGTGTTCTTGGGGACCTTCAATGCTGCATACTTTTTTTGTTACCCTTCCCCAGATCTGTGCCTCAACATTTTTGTATCAGAGATCTGAGGACAATTCCTTCGACCTCACGGCTTGGTTTTTGCTCTGACATGCACTGTCAACTGTAGGACCTTATATAGATAGGTGCGTGCCTTTCCAAATCATGTCCAATCAAATGAATTTACCACAGGTGGGCTTCAATCAAGTTGTAGAAACATTTCAAGGATGATCAATGGAAACAGAATGCACCTGAGCTTAATTTTGAGTCTCATAGCAAAGGGTCTGAATACTTACGTAAATAAGGTATCAATTTGCAAAAATGTTGTTTACCAGTTCACTTTGTCATTATGGGGTATTGTGTGTAGATTAATGATGATTTTATTTAATACGTTTTATTATAAGGCTGTAACGTAACAAAATGTGGAAAAAGTCAAGGGGTCTGAATACTTTCTGAATGCACTTGAGTTGCTATAGGGATTTAGCTAATAGACTAGTAAGCTACACAGTGTATCAAACATTAGGAACACCTGGTCATGACAAAGACTGACTAGGTGAATCCAGGTGAAATTTAAGATCCCTTATTGATGTTACTTGTTAAATCCACTTCAATCAGTGTAGATGAAGGGGAGGAGACAGGTTAGAGAATGATTTTTAAGCCTTGAGACAACTGAGACATGGATTGTGTGTGCCATTCAGCGTGTTGAATGGGCAAGACAAAATATTGAAGTACCTTTGAACATGGTATGGTAGTTGGTGCCAGACGCACCGGTTTGAGTATGCCAAGAACTAGAACGCTGCTGAGTTTTTCACGCTCAACATTATCCTGTGTGTATCAAGATTGGTCCACCACCCAAAGGACATCCAGCCAACTTGACACAACTGTGGGAAGCATTGGCGACAACATGTGCCAGCATCACTTTCGACACCTTGTAGAGTCCATGCCCCGACGAATTGAGTCTGTTTTGAGGGGTGCAACTCAAAATTAGGAACGTGTTCTTAAAGTTTTGTACACTCAGTGTATATTTAATAGTGCCTCATTAAGTCTTTGACTTGTCACAGTAATGACCAGCCTTGTAACAACTTCTGCCCACAGGCCACAGCATTACCTCATAATGTAGAAGCCTGAGCATGATATATGTCACCTATATACACTCGTAGAAAAGAAATACGGTATCTAGAAGCTAAAAGGGTTCCTCGTCTGTCCCTGTAGGAGAACCCTTTGAATAACCCTTTTTGGTTCCCCTTTCCACAGAGGTCTAAATGTAACCCAAAAGGATTATACCTGAAACCAAAAAGGGTTCTCCTATGGGGACAGCCAAAGAACCAGTTTGGAACCCTTTTTTCTAAGAGTGTATCTGAGACCAAGACCAGTGTTAGACACCGAGCGAGATTAACTGCCTTTCAATGTCAAGCCACAGGCCACACCTTATGAGAGCATTCCCTGTTAGCAGGCAGGCCAGTGATGAGCAACAGAAATCCTTAACCCTGAAAGTGCCAACAGGGTTAATTTTTGACCCCAAATTGAAAATGGCAAAAATACACTTTCTGTCAAACAGCAACACTTTTAAAAATGTTATTAACCCTTTGTAACACAATAAAATGGTTTAAATTCCCCAACATAAGCATATCTTAAAAAAACACACACACACCTTTATAGTAACGTTTCATGTTTCAAAATAGACATGTTTTTCATGTTTGAATAGATATTTTGATCAATTTCATCCATAACCACTTGTTATGAACATTTGTCTGTTGTTCATTCAAAGTGTTGTGTTTCTGTTATACTCAGAGGCTGAGAATTTGGTGATTGAGCCAATCTGACATAACGGTACTCCTGATATGTCTGAAATAGGCGAAATGTCTGCCGGTGCCATCAGACCTTTAGCTATAACTTTGGAACTATAGGCTGTCAACTCAGTTCCAATTACATCTGAAAGAGGAGACTCAACTTGGTGTAGAGACATTACCTGGATGCCAAATATGTATTTAACTTTGGAACTATAGGCTGTCAACTCAGTTCCAATTACATCTGAAAGAGGAGACTCAACTTGGTGTAGAGACATTACCTGGATGCCAAATATGTATTTACATTTTTGAGTAATTTTTTTGTTATACCGTTGTGGGTCAATATCTACAGTGTATATTTTCAGGGTACGTACAGTGCCTTCAGAAAGTAATCATACCCCTTGACTTATTCCACATTTTGTTGTGTTACAGCCTGAATTCAAAATTGATTCAATATGAATTTTTTTTCTCACCCATCTACAACAAATACCCCATAATGACAAAGTTAAACATGTTTTTATAAGTATTCACACTCCTGAGTGTGAATGTTAGAATCACGTTAGAATCACGTTTGGCACTGATTACAGCTGTAAGTCTTTCTGGATAAGTTTCTAAGAGCTTTGCACACCTGGATTGTACAATATTTGCACATTCTTCAAGCTCTATCAAGTTTGTTGCTGAAAATGGCTAGACAGCCATTTTTAAGCCTTGCCATAGATTTTCAAGCCGATTTAAGTCAAAACTGTAACTAGGCCACTCAGGAACATTCAATGTCGTCTTGGTAAGCAACTCTTTGTGTTTTAGGTTATTGTCCCCCTGAAAGGTGAATTTGTCTTCCAGTGTCTGTTGGAAAGCAAACTGAACCAGGTTTTCCTCTAGGATTTTGCCTGTGCTTAGCTATATTACGTTTCTTTTTATAAAAAAGAACTCCCTAGTCCTTGCCGATGACAAGCAAAACCACAACACGATATAGCCACCACCATGCTTGAAAATATGAAGCATGGTACTCAGTGATATATTGTGTTGGATTTGCCCCAAACATAATGCTTTGTATTCAGGATATAGAGCTAATTTCTTTGCCACATATTTTGCAGTTTTACTTTAGTACCTCATTGCAAACAGGTGTTGAATACTTATTGACTCAAGACATTTCAGCTATTTATTTTTAAATTAATTTGTACAAATGTCTAAAAATGAGATTCACTTTGACATTATGGGTGTTGTGTGTAGGCCAGTGACACAAAATCTCTTTAATCCATTTTGAATTCAGGCTGTAACACAACAAAATGTGGAAAAAGTCAAGGGAAGGGGTTTGAATACTTTCTGATGGCACTATACATCTACCTCTGTGACAAATGTGGTGCTTTAATCAAAAAGTTGACTATTGATTCCACATTTTAAACTTAGACATGCACCACTAGTACAGGGGTTCCCAAACATCCCGCAACCCTGTGCTCTACATCTGTTTTTTATGGGCTTAAGCACTGTTCACACTCCTCTGGTTGGCGGAAAGAAAATGTTGCAGGTTTAAAGCTTATTTCCTGCAATTCTACACATTTTGTCATGGGGTACAGATAAAATGCAGCAAATGTAAACCTAATTTTCTTGCAATTCTATACATTTTGCCATGTTTAATGTGTATGCATGTGACATTTGAAACTCAAACATTACTACAAAATCTATGGGCTAAAAACCTAGCTAAAACTAAAAAACCTTTGCTGACATGGGCTAGTTGATCTGGACATTTCTGACAAGTTATAAATAACTATGGTATGCAATGACTAACATGACAATAGGAAAACTGGTGATGCACTACCCAATTTTGAAAATTCACTTTGTGCATTCTACTATTATAACTTTCAATAGTAAGTTGTAAACCATATTGAGTTCGTATACACTGCACTAGTGTACAAAATAGATTATTTTTTAAATTTCTCCATTTTAACACAGAAATCAATCATTTTTGTTGGTAAATAGATGCTTGAAAAATTCAAACATTTTCAGAAGGATCAAAAAAAGGCGAAAACATGACATTCTTTTAACTTTTAAGGTTAAAGGCACACTTCTTAGTTGTCCTTTTCCTGTGGCTGTACCAACAAATTACACACACAATTACAGCTGAAACAAAACAAACACATACAAATGTTTGATTTACAACTATCAAGTCACCTTTTGTATTTGCAAAGACCCATATACATCGATTGTAATTTAAGAGACAGACACTTATTACAAAAAATGTAATGTAATCAGTCCTCAAAAATAAAGTATTCTTTCTGTTGCCATCTAGCAGAAGATCAGTCAAACTGCTAAACATGTTTGGGGAAATTCTACTGCACTGGTAAGGTTAACATACATAACATTTATCAAGCGTGGCCACTAGATGGCTCCATTTAACAATAAACCTCTAACAAAATAACACCGACTTCTCTGGAGGCTCAAAGGATGAAGAAACATATGGGATGAGCAGGTGTGTGGAGTGCAACATAGTATGCCACCTCTATGAGGGAGTCTCTGTGTGTGTACGTGTGGTGTGTGCATGTGTGTGTCTCTGTGTGTGTTGAGCAAGTGTATGGAGTGCAACATAGCATGCCATCTATCTCTTGAGGGAGTGTGACCTCTGGGAATCAATGTGCTCTGACTGGATTTAACCAAAAGCAGTATTTGACATTTTGGCTTGTTTAATCTGAAAAGATTATCTTGTCACACCCAGAGAGCTGATCCTTGATAAAACATTCATTAACTTACCTTATTGCTTTTCCATTTCCACTTTTTATGAATGGATTCAAAGGGGCCACGTGCCTGGGGATTACAGAGACCTTTGAACAATATTCATGCGGGCCAGGAGTCAGGATTAAGTCTAATGTTTGATCCTGTTTGATCCTCTCTCTAACTGTGAATAAGAGAAGCAGTTGATAGTTGTTCCCATTGAGACTGCAGCCAAAAACATTTGTTGTTGTCCGATTGATCAATTATTTAAGTATTTCTGCCATACAAGCGTTCAAATCAAATCAAATCACATTTTATTTGTCACATACACATGGTTAGCAGATGTTAGTGCGAGTGTAGCGAAATGCTTGTGCTTCTAGTTCCGACAATGCAGTAATAACCAACAAGTAATCTAGCTAACAATTCCAAAACTACTACCTTATAGACACAAGTGTAAGGGGATAAAGAATATGTACATAAAGATATATGAATGAGTGATGGTACAGAGCGGCATAGGCAAGATACAGTAGATGGTATCGAGTACAGTATATACATATGAGATGAGTATGTAAACAAGTGGCATAGTTAAAGTGGCTAGTGATACATGTATTACATAAGGATGCAGTAGATGATATAGAGTACAGTATATACGTATACATATGAGATGAATAATGTAGGGAACATTATATTAGGTAGCATTGTTTAAAGTGGCTAGTGATATATTTTACATTTCCCATCAATTCCCATTATTAAAGTGGCTGGAGTTGAGTCAGTGTGTTGGCAGCAGCCACTCAATGTTAGTGGTGGCTGTTTAACAGTCTGATGGCCTTGAGATTGAGCTGTTTTTCAGTCTCTCGGTCCCAGCTTTGATGCACCTGTACTGACCTCGCCTTCTGGATGATAGCGGGGTGAACGGGCAGTGTCACGGGTGGTTGCTGTCCTTGGTGATCTTTATCGCCTTCCTGTGACATCAGGTGGTGTAGGTGTCCTGGAGGGCAGGTAGTTTGCCCCCGGTGATGCGTTGTGCAGACCTCACTACCCTCTGGAGAGCCTTACGGTTGTGGGCGGAGCAGTTGCCGTACCAGGCGGTGATACAGCCCGACAGGATGCTCTCGATTGTACATCTGTAGAAGTTAGTGAGTGCTTTTGGTGATAAGCCGAATTTCTTCAGCCTCCTGAGGTTCATATATATTGGTGAATAGTTATAGCTATTTTGATATAGAAAAGGAAACCACAAATAGTCTATTACCAGGCATAATGATGCAGCATTTTATTCATGAATATTGCACATGCCCACTGGGCACACACTGGTTGAATACATGTTGAATTGACATCTGTGCCACATGGATCATACCTTTAATAACAGTACCATGAGTAAACATAATTAGCAATCATTATTCTTTAGGATTCATATGAGCCTATTCGTGTTGTAGACCCTTCTGTAGACACAGAGAACATTTACATCATTTAGGCCTATTTCAGTGCCTGGCTTCCACAAAAATAGTTCTAATTCCAGGGCTGTGGGGTGTTTATGGGCTGACATTAACTCAATGGAAAGGAAGGAGATGTCAGGGAGACAATTGGTTTCTTGATTACATAGAGAATATATGGGTCTATTCAATTATATTACTAGGCTATTTTCTATCCATGGCAGATGAGGTATTACCTTCTGATGTATGTCATACTTTTTCATTTTGACAACGAGTGCGTTGTCAACAATCAACATTGACAACGAGTGCGTAAGATGTCCTTTTTTGACACGCTTGGCTTCATTATAAGTGCCCACATCATTAATACATTTTTTGTCATATAATTATATTAGCAACAAATGTAGAATGTCTAATACATTACCCTGGGACATTTTTTGCATTTTTTAAAATCAGCACATAATATAAATTTTCCATGTTGTCCAACAATTCAGTATTGAGGTCTATGAAAGTAGACGGTGATAAATAGTGGTGGGCACTAATATCGATAATTTAATAGTACTGCAGCGAATACATTTCATATAATTTTATTAAAATACTTTCCCCCTTTCATCTGTGGTTTTATCCTTCCCAGCCTTTTAGTACAAATTTTAAAAAACTGTACTTACCTCTAGCTACGTTTTTGCTATACAGTTACCTTTTTGCCCTGAGCAGAGCCACCCATCTTGGGGTCCAATCAAAATGGCGGAATCTTTAAAGGAGACTGGAGCAATAAAAAAATGCAAGATGGCGGCTGTTTAAGTGGCGAAAAACCCCATTTGAAAATGACAAATGTTTATTTTCTACAAAAAAATACATGTTTTCTCAATAATATAAGTTCAAATCAAATCAAATCCAATGTTATTTGTCACATACACATGGTTAGCAGATGTTAATGCGAGTGTAGCGAAATGCTTGTGCTTCTAGTTCCGACAATGCAGTAATAACCAACAAGTAATCTAGCTAACAATTCCAAAACTACTACCTTATAGACACAAGTGTAAGGGGATAAGAATATGTACATAAAGATATATGAGTGAGTGATGGTACAGAGCGGCATAGGCAAGATACAGTAGATGGCATTGAGTGCAGTATATACATATATGTTTTGTTGTAACTATCTAAAACTAATCATCTATTCGTTTTCTAACCTAAGTACGTTTACCAGTTAGTAAGTTAGTGATAAATGCTAACGTTAGCTATCAGCTAAAAGCACCTGTACGGAGGAGTCAATTTGACCACTTGTGGCTGGTATCATTGCTGGTGGAGTGTTGATTGTTATCTTTGGGGTTCGTTAGCTAGCTAGCCTCTGGCCAAACAGGGAACCAGACATTTTTCTTCAGCTAGCTAGCAGCAAAAAAAGTGGCTAGCTACCTTTTCCACTCTGCTTGTCTGGGGCGTTCTTTTCTAATACTGGATTCCAAGTTTATCGGCCAATCAACCAATCACTAATCTTAACCACCATTTTACTATTTACTTTTGCAATACATCCTATTTTACTGTGATGTCTTACGAGGGTCTTGAATCTCTATTTGTACCATTGTAACAGTACTGTTTGTAGGTCCATCTGAACCCAGACATTGACTGATTGGTTTTATTAACCTCATCTGTTAGAAGCATTGAAGAGCCATCAACAACCAATGGCATGTGTACATTGAATCAAAGCAATTGTTCTGTATTTAAGGCACTAGCGCACGCACAGAGGGAGAATTGTCTCTTCAAACTCACTGAAGCGGAACCCATTGGGAGCCTGCCGATTTTAAACTCAAACTGTTATAAAGAAAACAGAACAGGAGCAATTTTACTTCATTGGCCAGTAACATGTTGAGTAAATAGTACTGCTGGCAGCTCAACAGAAAGCCATAATGTGAACCACAAATGTCATCCTATATGGTACATTACTGTCCCCTTTGTAGTGTACTATATAGGGAAAAGGATATCAGTTGGGATGCAGACTTATGGAGTAGTAGGCAGAGTAATGTCTCAATTGTTACACCCTGTCTATTTCACTGGATACCAGGCGTTTTCATTGTACATGTAGCATTTTGCTGTCATATTGAGAACTATTACGTTCCCCAGCAAGAAAACTAAATAATGTTGCTCAAAACAGAAGGGGAACTAACAAAGAGTCACTGACAACAACCGAAACAGGTGGTTTTAGGAGGGGTTCTGAAAGACTCTAGCAACAACGACTGGAACCTTATAGACACCCACCATGAGTACCTACAAAATTTGCCCACTAAGAGGCAAACAAAAGGAAAACCCACACTAACCTTAAAAACAGGAAGCAAAACAAAAAGGTGGACCAAAACAAAATCAAAGGACTGTTTGTCTAGAAATCTAAATAGGGGACGCCAACTAAAAGGAATTACCCCTCCGCATCTATCAAGAGAACTGGAGCACTAGGCCAGCCAGTCTTAAATAGCACCTGGACCAGCACAGGTGAAACACCTTTCCACTAATGAAAATGGCAACCAGCACAGGTGTAACATATACTGACTAACGAGGTGACCTACATGTTAACGAGCTATACGTGCTAAAGTCCAACCTCAAAACATAAACGGAAAAACCAAAGCCTGTAACAGAACCAATAAATGAGACAAATGTTTGATGTGAATGTTACCATTTGAAAATGATGTAGAATTAAATTCTGATCCAGAAACAGTTTGAGGCTCTTAGAAATGAATCATCAGAGGGAAAATGTGCAATAGAAGCAAGCAGATCCTTTTTGCCAATAGTGGTACTGCAGAGTCCAGACATGGGTATTGGTTTGACATTTACCCTGACACTTTCCTCTGTCTCTCCATCTCATTCCTCTCTGATGCTATTCAGAATAAAACATGAAAGGACAGTGGATGTCCACTCACTGTGAAAAAGCAAAACAAGCAGTTTCTTTGCTGAGCCCTCTGTGGACAAGGAAAAGCGCTTCCTGTATAAGATGTGCTTGTTTGAGCCATTAAAATAGTTATAGTAGAAAAATTATACAGAGACTCATACCTCTCTTCTTTCTCAGAAGGTGTACAGTCCAGACTTGGGTTCTGTGCTGACCACAGGTGGCCAGTGGCACCTTCATTGTGGAGGATGGGCTCATAATAATGGCTTGCAGGGGTGTCATGCACCCCAAACATCAGAGGGAGCTCAATGTACGTGAGGGTGGTTGGAGAATTTAGCATTTTTCAAACACCTGAAAGCTTTTTCATGCAATCTAGAGCCATAACCATTATCCTTAATTCTATGAGAAAAATGTATATATTTTTTCTCTATGTCTAACCATACCTCTCGAACTGTCTGTATC
This sequence comes from Oncorhynchus nerka, assembly GCF_034236695.1. NCBI lineage: Eukaryota > Metazoa > Chordata > Actinopteri > Salmoniformes > Salmonidae > Oncorhynchus > Oncorhynchus nerka. The sequence continues at coordinate 58,594,540 of NC_088398.1, read as the reverse complement.
CTCTTGATGGGTAGTTCTTTCTTTTAAATAAACTTAATATGCTTCTCTGCATCTCTGCTAAAATATGGGTTTCCTCCAGATGTGACACGTGGCAAAGAGTTCAGTCTTGGTTTCATCAGACCATATAATCTTGTTTCTCATGGTCTGGGAGTCATTTAGGTGCCTTTTGGCAAACTCCAAGCAGGCTGTCATGTGCCTTTTACTGAGGAGTGGCTTCTGTCTGGCCACTCTACCATAAAGGCCTGATTGGTGGAATGCTGCAGAGATGGTTGTCTTTCTGGAAGTTTCTCCCATCTCAGAGAAACTCTGGAGCTCTGTCAGAGTGACCATCGGGTTCTTGGTCACCTTCCTGACCAAGGCCCTTCTCCCCCAATTGCTCAGTTTGGCCGGGCGACCAGCTCTAGGAAGAATCTTGGGGGTTCCAAACCTCTCCAATTTAAGAATAATGGAGGCCACTGTGTTCTTGGGGACCTTCAATGCTGCAGAAATGTTTTGGTACACTACACCAGATCTGTGTCTCGACACAATCCTGTCTCTGAGCTCTATGGACAATTCCTTAGACCTCATGGCTTGGTTTTTGCTCTGACATTCACTGTCAACAGTGGGACCTTATATAGAGAGATGTGTGCCTTTCCAAATCATGACCAATCAACTTAATTTACTACAGGTGCACTCCAATCAATTTGTAGAAATATCTCAAGAATGATCAATGGAAACAGGATGCACCGGAGCTCAATTTCAAGTCTCATAGCAAAGGGGCTGAATACTTATGTAAATAAGGTATTTCTGTTTTTTTGGGCAACAGGTTCTTGTGGCAACAGGTCACATAAAAAAAAAAAAAATGGTTGTCATTATGAGGTATTGTGTGTGTGTGTATATTAATGAGATTTTTGTTGTTGTATTTAATCGATTTTAGAATAAGGCTGTAACGTAACAAAATGTGGAAAAATGGAAGGGGTCTGAATACTTTTCGATTACACTGTTAAAATTACAAAGATGTGTCAGCGAAGAGCACAGTCTGGTTATCAGTGACATTTTGTTGGACTCTCATCAAGTGTAATTTACCAGTCTTCTGAAGTGGATGGAGGATATTTGCATTGTTACTATAACAACGGTGTGGAAATCACGTAATTTGGCAGTCTGTGGCAGAGCACATTTATGTCTTATCATTGACTACTAGTCAAACCGCCTACACAGAAAGATAGAGATCAGGGGGGCATGTTAGCCACATACCTGCATATTACCATCTAGGCCTATAACTGTTACCCTGATGTGAATCAGAATCACATTATTAGCCAACTACATTTACGCAAACCCAGAATTTGATTGCTGCCAGCAATAGACAATGTACCAACAGAATACAGACAACAAGTCAACATACTATAACACAGTAAACATAAAACTCTGGAATATAAACTGATTTACAGTGAGGATATACAATTTACAGAGGGGTTATATATGTACAGTATGTAGAAGGAGGGATGCTGTAGTGATGAATATACTGTGTACAGTGCATATAAAGTGTTATGCAAAGGAGTACATAGTGTGTACATAGGGCAAATGCAGTTATTAGTATTACAGGTCACTGATGGGAAGGTGCAGTGTTCGGCTCAATGCAAAGTCTATTAATCCCTATGAGCCCGACGGCCGGTTGGTGAGGGCCACAGCACCGGGGAAGTAACTGTTCAGGTGGTTTTGGTCAAGATTGACCGGAACTATTTGCCAGAGGGGGGTCTTTGAAAGATGGTGTGTTTGGGGTGTGTGGGGTCAGCAACGATCTTTTCTGCACGCTTCTTTGCCTTGGAGTCGTACACGTGCATTTCCTCGATGGAGGGCAGGTGACAGCCGATGACCCCCTCCACAGAAATGGTTAACCTCAGTATAACCCCTGGCTGTGGTTTTTGTTTCAGAACTCATTATGTATTTCCTGAATTCATTATGTTTCCTGGTGGGATGTCATTGGACATGTGTATCTGGTTCTTATCTTTTACCATGGCAACCAGAGAATACAGCAGTTAGCGTGTTCTGTTCTCACAAGACTGAACGAGGTATGATCAAATCAGAATTAGATCGCCTGCTAATGGGCTGAAATGGCAGCTGCAGGACACTCTCACACACACACCCAGCATGGGGATGTTTTGATCAGGAATACTATTTGCATGTTTACATTTAGTACATTGTTGGTGGCTCACTCTTTCAGTGTGAATGCAAATTAAGTCATTTCTCTTCCTCAATAACTCGAAGATTGGAACAAATCCTTGTTCCCCATTAAAGTGGCTGACTACAGTATGTGTGTGTGTATGCTTGTGCACGTGTGTGTGTGTGTGTACATGTGTGTTGTGTCCTCAGTCAGTCTGTTTTATCTAAGCTTCATGCAAGTCAGATCAGTTCAAAGACATTAAGCATTCCACCGACACCCCATTGTCAGCATCAACCTTTTATGCTCTGCTATTCTCTTCATACAGATTTGGTCACCTTGTTGCAGGATAACTTTCCTGTAATTCAGGAAATATAAAACTTGTAGTGTATTTGAGGTTCAAAAGTCTTCTGAAGTTTGTAATTTCCATTTAGAAATTTCAGACTTGATTTTCCCATACGAAAAATGTATCAACCCCTACAACAATCACTATTAATTATAAACCACATAATAATAAAAATGTATCAACCCCTACAACAATCACTATTAATTATAAACCACATAATAATAAAAATGTATCAACCCCTACAACAATCACTATTAATTATAAACCACATAATAATAAAAATGTATCAACCCCTACAACAATCACTATTAATTATAAACCACATAATAATAAAAATGTATTTTTGCTGCAGGATTATTTTCCTGCTGTAGCAAACTGGCTGAAATTAAGATCCTACAACGTGTAAGACATACAGCTGCACGTCAAGCATAGTCTAATCTTTAAAAGTTCACAAAAATTGTCCTGATATCATTAGCGGTTTATGTCACTGGGGAAGCAGTATTTCAAGACAACAGCCTAACTGAATCTCCATAGTTTGTAACAGGTTTTCGATAGAATCTTTTGCACTAGAGGCCGACCGATACCGATTACTGGAGGACCAAAAAGGCCGATACCGATTAATCAGACGATTTTTAAAAATGTATTTATTTGTAATAATGAGAATTACAACAACACTGAATGAACACTTATTTTTAACTTAATATAATACATCAATAAAATCAATTTAGCCTCAAGCAAATAATGAAACTTGTTCAATTTGGTTTAAATAATGCAAAAACAAAGTGTTGGAGAAGAAAGTAAAAGTGCTATGTAAGAAAGCTAACGTTTCAGTTCCTTGCTCAGAACATGAGAACATATGAAAGCTGGTGGTTCCTTTTAACATGAGTCTTCAATATTCCCAGGTAAGAAGTTTTAGGTTGTAGTTATTATAGGAATTATAGGACTATTTCCCTCTATACCATTTGTTTTTCATTAACCTTTGACTATTGGATGTTCTTATAGGCACTTTAGTATTGCCAGTGTAACAGTATAGCTTCCGTCCCTCTCCTCGCTCCTCCCTGGGCTCGAACCAGCAACACAACGACAACAGCCACCATCGAAGCAGCGTTACCCATGCAGAGCAAGGGGAACAACTACTAGAAGGCTCAGAGCGAGTGACGTTTAAAACGCTATTAGCGCACGCTAACTGGCTAGCCATTTCACTTCGGTTACACCAGCCTCATCTCGGGAGTTGATAGGCTTGAAGTCATAAACAGCGCAATGTTTGACGCACAACGAAGAGTTGCTGGCAAAACGTCCGAAAGTGCTGTTTGAATGAATGTTTAGGCGCCTGCTTCTGCCTACCACCGCTCAGTCAGATAATATCTAGTAATATCATCAACCATGTGTAGTTAACTAGTGATTATGATTGATTGTTTTTTATAAGACAAGGTTAATGCTATCTAGCAACCAACCTTGGCTTACTGCATTCGCGTAACAGCCAGTCTCCTTGTGGAGTGCAACGAGAGAGAGGCAGGTCGTTATTGCGTTGGACGAGTTAACTGTAAGGTTGCAAGATTGGGTCCCCCGAGCTGACAAGGTGAAAATCTGTCGTTCTGCCCCTGAACAAGGCAGTTAACCCACCGTCCCTAGGCCATCATTGAAAATAAGAATGTGTTCTTAACTGACCTGCCTAGTTAAATAAAGGTATTACATTTTTTTTATTTTGAAATCGGCAAATTGGCGCCCAAAAATACTGATTTCCAATTGTTATGAAAACCTGAAATCTGACCTAATTTATCGGCCATTCCGATTAATCGGTGGACCTCTAGTTTGAACATTCTCCACTGGATCCTCCACTCATAGAAATAGAATGCCTCCACTCCCTCCACTATTGTATATTGTACTCCCAGGACTCAATAATTTCCCAATGTTCCTACTCACTAGAGAGAGAGAGAGAGAAAACATGTATTTGCTCTAAGACTATATTATTGTTACATCATGGATGAGAAGCTTTGCCTTTCCATTAGTGCGCTGCTACTGTAACTTTGAAGGGGCTACAACTGACTGTCTCCATGGCAACCTGTTAAACCACACTGACTGTCACTAACAGTGATTGGTTGTATAAACAAGCTTATAAATGTTGTGTACAAATCATTGTATTTACTGACTCTCTTTCTTCTCCCTCTTGCTCTCCTTTTCTTTCTTTCTCCTTCTCCCTCTCTCTAATCCACGCACCCCTCTCCCACTCACTCACTGACTCACACTGACTCTCTCTAATCCACGCACCCCTCTCCCACTCACTCACTGACTCACACTGACTCTCTCTAATCCATGCACCCCTCTCCCACTCACTCACTGACTCACACTGACTCTCTCTAATCCACGCACCCCTCTCCCACTCACTCACTGACTCACACTGACTCTCTCTAATCCACGCACCCCTCTCCCACTCACTCACTGACTCACACTGACTCTCTAATCCACGCACCCCTCTCCCACTCACTCACTGACTCACACTGACTCTCTCTAATCCACGCACCCCTCTCCCACTCACTCACTGACTCACACTGACTCTCTCTAATCCACGCACCCCTCTCCCACTCACTCACTGACTCACACTGACTCTCTCTAACCCACCTCTTTTTCCCCTCTCTCAATTCAATTTCAAATTAAGGGGCTTTATTGGCATAGAAAACATATGTTTACATTGACAAAGCAAGTGAAATAGACACTAAACAAAAGTTAAATAAACAATATAAAATGAATAGTAAACATTGTACTCCCAAAAGTTCCAAAACAAAAAAGACAATTCAGATTGTGGCTATATACAGTGTTGTAACGATGTGCAAATGGTTAAAGTACAAACGGGAAAGTAAATCAACATAAATATGGGTTCTATTTACAATGGTGTTTGTTCTACGCTGGTTGCCCTTTTCTTGTGGCAACAGGTCACACATCTTGCTGCTGTGATTGCACACTGAAATTTCACCCAATAGATATTGGATTTGTTTTCAAATTCTTTGTGGGTCTCTGTAATCTGAGGGAAATATGTCTCTCTAATATGGTTATACATTTAGCATGAGGTTAGGAAGTGTAGCTCAGTTTCCACCTGATTTTGTGGGCAGTGTGCACATGGCCTGTCTTCTCTTGAGAGCCAGGTCTGCCTACGGCAGCCTTTCTCAATAGCAAGGCTATGCTCACTGAGTCTGTACATAGTCAAAGCTTTCCTTAATTTTGGGTCAGTCACAGTGGTCAGGTATTCTGCCACTGTGTACTCTCTGTTTAGGGCCAAATAGCATTCTAGTTTGCTCTGTTATTTTGTTAATTACTTGACACATTGGAAATAATTATATTTTTGTTTTCTTATGATTTGGTTGTGTCTAATTGTGTCTCTCTTGCTCTCTCTCTCGCTCTCTTTCTCTCTCTCTCAATTACAGTAATGGACTTTGTTAATATTCTCATTTTGATCCTGATTCCTTTTCGCTCTACTCCTAACAGGAAAAAGACTACAGAAAACCATTAGTATATTAATGACGTCCATATCTAAACACCGCTAGTGGGATGAAATAATTAGACATTCCTAGATGACAATAATACAGAATGTCGGAAGGTAATCATTTCTCCACAGAAATCACGGAAATTAGAGGTAGAGGCTAATTTGGTTCAGATTGTCAGGGATTCTAATGGATTTAATCCGCATCATAGGAATGTTATCATAAACCGATAAATTCATTTTCAGTGGCAAGTTTGTGAGAGAAAAAAAATGCTACATTAGTTTGCCATGATAAAGCTGATCCAAGCTACTCCTGCATTAGTCACAGTCTTGACCAGTGTGTTGTTTCGCTGAACAATGTGGAAAATATGTAATTCTAACACTGCAATCCATCTTTCAAAAGTATTTTCCTTGATTCCTTGTGCCTCTGTCCTCACCTCCTTCTGTGACATTTTGAGACGGAGGTGAGTAGAGAGGACACGAGGAGTCACAGGCACGATTCAGGACACGATTCACAGTGTGTTGTCTGAGCTGTGGTTCTAACAGTCTGCTCCTCCTGTCCTGCCAGGTGACTCACTGCAATCCAACTCCATAGTGCACAAGCCATCCCAACCCTTATCCTGGCCACTGAGGACCAGGTGTAGCACTGTGGGGGTCCGGCCTCGGCTGCAACCAGGGATGGGAACAGGGGGATCAGGGAAAGAAAACACTGTGACTACAGCCAAATACCCCAGGATAAGGTAAGATACCCTGCTAGGTGTCCGACTGGCTATAACCTGCCACAGGACAGTACTCCACAGGACAACTCTCACTTCACAGTTCATATATGCAGCCAAAGAGCCCAGGATCAGGTTGGGGCGCTGCATAGCCTGGCTGTAATTATATAATCTTTATGGACACAGGCCTGTCCTCATGTTGGCTGTTACTGCTTACAGTATCTTTCACTTCACTGGGTTGTGTTCATATAAAAAAACAAAGCATACATCTGTACCCCCAGTTCATGCAATGGCCAATGTTTGATCACACATTTCATCATCATTCCCTGTCCCAGCACACTGGTCCTTTGAGCTGGATAGGGACACAATGTTTGATCTACATTTAGATTTGGTATGTTGGGTCTTTATCCCATTAAAATATCCCATTTGATCCTCTTTGATTCATGAGCAAAATGCTGTGTTTTGCATCGGGGTATAAACGGTGGGAGTAATGAAATTCAATGCTTTGGCATCAGTTCTCCCGCAGAAACACACACACACACACACAAGCCCAGGCTCAGGTAGCCATAGCAACACGTCCACTCTGCTGCTCATTTGTTCTCAGAAACATATTGCAGTCAAAGTCCTGTTATGAAAATCATGACCACTTTGCAAAAATAACAGTCCTTTGCACCAGTGAAGAAGCAACAGTCTACCACAATGTTTCAGTCTGCAAAGAGCAAAGCTACAATGCAGTGAAACTATAATCTAGAGTGAGCCGCATACTACAGTAAGAGAAGAAGAAGCTTCGATATGCAATATTATAAACTGGGTGGGTCGAGCCCTGAATGCTGATTGGCTGACAGCCTTGGTATATCAAACGATATAACACGGGTATGACAAAACATTTATTTTTACTGCTGTAATTACGTGGGTAACCAGTTTATAATAGCAATAAGGCACCTCGTGGTTTGTGATATATGGCCGAATATACCATGGCTAAGAGCTGAAACATATTGCAGTCAAAGTCCTGTTATGTCCTAAAGCACGACGCAACGGACATACTTCCTCAAATACTTATTGTTTAAATATAATCTCTTTGCATACAGTTTTATCGAAAGCAACTACATCACAGCATACATTTTTTGTATGTGTATTTGTGATCCATGACAGAGTTGAACCCTCGACCTTGGCATTGCTATGCTCTACTTATCCACACAGGACATCTATTTGCCAGAACCAGTACATATCTGACCCCAATCAAAAGAGGTAGTTCTGAGTAAGATAACACTATTCCCTATATAGTGCATTACCCCTTTTTCTCCCCAATTGGTAGTTACAGTCTTGTCCCATCGCTGCAACTCCCGTATGAAGGTCGAGAGCCATGCGTCCTCCGAAACACTACCCTGCCAAGACACACTTCTTCTTGACACACTGCTTGCTTAACCCAGAAGCCAGCCGCACCAATCTGTCGGAGGAAACACCATACAGCTGGCGACCGGAGTCAGCGTGCATGCACCCAGCCCGCCACAGGAGTTGCTAAAGCACGATGGAACAAGGACATCTCGGCCGGCCATACCCTCCCCTAACCCGGACGACCCTGGGCCCCATGGGACTCCCAGTCGCGGCTGGCTGCGACACAGCCTGGGATCGAACCTGAGTCTGTAATGACGCCTCAAGCACTGCGATGCAGTGCCTTAGACCGCTGCACCACTCGGGAGGCTCATAGTGCACTACTTTTGATCAGAGCCAAATGGGCTCTGGTCAAAAATAGTGCACTATAAAGGGAATCGGGACAGGGTGCCATTTGGGACACACACGGTGTCAAGGCTGGCATGTCTCCTCCAGTTACAGCTCCATGCTAATGTCACTGTCCCTCTCCTCGTTAGGAGGCTAATTATGTTATGTGGCCAGCTCAGGGGACTGACCGTCATGAATGTGTGAACTAACTAGGCTAGCCCAAATCCATATCTCCTCTCTTCATTGCAAGATCATTTGAATGAGGGAAAAGCAGAATGAGGGTCTGCACCAAGGCTTGTAGTAAGATTTAGCTGCTTATATTTGTCCTATTTAAAATGTACTCATGTATACTCATGTGTGAATTAAAAATGTATTTTTTGCATATCCTAACTCCCCCTGAGACACCCTCAGAGAGTGGAGTCACAGCTAGGGTCTGCCATTATTAACGGCAACCCTGGAGCAATTAGAGATTGAGTGCCTTTCTCAAGGGCACATTTTTCATGTTGTCAGCTCGGGGATTCAAATTAGGGACCTTTCTGTTACTGGGCTACCGCTCTAACCCTAGGCTACCTGCCACCCTTGTGTGTAAGAAAGTAAATATCCCACATCTCTTTGCTTCGTTGTGTGAACTAACTAGTGCAGAACTTTAAAGGCATGTGGACCATTTGATGAGGATTGTTCTTTCTCTCCGAAATACCTGCATTTCTTCCTGTTGATGAAGTCAGAATTGATGAATCACATAATAGTTATCTTAAGCACCTAACCGCGAGCTGCTCAGTGACGCGAGCTAAATGCCTTCCATGCATGCTTCAAGGCAAGCAATTTCAACCATGCATGAGAGCACCAGCTGTTCCGGACAACTGTGTGATCACGCTCTTCGTAGCCGATTTGAGTAAGACCTTTAAACAGGTCAACATTGACAAGGCCGCAGGTCTAGACGAATTACCAGGAAGCGTACTCAAAGCATGTGCTGACCAACTGGCGGGTGTCTTCACTGATATTTTCAACCTTCCCTGACCGAGTCTGTAATACCTACATGTTTCAAGCAGACCACCATAGGCCCTGTGCACAAGAATGCCAAGGTAACCTGCCTAAATGACTACCGCCCCATAGCACTCACGTTTGTAGCCACAAAGTGCTTTGAAAAGTTTGTCATGGCTCACATCAACACCATCATCCCAGAAACCCTAGACCCACTCCAATTTTTCAATCTTTCCCACCTGAACAAAAGGAAAACCTATGTGAGAATGCTTTTCGTTGACTACAGCTCAACGTTCAGCACCATAGTGCCCTCAAAGCTCATCACTAAGCTAAGGACCCTGGGACTAAACACCTCCCTCTGCAACTGGATCCTAGACTTCCTATGGGCTGCCCCCAGGTGGTAAGGGTAGGCAACAAAACATCTGCCATGCTGATCCTCAACATGGGGGCCCCTCAGGGCTGTGTGCCTAGTTCCCTCCTGTTCTCCCTGTTCACTCATGACTGCGTGGCCATGCACGACTCCAACACCATCATTATATTTGCCGGTGACACAACAGTGGTAGGCCTGATCACCGACAATGATGAGACAGACTCCAGGGAGGAGGTCAAAGACCTGGCAGTGTGGTGCCAGGACATAAATCTCTCCCTCAATGTGAGCAAGACAGAAGAGCTGATCGTGGACTACAGGAAAAGAGAGGCCAAACACACCCCATTCACATCGACGGGGCTGTAGTGGAGTGGGTCGAGAGCTTCAAGTTCCTTGGCGTCCACATCACTAACAAACTATCATGGTCCAAACACACCAAGACAGTCATGAAGAGGGCACAACAAAACCTATTCAACGCCTATTCCCCCTCAGGAGACTGAAAAGATTTTGCTTGTGTCCTCAGATCCTCAAAAAGTCATACAGCTGCACCATCGAGAGCATCCTGGTTACATCACCGCTTGGTTTGGCAACTGTTCGGCATCTGACCACAAGGCTTTTTGGAGGGTAGTGAGGGTAGTGAGTACGGCCCAGTACATCACTGTGGCGAAGCTTCCTGCTATCCAGAACCTCTATACCAGGCGGTGTCAGAGGAAGGCCCTAAAAATTGTCAAAGACTCCAGCCACCTTTGTCATAGACTGTTCTCTCTGCTACCGCACGGCAAGCGCTACCGGAGCGCCAAGTCTAGGTCCAAAAGGATCCTTAACAGCTTCTATCCCCAAGCCATTAGACTGCTAAGCAGTTAATCAAATGGCTACCCGGACTATTTGCATTGACCACCTTTTTTACACTGCTGCTACTCGCTGTTTATAATCTATGTGTAGTCAGTTTTCTGCTACCTACAAGTAGTTATTTCCTCAATTTACCATAACTAACCTGTACCCCCTCACATTGACTCGGTACCGGTACCCCCTGTATATGGCGTCTTTATTGTTGTTTTATTTGGGATCTTACTTTATTTTATTATTATTTGTATTGTTTTTGTTGTTAGCAAATATTTTCTTTCTTACTTTTGAAAAATTCTGCGTTGTTGGTTAAGTAAGCATTTCACGATAATACCTGTTGTATTCGGCGCATGTGACATACAATTTGATTTAAGTATCCCAGTATTAGCTAAATAGGTCACCAAATGTTTGTGTTGACAGGAGGTGTTGCCGCTCAGTGCTGACTTGGTCATGTCAATCTTGTAGCTATCTAATACCTTAGTTAATATTCTGATGACAATTCCTGTGGAATCCAAAGGGCACAGGGGATGTGAACACATATAATTTATCAAGCTATAACATTTTGTTCCCACTTTGTGAAGCGTAATGAAGACTTTGTTAATGAATGCAGGAGATAAAGGAAATGCAGACAGTGTGCATGTTTTAATGAATCTTCAGGGGATTCTGTTTTATTTCATGTCTCCAGTTTTCCCCTCAAAAAGCTGCAGTGATGAGTACCATCAGCTTTTATGTAGAGCCCTGGTAGACATAATTCTGAAAGACTCATTGCATGCGTCCCAAATGGCACCATGTTCCCTACATACAGTATTGCACTACTTTTGACCAAACCCCTATGGGGCTTTGTAAAAAATTGTGCACTATTATTGGGAATAGGGTGCCGTTTGTGACGCACACACTCAATAACTAACGAGCCAGGAGAGAACACAAACTACATGACCAGAATGATGTGGACACCTGCTCGTCGAACTTCTCATTCCAAAATCATGAACATTAATATGGAAATGCTGCTATAACAGCCTCCACTCTTCTGGGAAGGTTTCCACTAGATGTTGGAACATTACTGAAGGGACTTGCTTCCATTCATCAACAAGCATTAGTGAAGTCGGGCACTGATGTTGGGTGATTAGGCCTAGCTCGCAGTCGGCATCCAATTCATCCCAAAGGTGTTCAATGGGGTTGAGGTCAGGGCTCTATGCAGGCCAGTCAAGTTCTTCCACAGCGATCTCAACATACCATTTCTATATGGACCTCACTTTGTGCATAGTCATGCTGAAACAGGAAAGGGCCTTCCCCAAACGTGGAGGCACAGAATCATCTAGAATGTTATTGTATGCTGTAGCGTTAAGATTTCCCTTCACTGAAGCCTTGCCCAAACCATGAAAAACAGCCCCATACCATTATTCCTCCTCCACCAAACTTTACAGTTGGCATTATGCATTCGGGCAGGTAGCGTTATCCTGGCATCCCCCAAACCTAGATATGTCTGTCGGACTGCCAGATGGTGAAGCATGATTCATCACTCCAGAGAACTTGTTTCCACTGCTCCAGTCCAATAGCAGTGAGTTTTACACCACTCTAGCCAACCCGTGGCATTACGCATGGTGATCCTAGGCTTGTGTGCGGCCGCTCGGCCATGGAAACCCATTTCATGAAGCTCCCGAACAGTTCTTGTGCTGACATTGTTTTCAGAGGCAGTTCTGAACTCGGCAGTGAATGTTGCAAACGAGGACAGATGATTTTTACGCGCTACGCACTTCATTACTCAGTGGTCCCGTTCTGTGAGCTTGTGTGGCCTACCAATTCGCGGATGAGCTGTTGTTACTCATAGACGTTTCCACTTCACAATAACAACACTTACAGTTGAGCAGACAATCCAGTAGGGGCTGGCAGCTATAGTAAGCTTTGATTGGTCAATCATGCCACGATATCGCAGAGTATTTGCATAAAATTCTGCATTCTGCAACTAAGGTCCCGCCCTGTTCACACTCTCTCGCCAATGCTCACGTCTCCCCTCAGTCCCCTCGCCCACTTCGCTTCCTTCATTTAAAATGAGTTGCTTCATCACCGATATCGTGTTCAAAGCAGATCAGTGGAACTCGACAGCTAGCCTTGTATCCACCCTCATATCTAAATCCCCTTTCTCTTGGGATTTCTCTGTCCGTTGCTCATCCAAATTAAATGCCAACATATGAACCTAATTAAAGAGATACTGTTTTCACATATTGCCTTATTCAGGATTGGTCTCCATGGTGACAGCTGCGTTTCACAGCCACATTTGTTTATATGGGGTTAGAGACTTTCAGTGGGCATAGATGAGGCACTGCCATATTGTTTTCATCTGTCTGTTTGGTTCATTCAGATCTTCTAACACAGAACGGTTAGGGGATAGGGGTTGTGTACTGAACTTTGCTGCCATGATACCAAACTTTAATTTAGCAATTATACTTTATTTTGACAAGTTCTGAGCATATGACACTGAGTAAGTAGACAAAAATATCAATCACCTTGTATAATTCCAACCAGCTTTGGAAATGAACATTGGCAAAGCGTCATAGTGTAGTGTAGGTACTTTAAAAAGCCATTTAATTAAAAATACGTGTTAAAACCATACGGCCACACAGTGTTCTCTCTGCCTTCCATCACCTTCCTGTCCTGACAATGATCATTTCCAGGCACTGGCTGTTTATCTGTCACTGCATTACTGTATCACAAAACTTGATGACAAATGTTTGTAGAAGTCAAATCAAGTGAATTATTTCTCCATTCACTGCTATGGCAGGTATCTGTCATAGCATCACAAAGAGGATTGAGAGAAGAGTTGATTAGGTTAGATTTAAAGGGGCTATCTGCAATAACAAAGCGAACACCCTGCCTGTGTTTTTGGTCAAAAATAGGGATGGGTCTGGAAAAATGTAACAACTCTCTATTTCATAGACAGTCCAAGGACTGACCAACAATGATATCAACATTATAGTTTTAACCATGTCTTGAGGCTCTACAGTGTTTATTTACAGTACATGTACATTGTTTATATTGTGTGTTCTGATGGGGTATGGCAGTTGAACTAAGCTCATATTCAACAAGAATCAATAGATACATATCATTAATTTAAACTTTCAAAAATGGATGTACCAATCTCAGATTGACGGAAACTGGAGGGAAACTGTGTGTGTGTTTGCGTGTGTACACGTGTGTTTTTGCTCTGTATCAGATGTACACTGACGATAGCTATGCCTTTATAGAGGGGGTTGAAAGGAATCATGGTGATGTGACCTTGAGCAGCACTGTAACATAACCTGTATAGGCTAACATACAGTACATATGGTACTATACACACTACTCGTTTCTGCTTATAGTTTGACACGTGCCCTCTTGGAAGGAGGTTGACTTCCACATATTTATTGACAAGTGCGCTGTTGACGGGAGTTTAGCTTCGCACGGCTAATTTGTTATTCATAAAGAAGACATTCATTCTTTAGAATGATCTAAATGGTCTTTCCTCATAATATTATTGCGGGAGAAAGGAGTCTTACATAGTAGAGAACACAGCTAAGTATGTTCTAAGCCTGTAGAATTCCCCCAAACACAGAAGGGCAGAGAGACGTGGGAAGCATTTTGTAATGCTGAATAGATGTGAATCTTATGTATTTGTTATACAGTTGTTCTTCAGAGCTTCAGGGGAGGAAGAAAGTTAGTGTCAAAGTAAAAATGACTTCAAGCATTTAGATGAAGCTCCTCTGCCTCACAGCATCAGGTCCATTCTACGCTGGGTTTTTTCTTCTTTTCTTTTCTTTTACAGCAGTCAAGTCATCACCCTCAGTACCAAGAAGCCATTTGTGTAACAAGAAAATGTGTTACCATGGCAACCCCTCATCAATCACGCAACGCAGCAGGGAGCAAATATGAAAAATGTTTGATTGACTTGCTCAGTATGAGTGTTCTTGTGTTCTCGTTTACTATTATTCAAGGTTCATGTTTTTCTTTTTCAATTATTGAAATAGCTTTGTATGAAAATCAGTTCAAACAGTCATCACATCATTTTTGATTACAAGACCAAGCACCAGAAAAACCATATGGCACCTAATTATAATTCAGTGAACAAGAATGAATACCTATACTACCTATGCTATAATACCTGAATACCTATACTACAGATTTACATTTACATTTAAGTCATTTAGCAGACGCTCTTATCCAGAGCGACTTACAAATTGGTGCATTCACCTTATGACCTCCAGTGGAACAGTAGTGCATCTAAATCTTTTCAGGGGGAGGGGGGGTGAGAGGGATTACTTTATCCTATCCTAGGTATTCCTTAAAGAGGTGGGGTTTCAGGTGTCTCCGGAAGGTGGTGATTGACTCCGCTGTCCTGGCGTCGTGAGGGAGTTTGTTCCACCATTGGGGGGCCAGAGCAGCGAACAGTTTTGACTGGGCTGAGCGGGAACTGTACTTCCTCAGTGGTAGGGAGGCGAGCAGGCCAGAGGTGGATGAACGCAGTGCCCTTGTTTGGGTGTAGGGCCTGATCAGAGCCTGGAGGTACTGAGGTGCCGTTCCCCTCACAGCTCCGTAGGCAAGCACCATGGTCTTGTAGCGGATGCGAGCTTCAACTGGAAGCCAGTGGAGGGAGCGGAGGAGCGGGGTGACGTGAGAGAACTTGGGAAGGTTGAACACCAGACGGGCTGCGGCGTTCTGGATGAGTTGTAGGGGTTTAATGGCACAGGCAGGGAGCCCAGCCAACAGCGAGTTGCAGTAATCCAGACGGGAGATGACAAGTGCCTGGATTAGGACCTGCGCCGCTTCCTGTGTGAGGCAGGGTCGTACTCTGCGGATGTTGTAGAGCATGAACCTACAGGAACGGGCCACCGCCTTGATGTTAGTTGAGAACGACAGGGTGTTGTCCAGGATCACGCCAAGGTTCTTAGCGCTCTGGGAGGAGGACACAATGGAGTTGTCAACCGTGATGGCGAGATCATGGAACGGGCAGTCCTTCCCCGGGCGGAAGAGCAGTTCCGTCTTGCCGAGGTTCAGCTTGAGGTGGTGATCCGTCATCCACACGGATATGTCTGCCAGACATGCAGAGATGCGATTCGCCACCTGGTCATCAGAAGGGGAAAGGAGAAGATTAATTGTGTGTCGTCTGCATAGCAATGATAGGAGAGACCATGTGAGGTTATGACAGGAGCCAAGTGACTTGGTGTATAGCGAGAATAGGAGAGGGCCTAGAACAGAGCCCTGGGGGACACCAGTGGTGAGAGCACGTGGTGTGGAGACGGATTCTCGCCACGCCACCTGGTAGGAGCGACCTGTCAGGTAGGACGCAATCCAAGCGTGGGCCGCGCCGGAGATGCCCAACTCGGAGAGGGTGGAGAGGAGGATCTGATGGTTCACAGTATCGAAGGCAGCCGATAGGTCTAGAAGGATGAGAGCAGAGGAGAGAGAGTTAGCTTTAGCAGTGCGGAGCGCCTCCGTGATACAGAGAAGAGCAGTCTCAGTTGAATGACTAGTCTTGAAACCTGACTGATTTGGATCAAGAAGGTCATTCTGAGAGAGATAGCGGGAGAGCTGGCCAAGGACGGCACGTTCAAGAGTTTTGGAGAGAAAAGAAAGAAGGGATACTGGTCTGTAGTTGTTGACATCGGAGGGATCGAGTGTAGGTTTTTTCAGAAGGGGTGCAACTCTCGCTCTCTTGAAGACGGAAGGGACGTAGCCAGCGGTCAGGGATGAGTTGATGAGCGAGGTGAGGTAAGGGAGGAGGTCTCCGGAAATGGTCTGGAGAAGAGAGGAGGGGATAGGGTCAAGCGGGCAGGTTGTAGGGCGGCCGGCCGTCACAAGACGCGAGATTTCATCTGGAGAGAGAGGGAGAAAGAGGTCAGAGCACAGGGTAGGGCAGTGTGAGCAGAACCAGCGGTGTCGTTTGACTTAGCAAACGAGGATCGGATGTCGTCGACCTTCTTTTCAAAATGGTTGACGAAGTCATCTGCAGAGAGGAGGAGGGGGGGAGGGGGAGGAGGATTCAGGAGGGAGGAGAAGGTTGCAAAGAGCTTCCTAGGGTTAGAGGCAGATGCTTGGAATTTAGAGTGGTAGAAAGTGGCTTTAGCAGCAGAGAGAGAAGAGGAAAATGTAGAGAGGAGGGAGTGAAAGGATGTCAGGTCCGCAGGGAGGCGAGTTTTCCTCCATTTCCGCTCGGCTGCCCGGAGCCCTGTTCTGTGAGCTCGCAATGAGTCGTCGAGCCACGGAGCGGGAGGGAGGACCGAGCCGGCCTGGAGGATAGGGGACATAGAGAGTCAAAGGATGCAGAAAGGGAGGAGAGGAGGGTTGAGGAGGCAGAATCAGGAGATAGGTTGGAGAAGGTTTGAGCAGAGGGAAGAGATGATAGGATGGAAGAGGAGAGAGTAGCGGGGGAGAGAGAGCGAAGGTTGGGACGGCGCGATACCATCCGAGTAGGGGCAGTGTGGGAAGTGTTGGATGAGAGCGAGAGGGAAAAGGATACAAGGTAGTGGTCGGAGACTTGGAGGGAGTTGCAACGAGGTTAGTGGAAGAACAGCATCTAGTAAAGATGAGGTCGAGCGTATTTCCTGCCTTGTGAGTAGGGGGGAAGGTGAGAGGGTGAGGTCAAAAGAGGAGAGGAGTGGAAAGAAGGAGGCAGAGAGGAATGAGTCAAAGGTAGGCGTGGGGAGGTTAAAGTCGCCCAGAACTGTGAGAGGTGAGCCGTCCTCAGGAAAGGAGCTTATCAAGGCATCAAGCTCATTGATGAACTCTCCGAGGGAACCTGGAGGGCGATAGATGATAAGGATGTTAAGCTTGAAAGGGCTGGTAACTGTGACAGCATGGAATTCAAAGGAGGCGATAGACAGATGGGTAAGGGGAGAAAGAGAGAATGACCACTTGGGAGAGATGAGGATCCCGGTGCCACCACCCCGCTGACCAGAAGCTCTCGGGGTGTGCGAGAACACGTGGGCAGACGAAGAGAGAGCAGTAGGAGTAGCAGTGTTGTCTGTGGTGATCCATGTTTCCGTCAGTGCCAAGAAGTCGAGGGACTGGAGGGAGACATAGGCGGAGATGAACTCTGCCTTGTTGGCCGCAGATCGGCAGTTCCAGAGGCTACCGGAGACCTGGAACTCCACGTGGGTCGTGCGCGCTGGGACCACCAGATTAGGGTGGCCGCGGCCACGCGGTGTGGAGCGTTTGTATGGTCTGTGCAGAGAGGAGAGAACAGGGATAGACAGACACATAGTTGACAGGCTACACAAGAGGCTACGCTAATGCAAAGGAGATTGGAATGACAAGTGGACTACACGTCACGAGTGTTCAGAGAGTTAAGCTTACGTAGCAAGAATCTTATTGACTAAAATGATTAAAATGATACAGTACTGCTGAAGTAGGCTAGCTGGCAGAGGCTGCGTTGTTGACTAAGTAGGCTAGTTGGCATTGGCTGCGTTGTTGACACTACACTAATCAAGTCGTTCCGTTGAGTGTAATAGTTTCTACTGTGCTGCTATTCGGGGCTAGCTGGCTAGCTAGCAGTGTTGATTACGTTACGTTGCGTTAAAAGAACGACAATAGCTGGCTAACTAACCTAGGAAGTCGCTCTAGACTACACAATTATCTTTGATACAAAGACGGCTGTGTAGCTAGCTATGTAGCTAGCTACGATCAAACAAATCAAGCCGTTGTACTGTAATGAAATGAAATGAAAAATGTGATACTACCTGTGGAGCGAAGCGAAGATGTAGGATTTTAATTTGATCATCCTGTTGCAGGAGAACTTTCCTGCAATGCAGGACATTTAAAACTTTTTGTGTATTTGATGTTTTAAAAGGAAGGCTTCTTAAGTGTGTAATTTCCACTTTGAAATTTCAGACTTGATTACTGTTAACCTTACTGTTAACTGGTCCTTACTGTTAACTGGTCCAACGCTTTAACCACCTGCCTCTCGTTGCACTCCACAAGGAGACTGCCTGTTATGTCTTAAAAACAATCAAACAATCATAATCACTAGTTAACTACACATGGTTGATATTACTAGTTTATCTAGCGTGTCCTGCGTTGCATATAATTTGACTGAGCATACAAGTATCTTACTGAGCGGTGGTAGGCAGCAGCAGGCTCGTAAGCATTCATTCAAACAGCACTTTCGTGCGTTTTGCCAGCAGCTCTTCGTTGTGTGTCAAGCATTGCGCTGTTTATGACTTCAAGCCTATCATCTCCCGAGATGAGGCTGGTGTAACCGAAGTGAAATGGCTAGCTAGTTAGCGGGGTGCGCGCTAATAGCGTTTCAAACGCTTAATGCTGCTTCGAGGGTGGCTGTTGTCGTTGTGTTCCTGGTTCCTGGTTCGAGCCCAGGGAGGAGCGAGGAGAGGGACGGAAGCTATACTGTTACACTGGCAATACTAAAGTGCCTATAAGAACATCCAATAGTCAAAGGTTAATGAAATACAAATGGTATAGAGACAAATAGTCCTATAACTACAAACTAAAACTTCTTACCTGGGAATATTGAAGACTCATGTTAAAAGGAACCACCAGCTTTCATATGTTCTCATGTTCTGAGCAAGGAACTTAAACGTTAGCTTTCTTATATGGCACATATTGCACTTTTACTTTCTTCTCCAAAACATTGTTTTTGCATTATTTAAACCAAATTGAACATGTTTCATTATTTATTTGAGGCTAAATTGATTTTATTGATGTATTATATTAAGTTAAAATAAGTGTTCATTCAGTATTGTTGTAATTGTCATTATTACAAATACATTTAAAAAATTGACCGATTAATTGGTATCGGGTTTTGTGGTCCTCCAATAATCGATATCTGTATCGGCATTAAAATCATAATCGGTTGACCTCTAGTATGGAATAGCATTCATTTCACAGAAGAAAGTTATTTGTTTCTGGCCATTGTGAGCCTGTCATCAAACCCATAAATGCTGGTGCTCCAGATACTCACCTAGTCTAAAGAAGGACAGTTTTGTTGCTTCTTTAATCAGCACGACAGTTTTCAGCTGTGGTAACATAATTGCAAAAGGCCTTTCTAATGATCAAATAGCCTTTTTAAGTGAAGGTTGCTGAAAATGGTCCCCTGTACGCTTATGTAGATGTTCCATAAACAATCTGCCATTTCCAGCTACAATAGTCATTTACAACATTAACAATATCTACACGTTATTTTTTTAGCAATTTGATGTTATTTTAAATGGACAAAAAATGTGCTTTTCTTTAAAAAACAAGGACATTTCTAAGTGACCCCAAACCTTTGCACGGTAGTGTGTGTGTATATGTATTGAAAAATAAAGGATTTTTATCAATTAGTATATTTGAGTTTATCCGTAACATTTGTTGTATTATTTGTTCTGTCTTTTCTGGTGGATTAAACTGAAATTGCAAACAACTTTCTATGGCTTGTTTAAAAAATAACATTTTGGAGATTATTTTGTTTTCAAATAACCAAAAGGGAGCGGTTGTAATCTGAATCAAGGGTATAGGCCATTCTTGAACATGGGGTGAGACATTTGTGAGAGAACTAGTTCAGATTTAAGTGTAACTTTTGTATGACTGACTCCTTTAGTGCGTTCATATTTAATCATTTCTACTTCCCGAATTCCTATTCATTATATAAATAGTCCCTTTTAATTTTGGCTGGTTTGCCATTCCAAATAAAATTGACTATTTTATTTATTTATTTTTTGCTCATTTAGTGTCATTTAAGGTGAAGGCAAAACCATAAGCAAATCGGTAAACTGGGAAATGACAAGTTTTTCAGGGGGATTTTTTACTTATTTTTTCTCCCACAAATACAGGTGTTTAATATTCCACTTTGTTATTTTATTTTTAATTTGACCCCTTTTTCTCCCCATTTTCATGGTACCCAATTGTTTTTTAGTAGCTACTATCTTGTCTCATCGCTACAACTCCTGTACGGGCTCGGGAGAGACGAAGGTTGAAAGTCATGCGTCCTCCGATACACAACCCAACCAACTGCTTCTTAACACAGCGCGCATCCAACCCAGAAGCCAGCCGCACCAATGTGTCAGAGGAAACACCGTGCACCTGGCTCACCTTGGTTAGCGCGCACTGCGCCCGGCACGCCACAGGAGTCGCTGGTGCGCGATGAGATAAGGATATCCCTACCGGCCAAGCCCTTCCTAACCCGGACGACGCTAGGCCAATTGTGCGTCGCCCCACGGACCTCCCGGTTGGCGGCCGGTTACGACAGAGCCTGGGCGCGAACCCAGAGACTCTGGTGGCACAGCTGGCGCTGCAGTACAGCGCCCTTGACCACTGCGCCATCCAGTCCACATCCCTGTCGGACCCTTTTATTGGTAATGTAAAAGTTTCATTTTTTTGTGGTCCAATACGTAATATAGTACAGTTATCATAATTTGGTTTTAATCCAGAGAGGCTGGAAAAGGTATCTAGATCCTCTGAGGCTGTGGAGGGATTCTAAATGTGGATTTACACTTGAATCATACAATGACACCTTTGTTTTGAAATCCTTGAATTTCGAATAATATAAACAGCTAACATTTGATGGCAAAAATAAATAGATATGCCGATAGTGGACAACATGTTTTACTCCTCTTGACAACTTAAAACTTTCTGAGAAGTAGCCATTATTTACTATTTTACACCTAGGGTTACTAAACATAACTTTAACCCAAGAGATTAACCGACAAAGCTATTCCCCCTCAGGAGGCTGAAAATATTTGACATAGGTCCTCAGATCCTCAAAAAGTTCTACAGCTCCACCATCGAGACCATCCTGACTGATTGCATCACTGTCTCTTAATGGCAACTGCTCGGCCTCCGACCGCAAGGCACTACATAGGGTAGTGTGTATGGCCCAGTACATCACTGGGGCCAAGCTTCCTGTCATCCAGGAGCTCTATACCAGGTGGTGTCAGAGTTGGGCCCTAAAAATGGTCAAAGACTCCAGCCACCCTAGTCATAGACTGTTCTCTCTGCTACCGCACGGCAAGCGGCGCCAAGTCTAGGTCCAAGAGGCTTATAAACCGCTTCTACCTCCAACCCCAAGACTCATGAACATCTAATCAAATGGCTACCCAGACTATTTGCATTCCCCCCCCCCCACTTTAATAACTCTACCTACATGTACACATTACCTAAATTGCCTCGTCACCGTTGTCCTGTACCGGTACCCCCTGTATATAGCCTCACCATTGACTCTGTACCGGTACCCCCTGTATATAGCCTCACCATTGACTCTGTACCGGTACCCCCTGTATATAGCCTCACCATTGACTCTGTACCGGTACCCCCTGTATATAGCCTCACCATTGACTCTGTACCGGTACCCCCTGTATATAGCCTCACCATTGACCCTGTACCGGTACCCCCTGTATATAGCCTCACCATTGACTCTGTACCGGTACCCCCTGTATATAGCCTCACCGTTGTCCTGTACCGGTACCCCCTGTATATAGCCTCACCGTTGTCCTGTACCGGTACCCCCTGTATATAGCCTCACCGTTGTCCTGTACCGGTACCCCCTGTATATAGCCTCACCGTTGTCCTGTACCGGTACCCCCTGTATATAGCCTCACCGTTGTCCTGTACCGGTACCCCCTGTATATAGCCTCACCGTTGTCCTGTACCGGTACCCCCTGTATATAGCCTCACCATTGACTCTGTACCGGTACCCCCTGTATATAGCCTCGCCATTGACTCTGTACCGGTACCCCCTGTATATAGCCTCACCGTTGTCCTGTACCGGTACCCCCTGTATATAGCCTCACCGTTGTCCTGTACCGGTACCCCCTGTATATAGCCTCACCGTTGTCCTGTACCGGTACCCCCTGTATATAGCCTCGCCGTTGTCCTGTACCGGTACCCCCTGTATATAGCCTCACCGTTGTCCTGTACCGGTACCCCCTGTATATAGCCTCACCGTTGTCCTGTACCGGTACCCCCTGTATATAGCCTCACCGTTGTCCTGTACCGGTACCCCCTGTATATAGCCTCACCATTGACTCTGTACCGGTACCCCCTGTATATAGCCTCGCCATTGACTCTGTACCGGTACCCCCTGTATATAGCCTCACCGTTGTCCTGTACCGGTACCCCCTGTATATAGCCTCACCATTGTCCTGTACCGGTACCCCCTGTATATAGCCTCACCGTTGTCCTGTACCGGTACCCCCTGTATATAGCCTCACCGTTGTCCTGTACCGGTACCCCCTGTATATAGCCTCACCGTTGTCCTGTACCGGTATCCCCTGTATATAGCCTCACCGTTGTCCTGTACCGGTACCCCCTGTATATAGCCTCACCGTTGTCCTGTACCGGTACCCCCTGTATATAGCCTCACCGTTGTCCTGTACCGGTACCCCCTGTATATAGCCTCACCGTTGTCCTGTACCGGTACCCCCTGTATATAGCCTCGTCACCGTTGTCCTGTACCGGTACCCCCTGTATATAGCCTCACCGTTGTCCTGTACCGGTACCCCCTGTATATAGCCTCACCGTTGTCCTGTACCGGTACCCCCTGTATATAGCCTCCTCATTGACTCTGTACCGGTACCCCCTGTATATAGCCTCACCGTTGTCCTGTACCGGTACCCCCTGTATATAGCCTCACCATTGTCCTGTACCGGTACCCCCTGTATATAGCCTCACCGTTGTCGTGTACCGGTACCCCCTGTATATAGCCTCCTCATTGACTCTGTACCGGTACCCCCTGTATATAGCCTCACCGCTGTCCTGTACCGGTACCCCCTGTATATAGCCTCACCGTTGTCCTGTACCGGTACCCCCTGTATATAGCCTCACCGTTGTCCTGTACCGGTACCCCCTGTATATAGCCTCACCGTTGTCCTGTACCGGTACCCCCTGTATATAGCCTCACCGTTGTCCTGTACCGGTACCCCCTGTATATAGCCTCCTCATTGACTCTGTACCGGTACCCCCTGTATATAGCCTCACCGTTGTCCTGTACCGGTACCCCCTGTATATAGCCTCACCGTTGTCCTGTACCGGTACCCCCTGTATATAGCCTCCTCATTGACTCTGTACCGGTACCCCCTGTATATAGCCTCACCGTTGTCCTGTACCGGTACCCCCTGTATATAGCCTCACCGTTGTCCTGTACCGGTACCCCCTGTATATAGCCTCACCGTTGTCCTGTACCGGTACCCCCTGTATATAGCCTCACCGTTGTCCTGTACAGGTACCCCCTGTATATAGCCTCACCGTTGTCCTGTACCGGTACCCCCTGTATATAGCCTCACCATTGTTATTTTACTGCTGCTCTTTCATTATTTTCTACTTTTAGCTCTTTTTTTATAGGTATTTTCTTAACTGCATTGTTGGTTAGGGGCTTGTAAGTAAGCGTTTCGCTGTATGGTCTACACCTGCTGTATTCGGTGCATGTGACAAGTAACATTTGATTTGATTTCCAGTACTTGTCTTATATTGTCTCCAATGTATCATCCATGTAAAAAAAAACCTGTCTGATTAGGATGAATAATATCCGACAATACCTTTTTAATTCTATGAGCTAACCATTTTGTTTACCCTATAATTTATTGTGTAATTTTGCAGATGATATAGGTTACTTTTTGTGCAAGATAACGTGCGACTCTATCGTGAGAAGCTCTCTTTTACCACTCCAGCATAATTGAATAGAGGAAACGTGCTTCTGCTTGGCGTGCCATGCTAATTTGAAAACAATTAAGTTGTTCTGCATGCTGCTCTCTGTTGTGCTGTAATTATATGAAGGCAAGACAAGCAGACGTCAAGGATATGATGAGGAAGAATCTGTTCACAGAGAAGAGTACAGTGCAGGGTGCAACCTTGAAATAATTCTTGGTAGAGGAGTGAAGTGCTGTTTTAATATGGTGACATTTATTATATTATATTTCTATTCAGTTTACATAATGTTGTTTACTCACTGTGTATGTATACTGTATTCTGGACATAGCTTATCCTAATATACCTACTACCGTACACACCATTTTCTTTCCAAATCCTATACACGCCACGTATTTATATTCTGGATTCTAACCCATGCTCAGTGTATCTACACTGGATTGTTATTTCTTGATTTCTTGTTTAGACTTTTGGGATTATTTGTGTAATTGCATTGTATTTGCTAGGCATTCTACTGCATTGTTGGAACTAGTAATATAAGCATTTCACTGCACCTGCTATAACACCTGCAAATATGTGTACGTGACCAATACACTTTGATTTGATTTTGGTCAAATGTGATAATTCATTGCGGTGGTATTTCTAATCGTTTCAGTGAGACTATTTCTGAGTGTGATCATAACTGTAAGGTAGCACTGAGAACAGAAAGTGGACATTTCCTTTTTCTCTATTGGACCATGCTCTTGTCTAGCTTCTGTCATTATTTTGAGATATGTGTAAAACTCCCTCTCTCACAACTGTAAGGTCATCTGTCCTGTGGCAGTTTGATCAGATTTAGGGCAAATGTACAGTACTGATCCCAGCCCAAGCCTTCCATCTACACTATCTCTCTATACTTATCTGCCCTATCTTTCTATTCTTCCCTCTGTCCCACTAATCAGCCATGACGCCTCTTTTGCTTCACAAACAATCATGATATTTTCATCAGAGCTCTCCAGCCCTCCTTCCTTCCGCCAGGGAGAGTGAGAGCGACAGTAGTGGAATGGGGGAGTGAGACATTGTAGCAGGCAGGATGCTACCACTGCTACCGATCTGTTTAATTTCATTACTACTGCACCTTTGTGATTGATAAAGGAACTGACGCAAGCACCAGGACATTTATCTATTGAATCCATTCTATAGCTGCCGATGCTCTGCTTCCTGGGTGCAGCAGCTTTCGGTACTGTCTAATAGTCTCTCTGTGTGGTGCTCCTGAATGATATCTAGGTGGGCTTGATAATTATGTCATACGCAGCTGACACTAATTGTACATCCCTAGCGTCTCTCAATGCATCTGCCTGGACAAACGGAGCGGATGTGATGTGAGATCCATAGAGGATACTGCTGCTACAGCTTCTGATGAGCATTTACTGGCCACATCACGTTACACTGGATCTGGATGTGAACAAATGCAACTGAACTCCTCTTGATGAGAAAGGAATCTCTACCTCTGCGAGGTGGAGCCGCTCGCTGCTGCCTAGCTCTGGTCTCTCTGCTCCGCTCCTCTCTGAGAGTGATGAGAGTACAAGAGAGAGACGGGGGGAGAGAGAGAGAGAGGTAAAGAGAAAGTGAGAGGTACTAGAGAGAGAACCATAGAGAGAGGGCGAGAGAACAGATAGATAAACAGAGAGAGAGCGGTACTAGACAGACAGAGAGAGAGAAACAGAGCGAGAGGTACTCTAGAGAGAGAGTGAACCATCTGACAGTCAGACAATGAATGTCAGTGTGTAGTGGAGAGTGGTTCATTTACGCCTGCCTGACAGTGTGGCACTGTGTGAAGCAGCTGTCTCTTTTTCTGCTCTGATACTCTAATAGGCCAATAAGCGCAGTAATGCAGAAGCTGTAGAGCGGAGAGAAGAGACACAAGCCTCTTATGACTACAGTACAGGGATGATGCTTTGAGGACCAGACTGAGAAGTGCTCTGAGGATTCAGGGTTTCAGACTGCAGAGTGTAGACCGAGAGAGAGCTGCTGTGCTGTACATACCTGAGATACTGCAGTTAATCGCTGCACCTTTATAACACATTCAGCATGGATCTGGATGAACTGTGTACTTACACAGATGGCATGGACAACAGCTCCCTAAAGTACCCAAAGACTGAGCAGACTGAGAAAATGTGGATGCGACTCAAGGGAATGTAAGTTTTTTTTTCTTCTTTTTATCCTTCCTTTTCTTTTTTCATCTTTCATCCCTCCTCAGCGAGGAGCTGACCATGAGACGTGATCTGTCAGGGTGGTTGAACGAGTGAGATGCTTTCAAGCTCTTGTGTAGAAATGTTTATTTGTTATAAGAACTGATGCAGTGTTTTAACGCCAGTTCTGACGCGTTGCTGCAGTATCTTTGTATTCCATCACTATACTGTATATCGAAGCAGGTTTATTGGTATTCTTATGTGTACATATTTGGTTTGTAAACAATACATTAGTGTGTATTCATTACTACTGTAGGTTTGAGAGGATTGTGTACATTATATGATTTCAGTGTATGTATGTACTGTAGGTACACTAAATTTCACAAAAGTATGTGGACACCTGCTCGTCCAATATCTCATTCATAAATCATGGGCATTAATATGGAGTTGGTCCACCCCTTTGCTGCTATAACAGCCTAGGAGGCTTTCTGGGAGGCTTTCCACTAGATGTTGGAACATTGCTGCGGGAACTTGCTTCTGTTCAGCCATAATAGCATTAGGGAGGTCGGGCACTGATTTTGGGCGATTAGGCCTGGCTCGCAGTCGGCATTCCGATTCATCCCAAAGGTGTTCAATGGAGTTGAGGTCAGGGATCTGTGCAGGCCAGTCAAGTTATTGATATGCTGAAACAGAAAAGGGCCTTCTGCAAACTGTTGCCACAAAGTTGGAAGCACAGAATCCCTCTAGAACATAATTATATGCTGTAGCGTCACTGGAACTATGCCCGAACCATGAAAAACAGCCCGAAGGCCATTATTCCTCCTCCACCAAACTTTACAGTTGGCATTATGCATTCGGGCAGGTAGCGTTCTCCTGGCATCTGCCAAACCCAGATTTGTCTGTCGGACTGCCAGATGGTGAAGCGTGATTCATCACTCCAGAGAAGGCGTTTCCACTGCATCAGAGTCCAATGGCGGCGATCTTTACACCACTCCAGCCCACGCTTGGCATTGCACATAGTGATCTTAGGCTTGTGTGTGGCTGCTCTGGCCATGAAACCCATTTTCATGAAGCTCCCGACTAACAATTATTGTGCTGACGTTGCTTCCAGAGGCAGTTTGGAACTTGGTTGAGTGTTGCAACCAAGAACAGAAGATTTTTACCCACTACGCGATTCAGCACTCGGTGGTCACATTCTGTGAGCTTGTGTGGCCTACCACTTCGCGGCTGAGCCGTTGTTGCTCCTAGACATTTCTACTTCACAATAGCAGCACTTGCAGTTGACCTGGGAAGCTCTAGCAGGGCAGAAATGGTTGACTTGTTGTAAAGGTGACATCCTATGGCGGTGCCATACTGAAAGTCACTGAGAGCTTCAGTAAGGCCATTCTACTGCCAATGTTTGTCTATGGGGATTGCATGGCCATATGCTTGATTTTATACACCTACCAGCAATGGGTGTGGCTGAAATAGCTGAATCCACTAATTTGAAGGGTTGTCCACGTACATTTGTATATATAGTGTAAGTATTTAGCGTGTGTGTGTATACATACAGTACCCGTCAAAAGTTTGGACACACCTTCACATTCAAAGGTTTTTCTTTATTTGTACTATTTTCTACATTGTAGAATGATAGTGAAGACATAAAAACTATGAAATAACAGATATGGAATGATGTAGTAACCAAAAAAGTGTTAAACAAATCAAAATATATTTGAGATTCTGCAAAGTAGCCATCTTTTGCCTTGATGACAGCTTTGCACACTCTTGGCATTCTCTCAACCAGCTCCATGAGGTAGTCACCTAGAATGCATTTAAATTAACAGGTGTGCCTTATTAAAAGTTGATTTGTAGAATTACTTTCCTTCTTAATGCGTTTGAGCCAATCAGTTGTGTTATGACAAGGTAATGGTGGTATACAGAAGATAGACTTCAACTGAATGTTATTGGAGAACCTTGCATAACTTTACCAGTGGGTGATTTTTATAGGGGTGAGTGCTAAATATACTAGCTATTCAAGATTTTGGCATTCACTGTTTGATAGGAATTTGAATAGTCCCAATATATCAGCACGCAGGCTGTGCAGCACACAGGTACAGGTATTGTGTGTGTGGGTGCGACGTGCATGGGTGTGTGCGTGCATCATGTCTGTTCCTGTAGTTCTCGTGTCCCTGGCTCACACAGTGCTTCAGATGGGTGACAGCGATTTTCTGCCAATTAACACAGAACCTCTCTCTCAAACACACACACACACACACCTTGCGCCCCCCTCCTCATCTCTCATACACCGAATCAGCGAAGCAGGTGACAACATGCCGATTTAAATGCTGTCTGTCCTCTTCTTACTGTGTAGCTTGTGTTTATGTTCGTGTCTGAGAAACTGTGACCATGACTCTGTGGCTGTTATTGTAGTTGTACATTTCCCTTGCTTTGACCTGCCTGTGTTCATTGAAAGTACACACACACACACACACACACAGTGTTTATTCCCAGAGACTGGTCCTAGGGACAGATGTAAACAGGCGTAGACAACCTTTTCATGTCCCTGCTGCTGGTCATTAATCCTGTTCTCTGAAACACAAGGGAATAATAGAACCACTGTGTCCCTCAGAGAAGAGGGAGCCAGGAACAAGGCCCTGGACACATACATTTTTGTGGGGGGGGCTGAAAACAAGAGACCTGGAGCACTGTTCAGGAAGCCAACTGGTAAACTAGCCTGATTATTTCAGCAAGGTCATGAATTAATTGGATGTCATAAGGTGAATGCACCAATTTGTAAGTCGCTCTGGATAAGAGCGTCTGCTAAATGACTTAAATGTAAATGTAAGATAGGGCTATTTGGCAAAAAACAAAGTCCATATTATGGCAAGAACAGCTCAAATAAGCAAAGAGAATCGACAGTCCATCATTACTTTAAGACATGAAGGTCAGTCAATACGGAAAATTGCAAGAACTTTGAAAGTTTCTTCAAGTGCAGTTGCAAAAACCAACACTATGATGAAACTGGCTGTTGTGAGGACTGCTACAGGAAAGGAAGACCCAGAGTTATCTCTGCTGCAGAGGATAAGTTCATTAGAGTTAACTGCACCTCAGATTGCAGCCCAAATAAATGCTTCACAGAGTTCAAGTAACAGACATCAACTGTTCAACATCAACTGTTCAGAGGAGACTGCGTGATTCAGGCCTTCATGGTCAAAATGCTGCCAAGAAACCACTACTAAAGGACACCAATAATAAGAAGAGACTTGTTTGGGCCAGGAAACACAAGCAATGGACATTAGACCGGTGGACATCTGTCATTTGGTCTGATGAGTCCATATTTGAGATACAGAGTAGGTGAACAGATGATCTCTGCATATGTGTGGTTCCCACCGTGAAGCATGGAGGAGGAGGTGTGATGGTGTGGAGGTGCTTTGCTCGTGACAGTGATTTTGTCAGTGATTTCTTTAGAATTCAAGGCACACTTAACCTGCATGGCTACCACAGCATTCTGCAGCAATACGCCATCCCATCTGGTTTGCGCTTAGTGGGACAATTATTTGTTTTTCAACAAGACAATGACCCAATGCACACCTCTAGGCTGGGTAAGGGCTATTTGAACTAGAAGGAGAGTGGTGGTGCTGCATCAGATGACCTGGCCTCCACAATCACCCGACCTCAACCCAATTGAGATGGTTTGGGATGAGTTGGACTGCAGAGTGAAGGAAAAGCAGCCACCAAGTGTTCAGCATATGTTGGAAAAGCATTCCTTATGATGCTGGTTGAGAGATTGCCAAGGTTGTGCAAAGCTGTCATCAAGGTGAAGGGTGGCTACTTTGAAGAATCTAAAATATATTTTGATTTGTTTACCACTTTTTTTGGTTATTACATGTTTCAATATGTGTTATTTCATAGTTTAGATGTCTTCACTATTATTCGAAAATATAGAACATTTGTAAAAAATAAAGAAAACCCCCTGAATGCGTCGGTGTCCAAACTTTTGACTGGTACTTACTGTAAGCCGATATCAGTATTTGTATTAACCTACTGTTTTTACAGTACATGAATTAACAAATTCATGAATGATTTAATGGAAGTAATAATGGTATAATATGTGTTCTTCAGCAGTTCTATTTTTTTAACCTTATAATCAATATGTTACCACATAAGATTGATTAAGCTAAATACAGCTGGCACTATGATTACACTAATTTGCAGTTGCATAATATGTCATTTTCACAGTTTACAACAAATTAATGGGTCGATTATATAGCTGTTAAACTTGTATCTGACAAACGTGTCGCAGTAGTAGCAAACTGTTTATCACTGAAGCTTATCTAAACTCATTATGTATTCAATAGTTCCTTATAATGTGCACTCACAGTACACATGTTTATGCCCACACACACAATCCACTGCTGAAATCCCTGATCACATAGTCCTCAATCACACACTGTTCCCTGAGCATCTCTCTACGCACGCGCACACACACACACACACACACACACACACACACACACACACACACACACACACACACACACACACACACACACACACACACACACACACATCCGTTACAAGTATGGGATTACAAAAAGACGGTAACTGTAATCCGTTGTGCTGCAAGCAAAAATATTCCAATCAGATTACAGATACTTTGAAAAACTAGATTATTATTTCAAGGATTACTTTTAAATTCAGAAAGGATGTTTGCAAAAAAAAATATTTGACACTTCACTGTTTTCTCAATGATGTTCAAATCAGCATTGAACAATAGCGCAAATTTAAGTTTTTTGCATCTGAGCGAGTCTGACCACAAATCAGAGACCACTATGATGACACACCAAATGCGGGAAAAGAGCAGGAATAGGCTTTTGTAGGCTACTGTCTAAAACTATGTCTTCCAATGGTGTGACTCCTGTCGGCATCCAAAGATTATCCAAATTGAATAAACGCTTGGAGGTAAAGATGACAGCAGTGGTATAGTCTACGGCGATACGGATATCACTTATTATTGATATCTACATAGCGCATTGATGTGAATCACACTACTGCTCTCTCATTTAGCTATTTGCGGTTTACGGATTGTGGTTGTTCACAAATCTAAATGTATATTTGAACCCAATAATAGTTGAATTCAAGAAGTTTTATGATGCCTATCAATCATTGTTTTTGAAACCAGTGGACAGCAAGTAAAACATGTGCTCTTGCAACAGCTGCATAGTGAGGATCCCAGCCTTTGGAATAAACAGGGCTTTTATTACTCAATCTAATTCATGCTGATAAAAATACATCCATAGGCCTAATGGACACATGCTTAAACTCGCACACTTTTGATAGACTTAAATGTGCAATCTGTAGTTGCTACATACATTTTTGGACTTCTAAATTATATATATTAATGTAAAGATATACTTTTATCATATGATTATATGTAGTAGAAAGCAATGGGTTAGAAGAAGCCTACATAACCAACCAATAAAGTAAAATGTAACATCCATGTATGGCCAGTTATGTATTTTTGTCTTCTTCTAATGCCTCTTAAGGGGAAAGTCATCTCAAAGTAACTGAATGTAATCAGATTACGTTGCTGAGTTTGGGTTGTCCAAAAGTTACGTTACTGTTTACAATTTGGAACTAGTAACTAACGGATTACATTTAGAAAGTAACCTACCCACACACACACACACACACACACACACACACACACACACACACACACACACACACTGCTCTCAATGTAATCCCCTAAATACCTGTGGCTCACTGGTGTAGGAGGCAGACAGTTGTGTTGCTATGGAGCAGAGCGGGGGAGGAGAGGGGTTATAAGAGGAGGGGATGGGAGAGGAGGGGAGGGGAGGGGGAAGAGAATAAAATAGCACTCTAGAGGATAGGAGAGGAAGGAAAGGAGAAGAGAAAAGTAAAGAGGATAGGATAGGAGAAGTAGAGGAGGGAGAGGATATAAAGGGAGGAGAGGAGGAGAGGATAGAAAGGGAGAGAAGGAGAGCAGAGGGGAAGAAAGGAAAGAAGAGGAGGGGATGGGAGAGAGGGGAGCAGAGGAAAGAGAGGAGAGGAGGGGTAACAGCGGGTAGAACAGAGCAGATACCTGTATGTCCTCTTTAGGCGGCCTGATCTAAGTCAACACAGCTGGGGTAAGCGGTGATCGCTCGCTGGCTGGCTGATTGACGGACTGACTGGCTGCCTGATCTCAGATATTAAAATCCCTGCTCCAGCATTATAATCACCTCACACACACACGCACAGACTCACACACACAGACTCACACACAGACTCACACACAGACTCACACACACACACAGACTCATTGTATAGTCAGGACTCTCCACTGAGCACTTCTCCCCTCCCTGAAATGACATGATGTCACACTGAGCCTCTGTATAGGAATAGGCCACATACAGGGCTACATGTCAATTCAACAGTCTAGGGAAAATGTATTTTAAAATGATTGAGCTAAATTGGAGTGATTTTGCTCTTTTCTCATAACTTTTCTTGTTGAAGCTGTCTCTTGTCTTAATGCTTTAAAGTACAATTTCAAGCACTTTTTTATCAAATCTGAAAAAACATTTTGTGTGATCCATAATTTACTGCTGTTGAAATAATTGCTGTGAGTGTGATACTTTCAGTGATTCTTTTGCAACATTCCTCCTCTTCACTGGATCTTCACACCAGATTAAACACCCTGGTAAAGGTGTGTGTGTGTGTGTGTGTGTGTGTGTGTGTGTGTGTGTGTTCTCCACTACCCTATAGTTAGGAGATGAGTGACTGGAGAGGAGAGAGAGAACAAAAATGTACATGACTAATCTGAATCTCCTAGACCAGACTGCTCCAGAGCAGAAACACACTCATTATTTATATCAGGCTGTGTCTCAAATGGCACCCTATTCCCTATATAGAGCACTACTTTTGACCAGGACCCATAGGGAGGTATCTGTTTAAAAGTAGTACACTATGCAGGGAATGAGGTGCTATTTGGGACACAGCTCAGAGCGATGACGTACCTTGTATGGCCTACTAATCTAATGTACACTCCTCATCTTGTTTTTCAGGCAGAAGTACAAAAACACGTCTCAAAGGTACGTCACATGGTATCTGTCTATCTACTCTCTCTCTTTGTATGCGTGTGTGTGTGTGTGTATACATATATATGTGTATATATATATATATATATATATATATATATATGTGTGTATATATATACAGTGGGGAGAACAAGTATTTGATACACTGCCGATTTTGCAGGTTTTCCTACTTACAAAGCATGTAAAGGTCTGTCATTTTTATCATAAGTACACTTCAACTGTGAGAGACGGAATCTACAACAAAAATCCAGAAAATCACATTACATGATTTTTAAGTAATTAATTTGCATTTTATTGCATGACATAAGTATTTGATCACCTACCAACCAGTAAGAATTCTGGCTCTCACAGACCTGTTTGTTTTTCTTTAAGAAGCCCTCATGTTCACCACTCATTAGCTGTATTAATTGCACCTGTTTGAACTCGTTGCATGTATAAAAGACCACACACTCAATCAAACAGACTCCAACCTCTCCACAATGGCCAAGACCAGAGAGCTGTGTAAGGACATCAGGGATAAAATTGTAGACCTGCACAAGGCTGGGATGGGCTACAGGAAAATAGGCAAGCAGCTTGGTGAGAAGGCAACAACTGTTGGCGCAATTATTAGAAAATGGAAGAAGTTCAAGATGACGGTCAATCCCCCTCGGTCTGGGGCTCCATGCAAGATCTCACCTCGTGGGGCATCAATGATCATGAGGAAGGTGAGGGATCAGCCCAGAACTACACAGCAGGACCTGGTCAATGACCTGAAGAGAGCTGGGACCACAGTCTCAAAGAAAACCATTAGTAACACACTACGCCGTCATGGATTAAAATCCTGCAGCGCACGCAAGGTCCCCCTGCTCAAGCCAGCGCATGTCCAGGCCATCTGAAGTTTGCCAATGAACATCTGGATGAATGGAGGAATGGGAGAAGGTCATGTGGGCTGATGAGACAAAAATATAGCTTTTTTGTCTAATCTCCACTCGCCTTGTTTGGAGGAAGAAGAAGGATGAGTACAACCCCAAGAACACCATCCCAACCATGAAGCATGGAGTTGGAAACATCATTCTTTGGGGATGCTTTTCTGCAAAGGGGACAGGATGACTGCACCGTATTGAGGGGAGGATGGATGGGGCCATGTATCGCGAGATCTTGGCCAACAACCTCCTTCCCTCAGTCATTGAAGATGGGTCGTGGCTGGGTCTTCCAGCATGACAACGACCCGAAACACACAGCCAGGGCAACTAAGGAGTGGCTCCGTAAGAAGCATCTAAAGGTCCTGGAGTGGCCTAGCCAGTCTCAAGACCTGAACCCAATAGAAAATCTTTGGAGGGAGCTGAAAGTCTGTATTGCCCAGCGACCCCAAAACCTGAAGGATCTGGAGAAGGTCTGTATGGAGGAGTGGGCCAAAATCCCTGCTGCAGTGTGTGCAAACCTGGTCAAGAACTACAGGAAACATATGATCTCTGTAATTGCAAACAAAGGTGACTGACATAACAGGAGAAAAAACCAAGGTTGCCAGGTGCACGGTGTTTCCTCCGACACATTGGTGCTGCTGGCTTCTGGGTTGGATGCGCGCTGTGTTAAGAAGCAGTGCGGCTTGGTTGGGTTGTGTATCGGAGGACGCATGACTTTCAACCTTCGTCTCTCCCGAGCCCGTACGGGAGTTGTAGCGATGAGACAAAATAGTAGCTACTAAACAATTGGATGCCACGAAATTGGGGAGAAAAAGGGGTAAAAATGAGAAAATAATAAATAAATAAATAAATAAAGAAGTGTACCTATGATAAAACATTACAGACCTCTACATGCTTTGTAAGTAGGAAACACTGACGATTTTGCAAGTTTTCAAATACTTGTTCTCCCCACTGTATGTGTATATGTATGTATGTATGTATGTATGTATGTATGTATGTATGTATGTATGTATGTATGTATGTATGTATGTATGTATGTATGTATGTATGTATATGTAGTAGCTACCGAATGTCATTTTTTGGTGAGTTTGGACATTTACAATGAGAGCCACTGTGCAGGTGTTGATGCATGCTTGTCTGAAGGACTGTCTGTGTGGAGTCTTGAGTCGCTAGGGCAACAGGCCTGCCTGCTCTGAGAAGAGGGGCAGACTGAGGGGCAGAGAACAGAGAGGAGAAAAAATGCAAGGAAATCAGGATAGATAGCAGTGGCAGCAGTACAGATAATGCATCCACAGTTAAAGGTTAAATAAAATGAAATCCAAAATGCTTCTCAAACACTGCCGAAAGCTAACACTATATGATGCCTTGTCTCCTTATTAATTTAGCCACTTAATTAGCTAACTAGCAAGTTAAACCATATACACAGCGTCCACTTTCTCCCATTGTGCTATTTACAAACAAATGCGACTGGCTCAGCTTTTCTGGGGAACTATGGTAAGCTTAATAATGTAAAATAATGTGACAGGTGAAATGAAGAACGCAATCTGCTTTAGTTATTGAAAAACCAACCTGTGGCTGTTTCAAATACCGGGGCATACTGTATATACAGTATACCACCCACACCTAGTGTATATACAGTATACCACCCACACCTAGTGTATATACAGTATACCACCCACACCTAGTGTATATACAGTATACCACCCACACCTAGTGTATATAGCAGGGAGGGGCAACTGCCAGCCTGCAGCCTCCATTTTGAAGGCCCGGAGATCAAGTTCCAAAACAAAGAAAAAATACATCTATTTTTTTGGGTGGGGGGAGCTCAGTCGGGGTCTCAATTTACTGTTGAGAGTTAGAATATTCGAATACACAAGGTGCAATTTCGAAATTATGTTTTTCTCCTGTTATGTCAGTCACTGACAGTCACTCAATTACCCCATGTCAGCAAAATTGGTTTTATTTGTAAGTTATCTAAACTTCTAGTAATCATGTTCAAATTACTGACCAGGGGCCGACATTGATTTGGTTAGTCACTCTTACTCAGATATCATAAAAACCTACCAACATTTCTCTCCACCTCATGGCAAAACGTGTAGAATTGCAGCAAACTTAAAAATGTTATTTAAGTCCCATGAAAAAAATCCTTGATTGCAGGAAATGAACTCTAAAACAAAAATGTTTCTCTCCACTGTCAAGGGGGGGGCAACTAAATTGTTTTGCTTGCAAGGTGTGGGTATGGATGTGGGTAGGCAGACCTGCAAGCCACTGCGGCCCCTCATGATGAGTTCAGATTTTTTTGTGGCCCCTACATCCATCAACGTTGCCTATCCCTAATCTACAGGATAAAACATGTGAGGCTCTTGTTGAAGCTAAACTGTATGTGGGTTTAAATACTATATTCACACTATACTGTACTGTGTTGGTTTGAGTGTCTTGTTACATCCCTTTCATACTGTATGGTGGGGTCAGTAGCTCTCACAGAGAGCACATTCAGAAACTGTTAAGTTTGATCAATTGGCCTTCACACACACACACACACAAATACACAGGGAGACACGCACACACATACATGCACGCGCACGCACACACACACGCACACATATACACACACACTACATTATGCAGTCTACTGTTGAAAGCTTGCATTCATGCAACATGCTCACACGTAGGTGCTCTTCCACAATGGCCCTTAGCACAGGTTTTTCCTCGTCTGTCTGTCTGGTCCGGTCCCGTCCCGTCTGTAAGTGTGGGTGTTGATTGTGAAGTGTGTAGAAATATAATGATACAGAACTCTGCATTAGTATTTAACGCAGTATGTTATACTGTATTCAACACATGTATATAACACATCTGCCATGCTGAGCCTCAATAAGGCCCTAAAAATTGTCAAAGACTCCAGCCACCCTAGTCATAGACTGTTCTCTCTGCTACCGCACGACAAGCGGTACCGGAACGCCATGTCTAGGTCCAAAAGGCTTCTTAACAGCTTCTACCCTCAAGCCATAAGACTCCAGAACAGGTAATCAAATGGCTACCCAGACTAATTCTATTGACCCCACCCATCTACTCACACCATTTCAACACTGCTGCTACTCTGTTTCTTATCTATATATTATCTATGTTTATTATCATAGTCACTTTAACTCTACCTACATGTACATATTACCTCAACTAACCTGTGCCCCAGCACATTGATTCTGTACCAGTTCCCCCTATATATAGCCTTGCTACCTTTTTATTTTATTGTTGCTCTTTAATTATTAGTTATTTATATATATATATATATATATATATATATATATATATATATTTTTTTTTTTTTTAACTTCAGTTTATTTTAGTTAATGCTTTCTTTACACTTATTTTTTTTTTAACTGCATTGTTGGTTATGGGCTTGTAAGTAAGCATTTCACTGTTATGTCTACACCTGTTGTATTCGGTGCATGTGACAAATAACATTTGTTTTGATTCAACAGAACTGTTACATTGTCTCCGGAACCTAGAACAAAAATCTTGCGTAATTGCGTCAGATGCTCAATTAAGTCCTAGGAGGAGATAACGAGACTAGCAAGCCACTCCACCGCCCTAAATGGAAACTCTGAGACAAATCATTGGACAAATGTCCTCTCCCCTTCCAAAATTCAAAAGATGCGAACACCTGTAAAATCGGAATTTGTTACGAAAAAAAATCTGTGCACCGGAACAAAGTTCATTGTTAGTCGTCGCATC
Source organism: Oncorhynchus nerka (assembly GCF_034236695.1). Taxonomy (NCBI): domain Eukaryota; kingdom Metazoa; phylum Chordata; class Actinopteri; order Salmoniformes; family Salmonidae; genus Oncorhynchus; species Oncorhynchus nerka. Next base: position 58,556,467 of record NC_088398.1, on the reverse strand, counting down.
CCACAGTCTGTTGACAGACGCTGCAATACCATCCTTTGTTACGTGTGTTTGTCCACAAAAGATTAGACTAGAGGGTACAATATTTGGCCAATGATTCAGAGAGCAGTCTGTTATTAAGGGAGTTGTTGTGAACTGTGTAGTTGCGCCGATCGCATGAGTTATTGTCCATTCTCTGTGGTTGATTAATCAAACAATTTTTAAGAATCTTCATGAATAGATCATGTTAGTTAGTGGTTTTGATTGTAGCAATACACTTTCAAATATTGACTCCTGGGTGAGTCATTTCAACTGGCCCATAGAGTTCTCTCTCCACTAGAGGTACCCATTGAACTATCCCACTAAATCCACTCAATGTGACATCAACAGGAGATACTGTTCAGCAACAGGAGATACTATACAGTATGTTGAAAAAGTTCAAAAATGTAATCGATTAATTGCAATTAAATCCCAACATTCTGGACTGCTGTTCAAATGTAGCTTTGAGGATGCCATAGCTCAAATGTATTTACTAAATGTGTTTCTAGTATAAGTGATTGGCCATAATTTTACTGAAGCTCTATATACTGTTATAGTGTAATAGCTTTTGATAAGGCATCAATGACAGGAGCAGAGCAGATATGAGACAAGCTGTGACTCGAATAGCCAACTGTCAGTCAAGCTGTCTCAGTAAAAGCGTGAAGACATTATGTATTTTTAGTACATGTACATGCAGGATGTCTTCAGAGTGAGCAGAGGCCAGATTGGTCACTCCACAAAAAGAGTGCCTTTTGTGTCCCTTTGATATTCTAAGTAGACATTTTGCACCAATATTGCATTTTAAAAGCCTTTTTTCCTATGAATAAAGACTTGCTAAAGTGTCAAAATTCAGCATTTTGACATGTCCCCAATCAACCTTGTGTCATTTTTAGGAAGATTTGACCTCACTTAAGTTTCACCATTATTGTTAAGCCCAAGTAATTTTTTTGCTTTGACAAAGTCATTTCTGAAGATTAATATTTATTTAATGTGATTAATTTACATCTGTTCCTCATTTTATTGAAAAATAAACATTGAACATCTGATAGTCAAAAATCATAGTGTAAAAGCAGGTGAGCTGGTTATACTATTTGACCATTTTCTAGTGTTTAGTGTTGGAAAACTGAGCGGGTCGAGCATAACACATCAACCCTGTTACCCAAAGATAGACAAGCTACAACTGTTTTAACAATCAAATGTTTTTGTGAAGCTTGCGTTCAAGTGCCAAGCTTCCATTCCCCCCTGTCACAAGGGGATTTATGGCTGATGTAGCCCTGTAGTGCTGTCTTTTGGTCATTGACTGCATATGAGTCAAGCTGTGCCTCTGACAGTCAACCGTCAGTCAAGCTGTCTCAGTAAAAACGTGAAGAGATGATGTATTCATTGTACATGCAGCTTGTCTAGAGTCAGCAGAGAATAGGGGAGGTGGCTATAAACTACTTAAATGTTTGTATTCCTGGCTTTGACTCCTCTCCTCTCCGTCTATAGCTATTGTGTGTTCACGCACAGTATGTATGCTCAGTAGGTACTGTACGTCTCTGTGTGCCCTGAACCCTTTCCCTGAACCCTCTCTATCTCATATATTCTGTTGTGTGAATGTATGCTCAGTAGCTCCTTGAACCCTTTCCACCCAAATCTAAACCCCATGCTGTGTGTGTGTGTACTTGATTATACTGTGACTCCAATCCAGTTTTAACCTTCTATTGTGCACATATGTGAAGTATGTTCAGTAAGTCTATGTCCCTGACCCAGCAGCAGCAGATTGGTTAGTTGATTCACTGTGCTCTGGTGTTTCCTGGCAACCAGCTGTTCTCTCCTTTCTATTTTTCCCCCTTTACATACTCTCCAATGATAGGCAGCTGTTAATGGACAGCCAATCATTATGAAGTGTTGCCAATCTATTCAGGAATGTGGCCTTCATAATAACAATTGAAGGTACTGCAGATGTTGATCTCGATGGTTGGTTTAACTATAATGTTGAATTGGTTTCTGATAGAGGTGATATCTTTGAACAACTTGGCATCTTCTCAGACTCTGTTCTAGTGTTGGGCCACGTCCAGATTTCCATACCTTCATACCGTGCCTGTGCCATCCCGTGGTATACAGCATTACCGGTAGTGCGCACAAGGGGCCTTTTTCTTTTTACGTAAAAAAACATCACTTACCATAATGCTAACAAGTACTAAAGAATCCCCATAGTTGATACTAGATAAATGCGAACGAGCGCATGCAAACATTTACTAGTAAGACAGACAACCCAGCTAATGCAAGTATCTTAAAATGCAGTTTGTGGTATACATAAAACAAATACTAGACAGCAGTGATCTTAATCCAGGAGGAGATTGTCTGTGATGCTGTTAGCGACCAAGAAGAAGCTTGATCTTTCAAGCTAACTTTAGCCACTTAGCTAGCTAATGTTAGCAAGTTAGCAAAACCCAGCTGGACATAAATTATGGAACACCTTACATAATTAGTTAATTTAATAGTTATAAGATATATAACTGGCAAACATTACTAGTGAATTTCATGCAATGTAACTTGATCATCTCACTTAAATTGTGCTGCAGGAGTGACTCACATATCTCCAGTTTTGTTCGTTGTGCTTCACACGTGACTGGCTCAAACAACTGTTTTGGAAAGCTAGTACCGGTAAACTTCATAATGAAAAATAATGAATGAAATCTGCTTTATCTATTGTCGGTGCACAAGTTGACTGCAGGTATTTATTTCAAAAGTACAAATATTCACATTTAAAAAAAAAAATGTATTGACGGTATTGGAAAATCATAAAGTTTTTTTCAAAATACCCCGGGATATAGTATATACTGTACAGTATACCTCCCAACCCTACTCTATACGCATACACTATGTGGTTGGCAGGTTGCCACACCACTGAAAATAAGTCAGTGTCCTAATGTATATGGACAGAGACAATCAGCCTGTTGATATAGGGGATGTATAGGACCCATGTTTAACCATAACTACAAGAATGTCTGAACAATAAAAGGCAATCACTAGTGAATATCATGTCCTTGCTTTTGTGTCACTCTTATTCTTTGTTTATAATCCCCTGATGTTGGCTGTCTATTCTGAACAGAACTGCCTGTCTGCTCCTCTCTCGTCTCCTCTTGATTAGATCAGACCCTGAAGCACCATGCTTCCTTAGAACCAATTCTGCCACAGAATGAAAGTGTTGCAATGCAATTACCAATTCCAATTCCTCTACATTCAATCTGTGTCACGTACAGTACCTCAGGCTCCCTCTGATTTCAGGTAACAACCAAGCATCGAGATTTAGTTCTATGTTTTTAAATAGCTATCTGTTTGTCAGGTTATTACCTTTCCATAGACATTTGCTTAACATGTTGTGTGGTGTTTTTGTTGGGTATATAAACGATGCGTGTGCTTCAATGTGGCAGAAGTCTGTGTGTGTTGTGATTCTGGATGGCCAGACGGCTTGCAACAATGACAAGATGCTGCCACGGGGGAATCGTAAGTGGCTCGTTTTAGCTCGTTTTATCTTGTTCTTGATACCATGTCTTGTTTTGAGGTGTTTTGACTGATGTCACGTCTAGGCTAATATGGAATCAACAAAAAAAAATGTTTAAATATGTTGTCAACAGTCTAAGCCAACCTTGTCTGTTTTGCCCCATAGTTGTACACCCATTGGTTTTGTTGCTAAACAACCAAACCGTCTATACAGGTAATTGAACCCATTTTGATCTAATGGAGAGACAACGCATTCCAATTTGTTGTTGCTATAGCAGCATGTGACGTGTCATCTATGGGACATCGTAGTAGTCTGTGGCTTGAGGTTGACACATAGTGCTCTGGAGTAGATCAATTAAGCATACACAAGTTCCGGATGAGAGCACTTTCATCGTGGAGATTCCCTCTACAGTTATTACTTGTTCAACACACACTGAATCCAGGAAAGACAGGCTGCGTGTGTAAAGCTAGAACAAGACTTAACAGTTGTAAGTGTTACTCCACTTCGCATACTGCCATACTGAAAATCCTCATAGCACCACAGGGCTAACAGAGTTATCACAATCACATGCTAATAGCAGAATTGGGGCGACAGGTAGTCTGGCGGTTAGAGCGTTGGGCCAGTAACCAAAAGGTTGTTGGTTCAATTACCAAAGGTGAAAAATGGATTGACGTGCCATTGAGCAAGGCACTTAACCCTAATTTACTCCAGGGGTGCTGTACTACTATGGCTGGCCCTGTAAAACAACATATTTCACTGCAGCTATCTGGTGTTTGTTTTTCTTGATGGGGTGTTCTGGTGCCCTTTTGCCTTTTTTCTGCCTCTGCCTTTCTGCCTTTTTTCCATGACACAGATTGAAATACGGTGAGAGCTAAATGCAGAGCTACAGAGTAGTACACCGTTTCCTTTCACTCTTGTCAGGGCAAGGAGAGGAACACCAGACCAGCCAACATACCTGGGTTTAAAGACTATTTGAAATCATTTCAAATATTGTGTCTGTGCTCGATTGAGCTTGCCTGACTTAATGGACTAATACAATTGTCCTAAAATGACAAACTGGCACTCCAGGCAAGGTAGCGCAAATGCTTTAAGTATTTGAAATATTTTGAAAAGTATTTGAACCCAGGTCTGGCAGAAAGTCAACAGATATAGAAGAAAAGTGGGCTCTGGGCCCTGTCTGTCTGTCAGATACAGGGAGGAAAGAAATGACTAAAGCTGTTGCACACACACACGCACGGACACACACACAGACAAACACACACACACACAGACAAACACACACACGCACGCACACACAGACAAACACACACACGAACACACGCACGCACACACACATACAGACAAACACACACACACACACACAGACAAACACACACACGCACGCACACACAGACAAACACACACACACGCACGCACGCACACACACGCACGCACACACAGACAAACACACACACACGCACGCACGCACACACACACACACACACACGCACGCACACACAGACAAACACACACACGCACGCACACACACACAGACAAACACACACACAGTTGGATTTAGGAATAATTCAGCTGTACTAGACCGATAGTTATGAATAGGCCCGATGCACCTGTAGTGGACACACAGTCAGGAATATTTCACTAGGTCCCTTAGAAGCACATGATCAATGACTTGACATGCTTTTATTACTTACTGGAGTGGATGTTATTGTACATTATATTCTATCATTTGTTTGAAAGCTAATGACTGATTGTGCCTCAGCGTCCTTAGTGTCTTGTGACAAATTAAACGTAGCAAGCAGGCTAGCATGCACACAATATTTGGGTGACAAAAATCCAGTTTTGTTATAGTTCAGTCTTCTGTGATGTATATAAAGTGTAATATTGGGATGCAAACTCAAAATTTAAAATATATCTGACATGGTACAGTTGTCTTTTTTTGGACAGGTTTTCAAACAATATCAAGAAAGCTGTAACTTGGGATTTATTTGGATCCTCAAACAAGCCATAAAGGATATGTTTTGCGCTTAAGAATGGGAGAATGGAAAAAGCATGGTAAAGCAATCCATAATGGCATCCAAATATAGCCCTGTATTCCATGTACCACAGCCAACACCAATATTGGACTGGCTCAGGCCCAATGCTGACCAGTGACTGAGATTCTACTTGGTTCTGGGTTGCTAACATCAGTAATAACTATAATGACAATTAATATAAAGAAATACATAATTAGAATATATGCAATTTAGCAGACGCTTTTATCCAAAGTGACTTACAGTCATGCATGCATTCATTTTTATGTATGGGTGTCCCCAGTGGGAATCGTTGCAAGCGCCATGCTCTACCGACTGTGCCACTGTTGTTTTACGTTCTGAACATACCCAGTACCCAGGGTTCACTATTGATTTGGCTCTGACTGGTAGGGTACCCAATTTAGAGCTACTCTAGTTGTTTGTTGGTTTGTCTTCTTCTGTTCATAAGATTCATTCTAAACTCTCAGGTGAAACACATCTGAGCTGAGGTGAGCCTTCAAGGTAAACCCTTTACATTCATGATACTGTTTGTAGCGCCCTTTCAACATGACTTTGAATTCAACCTCTTCACCCTCTTTATGTTGTCTTTATGTTGTCTCTCTCCATGCTGTATTGTATTTCACCTCTGTCACAATGAACTAGATACGTGTAGAACATTGTTATAATAGCAAAATTGTGTCTTCAACATAATATTATAGCTTAAACAGTGAACATTTATGGAGAGTTTCACTGCTTTCAGAACCAATCATGTTTAGTTTTTCAAGTTTAGAAGAGTTGCGTAAGTCATTGTGGTGCCAGTACATATTTTCCACTCTTTGATGTCAAGCGCTGAAGTGAGTTTCTTAGTTCCTTCCCTCCCGGACATCAGGCAGTTGTGTTGAAAGACCCAAAGCAACCTAACCCAATGTCATTTCAAAGGAACAATAGTCTCTCATGACAGACTGTTAACATGTCAAATCAAATAGCTAGCTAGCTAGGGCATGCAAAGTTTGATTCTGCATTCCAAGATTATGTGAACACTTGTTGCATCTTGTTTTGTGACGTGATATCGTGTCAGGTATAGCCTGGACTATGTTCTGTCTGTTACAGTTTGATATAACCTGCGAAATAGTGTCAATTGCTGCGACTATTAGGCCTAGTAGAGTAGTACAGTATCTCTCTAACATCTGCCCCCTTTTTTTTGAAATCGCTTTCCTTTTCCCCCTGCTTTCATCAAGTGTTTCCTCATGCTGAAGACATGATTAGATCCAAGCTGACAGGAAAATGGCTTGAATAGCAGGGTCGGGGAGTAATGTATTACATGTAAAGGATTACAAAAAACAGCAACCCTAATCCGTTACGTTACCAGCAAAAATATTGTAATCAGATTACAGATACTTTTGAAAAACTAGATTACTTCAAGGATTACTTTTAAATTCAGAAAGGATGTTTGCAAAAAAAAATATTTGACACTTCTCTGTTGTCTCAATGACATTCAAATCAGCTTTGAATAAGGTGCAAGTTTAAGATTGTTCCACCTGAGCGACTCTGACCACAAGACAGAGACCACTATGATGACACACAAAAAGTGTTTGATGGACCGCGGGAAAAGAGCAGGAATAGGCTTTTGTAGGCTACAGTCCAAGATATATCTTCCAATGGTGGGACTGCTGTCAGCATCCAAGGATTATCCAACTTGAATCTACGCTTGGAGGTAAGGATGACAGCAGGGGTGTAGTCTACGGTTATATGGATATAACTTATTATTGATATCTAGCGCATTTATGTGAATCACGCTGCTGCTCTCTCATTTGGCTATTTGCACCTTATGTTGTCGTGGATGGCTGTTCACAAATCTAAATGTGTATTTGAACCCAATAATGGTTGAATTCAAGAAGTTTAAGGTGCCTTTCAATCATTATTTTTTAAACCAGTGTACAGCCAGTAAAAATATGCTCTTGCAACAGCTGCATAGTGCGGATCCCAGCCTATGGAATAAAAGTGGGGCTTTTATTGCTCAATCTAATTCATGCTGATAAAAAAATATATATCTATAGGTCTAATGGACGCATGCTCAAACTTATATATATTTATATACAGTTGAATCCTGAAGTTAGCCAAATACATTTAAACTCAGTTTTTCCACAATTGCTGACATTTAATCCTAGTAAAAATTCCCTGTCTTAGATCAGTTAGGATCACCACTTTAATTTAAGAATGTGAACTGTCGGAATAATAGTAGAGAGAATTATTTATTTCAGCTTATATTATTTATTTCAGCTTTCATCACATTCCCAGTGGGTCAGAAGTTAACATACACTCAATTAGCATTTGGTAGCATCGCCTTTATAGTGTTTAACTTGGGTCAAACATTTTGGGTAGCCTTCCACAAGCTTCCTACAATAAGTTGGGTGAATTTTGGCCCATTCCTCTTGACAGAGCTGGTGTAACTGAGTCACGTTTGTAGGCCTCCTTGCTCGCACACGGTTTTTTCAGTTCTGCCCACAAATTTTCTATAGGATTGAGGTCAGGGCTTTGTGATGGCTACTCCAATTCCTTGTCTTTGTTGTCCTTAAGCCATTTTGCTACAACTTTGGAAGTATGCTTGGGGTCATTGTCCATTTGGAAGCGACTAAATTTGAACTTCCTGATTGATGTCTTGAGATGTTGCTTCAATATATCTACATAATTTTCCTGCCTCATGATGCCAACTATTTTGTGAAGTGCACCAGTCGCTCCTGCAGCAAAGCACCCACACAACATGATGCTGCCACCCCCGTGCTTGACGGTTGGGATGGTGTTCTTCGGCTTGCAAGCCTCCCCCTTTATCCTCCAAACATATAAGGATGGTCATTATGGCCAAACAGTTCTATTTTTGTTTCATCAGACCAGAGGACATTTCTCCAAAAGGTACGATCTTTGTCCCCATGTGCAGTTGCAAACCGTTGTCTGGCTTTTTTATGGCGTTTTTGGAGCAGTGTCTTCTTCCTTGCTGAGCGGCCTTTCAGGTTATGTTGATATAGGACTCGTTTTACTGTGGATATAGATACTTTGTGCCTGTTTCCTCCAGCATATTGACAAGGTCCTTTACTGTTGTTCTGGAATTGATTTGCACTTTTCGCACCAAAATACGTTCATCTCTAGGAGACAGAACGCATCTCCTTCCTGAGCGGTATGACGGCTGTGTGGTCCCATGGTGTTTATACTTGCGTACAATTGTTTGTACAGCTGAACGTGGTACCTTCAGGCGTTTGGAAATTGCTCCCAAGGCTGAACCAGACTTGTGGAGGTCTACACTTTTTTTCTGAGTTCTTGGCTGATTTCTTTTGATTCTCACATGATGTCAAGCAAAGAGGCACTGAGTTTGAAGGTAGGCCTTGAAATACATCCACATGTACACCTCCAATAGCACACTCGTGGCATTCTCTCAACCAGCTTCATGAGGTAGTCACCTGGAATGCATTTCTATTAACAGGTGTGCCTTGTTGAAAGTTAATTTCTGGAATTTCTTTCATTCTTAATGTGTTTGGGCAAAACAGTTGTGTTGTGACAATTTAGTATACAGAAGATAGCCCTACTTGGTAAAAGACCAAGCCCATATTATGGCAAGAACAGCTCAAATAAGCAAAGAGAAATCGACAGTCCATCATTTAAGACATGAAGGTCAGGCAATGCAGAACATTTCAAGAACTTTGAACGTTTCAAGTACAGTTGCAAAAACCATCAAGCACTGTGATGAAACTGGGTCTCATGAGGACCGCCACAGGAAAGGAAGACACAGAGATACCTCTGCTGCAGAGGATAAATTCATTAGATTTAACTGCACCTCAGATTGCAGCCCAAATAACTGTTTCACAGAGTTCAAGTAAGACACATCTCAACATCAACTGTTCAGAAAAGACTGCGTGAATCAGGGCTTCATGGTCAAATTGCTGCCAAGAAACCTCTGCTAAAGGACACCAATAAGAAAGAGAGACTTGCGTGGGCCAAGAAACATGAGCAATGGACATTAGGCCGGTGGAAATCTGGTCTGATGAGTCCAAATTGGAGATTTTCGTTTCCAACCGCTGTGTCTTTGTGAGATGCAGAGTAGGTAAATGGATGATCTCCACATGTGTGGTTCCCATCGTGAAGCATGGAGGAGGAGGTGTGGGGGTGCTTTGCTGGTGACAGTGTTAGTGATTTATTTGGGGCGGCAGCGTAGCCTAGTGGTTAGAGCGTTGGACTAGTAACCGGAAGGTTGCGAGTTCAAACCCCCGAGCTGACAAGGTACAAATCTGTCGTTCTGCCCCTGAACAGGCAGTTAACCCACTGTTCCCAGGCCGTCATTGAAAATAAGAATGTGTTCTTAACTGACTTGCCTGGTTAAATAAAGGTTAAAAAAAAAAAAATTTTTTACTTAGAATTCAAAGCATACTTAACCAGCATAGCTACCACAGCATTCTACAGCGATACGCCATCCCATCTGGTTTGCGCTTAGTGGGACTATCATTTGTTTTTCAACAGGACAATGACCCAACACACATCCAGGCTGTGTAAGGTCTATAAGACCAAGAAGGAGGGTGATGGAGTGCTGCATCAGATGACCTGGCCTCCACAATCACCCAACCTCGACCCAAATGAGAAGGTTTGGAATGAGTTGGACCGCAGAGTGAAGGAAAAGCAGCCAACAAGTGTTCAACATATGTGGGAACTCCTTCAAGACTGTTGGAGAAGCATTCCAGGTGAAGCTGGTTGAGAGAATGCCAAGAGTGTGTAAAGCTGTCATCAAGGCAAAGGGGGGATACTTTGAAGAATCTCAAATATTTTTGGGTTACCACATGATTTCATAGGTGTTATTTCATAGTTTTGAGGTCTTCACTAATATTATACAATGTAGAAAATAGTAAAAATAAAGAAAAACCTTGAATGAGTAGGTATGTCCAAACTTTTGACTGGTACTGTATATCCATTGTTTCATGAGAACCAAACATATAAGCTTGTTTTTCTCCAATGTTTACATTTATAATATTTACAAACAAACACTGTATAGCCTCATAACATGGTTAAAACAATAATTCTGAGAGTGGTTACATTTCTCCAGGCCCATACCTCAGTTTTTTACCAAAACAGGGTCAGGGCGACCGTTTTGTTATTGTTTCATTTGTGGATTTGACCTTTAAACAGCTGCATATTATCAATACATCAAAGTGTCACCAACAATAAGGTAAACCATAGGCCTTCAGCAAATTCAGCATATGGCATACATTTTTCACATGTAAATAGCACTTTTCAGTGAATAGTACTATACTTTACGCTACTTCAGTACTCAAAGCATGCCATTCCATGAGCGCAGCATTTATTTTTCATCTCGAATCAACGAGCCCAATCAGTCCACCATGACAACAAAAATTATAAACAACAGTGTAGGGCTAATAAGTCCTTAGTTTTGTTCAGGTAAAACAATTTGACAAATTTATACTTCCATATTTAATTGTATTATTATATGTAGTAGAAAGGAATGGGTTAGAAGAAGCCTACATAACCAACCAATAAAGTAAAATGTAACATCCATGTATTGCCAGTTATGTATTTTTGTCTTCTAATGCCTCTTAAGGGGAAAGTAATCTAAAAGTAACACAATGTAATCAGATTACGTTACTGAGTTTGGGTATTCCAAAAGTTACGTTACTGATTTACAATTTTGGACAGGTAACTGTTTTAAAGGGCACCCACTCATTAGAACACCTCAATATGTGTGGGAAATATTGTTGATTTACTGACTGATGAATTGTTGACAAAGTACGTGTTGTTTATGGCCGCGTTGTTTTCAGTTTGTAGTGTAAAGTTGATTCACTTGAATGACTTACATTTTTTGGCATAATCATTTCTGTTTGTCAAGCTCATTTTGAAAACAGTCAAAATCATATAATCAATCAGTATTTGAGTGACAGACTAGTTGGAACTTTTTTGTGCACTACAATGTATTTGTCAATTATTTTATTTTCCTGAAGTTGAGACTTCTTGTTGGACTGTTGCTTGCTTTTACCCCAAAACCCACATTTCTCTCTCTCTCTCTGTGTGTGTGTGTGCGTGTGAGGGTTGTCTTCCATCAGATGATAGTGTTTGAGTGTTTGTTAGTGTTTGAGTGTTTGTTTCCACCTCCAGGAGGAATGGCCCTCTCAGAGTCCCAAATGGCACCATATTCCCTATATAGTGCGCTACATTTGACCAGGGACCATAGGGCTTTGATCAAATGTATTGCACTATGTAGGGAATAGAGTGCCATTTGGAAACATCCCCAGTGTTGGTGATGTTTATCATCAGTTTCCTCCAGCTGGGTTGGGGTGAGAAAGCGTGCCTCAACTTCACATTCAGTAAGTTAAACAACCATATCTTCTGTTGATTAAAGCACCGCAAGGCCTCCCGCCGCTCTGTGGTCCTCCCTACACACACATATACATACGGACACACACACTCCCAACTCCCTTACTCTACGCTACTTTACTCTACTGTACTGTACTTTACGTTACTTTACTCTACTCTACATTACTTTATTCTACTGTACTTTACACTACTGTACTGTACTTTACGCTACTTTAATGTACTGTACTTTACTCTACTGTACTCTACGTTACTTTATTCTACTGTACTCTACGTTACTTTATACTACTGTACTGTACTCTGCATTGCACCATCCACACATCATCATGGCAAAATAAAAGACATATTGTGATTTAATGACCATGTATTGATGTTTAGCCAGCCCCTCTAACCAGCCTCTATCCATCTTCATTAATTACTATATAAAACATTTGCTTAACAGCTTGTTTAAAAAGATCTGCTCACGCGGGACGCCTTGAAGTTGAGGCAGCAGACCCCAAAACATTCGGTATGTGATGAAGTTGGATGATAAGGGGGCTGCTGCAGGGTTCTAAATCTCTCCTGTTGATGGAACTGTTCTATTGCTCACACACACGCACACACACAGGAGTCCAGAGGTACCTGTTTGTGGTTGTTTTGGGTACTTTTGGGTTCTTTCGATTACCTGTTTGGGATTGTTCCCCTGGTTCTCTCCTCTCTGTCTGAGACTAGGAGAGCAACACTGTGATGTGTCCTCTATGGCCTTTCTCATTGGTCTTTTAGAGAAAGCAGAGAAAGGGAGTAGAGAAAGGGAAAGAGAGAGAGGGCAGGACCAGGGACTAGGGGGACTAGCAGGGACCAGGCAGGACCAGTTGTCTCAGAGCAGCACAGTGCAACGTAAGGAGAGGAGCAGCTGGGGGACAGCCCAGCCTCACACAGAGCTCCCTGCTCCTATCCCCAACCCAGCCCAGCCTGGGCTCACACTTTAAATGGAAGAGTATGTCACGATCAAGAGGAAGCTTCTCCACAGACCCGTCTTCAGGTAAGACAGAAAGAGGAACTGTCCGTCCCCAGGAAACTACTACTACTAGGTCTCTCTACCTACTGTACCTGCCTCTCTTCTGCTTCTCTTTCCTGTGCTGTTCTTGTTGAGGGTGAAGGATCATATCAATCTACTAGTGTGGTCTGTCTACCTATCTGCCTGTCTTATCTGTCTTGCTCCTGCTCCTGTGGAGTGTGAAGGATCATATTAAAGGCTGTTTCACCTGCCTACTCTTTCTGCCTGATGATCCGGACTGTGTCAGTTCCGTTGGCATAACTACACTAGCTATGTTGTTGCAGTAATCATAGTCCTATCTCATGGCTGGATTATAATTCCCAGAGCTCTCTCTCGCTGTTATAGCACACTCTCCAATATCTGTGTGTGTGTGTGTGCGTGTTCTAAGGAGTAGGAAGTGGAGTGTACTAACTACTCCTGTCTGTCTCTGTTGTGGTTCGACGGTCATTAAAAGCAGAACATTGTGGCATGGTTCAATGGCCCTGACGGTTATTAGACGCAGGTTGCTAATAGCTTCTTAGCATGTAAAATGGGGAGGGAGGAAAGGAGGGAGGGAAGGAGAGAGGGCTGGTAAAGAAATGCAGCTGTGTAACAGGTCCCTCTCTCTGCTCTGCTCTTACAGAGTTAGTCAGGGCACATCAATATTTAGCAGCTACTTCGCTTCATGAACTGCTGTTTTAAAGATGTTTTAAAGCACTTGTATCTCAGGGGTAGGAAGTGTTCTCACATTGTTCAGAATTCATCTGTGCTGAGTCTGACATAGTCTGACAAAATGAAGGTACGTGTTTCTCAGGACTATGAGGGGAGGCGTTGTCACATTGTTCAGGAAGGATGCCTCTGCTCTGTCAGTCAGGACTGGGTTTGGAAAAAGCTGTCATTTCCCAAGTCACCTCTATGAATAGATTCCACCATGGAAATTAATATAGACTGTAATCTGAGTGGTATTGTTTTGATTTTTCTTCTTCTCCTTGATCTACTGCGGGCGGTCCAGCAGGGTCCTGTGGGGGTGTCCAGTCCTAGTTTGAGAACATCAGTAATTTCCCAAATACTTCTACGTCATGTATCTGGGTGGTGTTGCCGCTTATGTTTCTTGGATTGTTGAGTCCTGAGCCCATACTGAACTAGTGACCCCATAATATGGAGGGGGACTCTCTTCCTTAAGTCTTGTGGGGCCTGTGGGTTGCTGTGGGGTCTTGTGGAGTACTGGGGTCCCATGGGGTCCCCTGGAGTCCTGTGGGGTCTTGTGGGTCTCATGGAGTCCTGTGGGGTCTTGTGGGTCCTGTGGAGTCTTGTGGGGTTGTCATGTTCCTTAGTCAACCCATGGTGCCCTAATCCTCTGCTAGCCCCCCGAGCACTTTCCAGGCTTTGATTATGCTGGGAAGACTGTCTGCATGGGAAGAGTTGTTTTCTGACTCATACACACATACACACACACATATACACACACACATGTTCACACACACTCTCTCTTTGAATCAAGCCATGTCTCTGGACGGGAAATGAGGCACACTATCTTTTGTTTACAGTATTACAACTGAAAAAGAAAAGGAGAGGAGCAGACTCTAGGAGCTCAGATACAATAATTGAATAACCAACGTTTCGACAGACGAGCTGTCTTTATTAGGGTATAATGACAAACACTGCTGGTCACTAGTTTATATACTTTGAAAGGACACACACAGGTGTCTGTAATCATGGCCGGGAGTGGCTTGATTTCATTGGTTGATTTACAGATATAAATAGAACATGTAAAAAGCATGAATGAATAACATACAGTCATAGATACAATTTGGCTACATAGGCATATACATATTTTACAATGGATAGTAATAACAAGAATGGCTTCAGATCAAAGTCTACATTGACACTGAAGGGAGCAAGAGAGAGGGGGTCTTTAAATTAAACATCTAGGCAGCCTCTCGTTTTAACAATACATTGTCAAGATCACCCCCTCTCCTAGACAGGATGTTGTTTTACCCACATCATTCTTACCACAAGAACAAGTTATAAGATAAATAACTGCCTTAGTAGAGCACATGATAACACCTTTGATTGGGATCTGTTTCCCTGTTTGAGGGTGTTTGTGAAGGATCTACATTTGTAAGTGCCTTTGCATTGAGCACAGCCATTACAATTGCAGTTTCCATCCGGTAGAGGCGCAAATAGGTATTTTGGTGTGGTAAATCAGAGTTTACCAATTGATCGGAGATTTCTGCCAAGTGAGTATAGTACAGTTTAACAACTGACATCCGAGGCTGCACTTCCCAGTGGATAGACAGGAAGAGTATAGGGACTAGAGGGGCAACATGACATCTGTACTGGATCATCATGGCTGAATATGTATGTATCCCAAATGGCACCCTATTCCCTATATAATGCACTAACTTTGACCAGAGACCATAAAAGTAGTGCACCATAAAGGGAGTAGGGTGCCATATGGGACTCAGATGAATGAATAGCATGATGTTTACTGTGAGACGAGAGGGACCAAACAAACATGTTGGTCAGGACACACACACACACACACACACACACACACCAACCAAACAGCAGTGACCCTTTGTGACTGCATCCTGGGACTAAAGGTGTGTAGGGTTCAGAGCCACAGAAAACAGTCCAGGAGATCGACACTATCTCAAACACCAAGGTAGATAAGCTTGACCAAGATCATATTAAAACTATTTTCTCAGCACAATTCACAAAATGAGAGAAAACAATAGAGTATTTTTTGGCAGGTCTTCAAATCACCCTTTGCTGCAAAACAACATTGATCATTTTATTGAATTAAGTTTGTTATTAGTTCCTTAATTTAGCCAGGGACAGAGTTGAGACTGATATCATTCTTTGGAGATTTGAAAGACAAAGAGCGAATAGTTTCCCCTCTGTGGTTAGAAAAGTTCAGTTAAGGCTCCACTTGAGATGATCATGGTTTATGCCTGTGCTAAACCTAGCACACATGAAGCACATTTTGCTCTGCTATTGTATAACAGAAAACAGCTGTCTGGTTTCCCCTTGTCGTCAGGCCTTGTGTATCATCTGGGTTGGAAATAAAGTACCAAAGTATATAACAACGCCAACTTCTGACCTACTTCTGCAGCCAGCTGTAACTTCTTGTTACTCGGCTGTGGCTGTGGAATTGCGAGCCAAATATGATCTACATAAATGTACTTCCCTGTCCATCTCAAATGGCTACAGTCTGACCATCACAGTTAGGAGATCTGTCACGCGTGTGTGTGTGTGTGTGTGCGCGCGGGTCTAGTGTTAGGATATAATTCACCTCAGCTGTCAGGAAAATGGCTGGCAAACAGTTAAATGACCTCTCTCCATCTCCATCAAAGATGACTACAGAGGGTTTTGAGCTGAGAGAGAGAGGCCTCTGACTTTCCCCAGAGAGAGCATTATCTGTTTTTCATATGGCCGTGTGTGTGTGTGTGTGTGTGTCAACTCTGAAACCACTGACCCCATGGCCTGCTTTTCAATTTACAGTACAGCCAGCACCCCTCAGAATAGTCATCTGCTATAATGGGATTATGGGGAACTGCTGTTTGTGTGTGTGGGTGTTTGACGTGCCAGGATTTACAGTGTACTTTGCAGTAGGTTATCCTTCATGTAATGAGAGTTTATGGAGTCTTAGCCCTCCCATTACAAATAGAACAAAACAGAAAAGGAGGTTGATAACACAGAGGTGAGGGAGGGCTGGAGGGAGGAAGGGGAGGGAGGGGGAGAACAGGATGATAACAGAGAGATGAGGGAGACTGATTTATCATGTATCACCCAGGAGACTGGTGTAATTACCCTCTAGTCACACCGACTGAACCAGAGGTGGAACCAGGGATGGTGAGACTATGGAACCTCTGTTGGTCCTGTGAGAAACTGAAATCTCTGTTGACTTGTGGGATGAGATGTCCAACAGAGATACTGGTCAGAGTGTAGGATTTTGTCTCTGTCTGTTGTGCCAAACTAGGATTAGAACAGACGTGAGATCCATTTAGGGACCACCCAAGAGGCCAGTTTACAATTCAGAATAAACCAGAAGCGTGTTATATGGGTGATATTATCTCAAATAAAGTTATGAAAAATGTGGCAAGCCAGAGAAAATACCTTTTTGTTCAGTTATAACTGCCTGGTCTCATTAGAATGTCAAAATAGTGACATTTAACTATTCTAGCTTTATGTCACATAATAGATGCTCCCTCCTCTCTCCATCGCCTCTGACCGTTCTACCTCCATTCTCCTGCCTCCATTCTCCTGCCTTAACTCCCATACTTTTTGACATTGTTCAATTTGTTATATCTAATCTTATTAACTTCAATGTGTTTATTGTATGTGTAGCCTATGTGTTACTGTAATTCAGTCTTTTAGTTGACATAGTAGCCAACAAGGTGAAAAGATTGTCGGTGTGACCTTGAGCAAGGCACTTAACCCTAATTTACTCCAGGGGTGCTGTACTACTATGGCTGACCCTGTAAAACAACACATTTCACTGCAGCTATCTGGTGTATGTGACAATTCATTTCCTTTTACTTTTTTTTTTAACACATGAAATAAACCATTATCCTCAAACTGACATATTACTTATAACATACTAGTTAGCCTATATGTCACATAGCATGGATAGGGTTAGAGACAGGTTAATGGTTATGGTTTGCAACATATGTCTGCAACATACATCGGATGGAAATAGCTTTTGTCAGCTTGTTTTAAACCCCATTCCTGTGAACATGTTTGAGTTGAACTGTCCCTGTTTCAGTTAGAGTCTGTCTGTCCCTATACTGAAATCTATAGTGCTGTCAAACATATCACTATCAACACCAGATTTCTTTTGTCACAAGGTTTTACCAGAGGTTCCGTGAACATGTTTGAATTGGAGAGACCCAGTGTCAGTTAGGAGGCCTGCAGGTTTGTAGAAAGCAGAAAGTAGGCCCAGGCTCAAACCAGTGTTAACATAACACAACAAGGCCCTGTCCCCACCAAGTGTGTTTATAGGCCAGTGAATGACCGTTTAAAAAAAAAAACTTGAGCGTCTGAATTGGAAAGCCACCAAGAGCGCTGGAACCACTCACTTGTCAGAATGATGGAGCCTTGAATGGTAAACCGGTTGTAAAACTCACCAGCTTACATCGGAGTTTGGTTTGTTTCCCTTACAAAGTGTTATTTAAAAAAAAAAATGTACAGCAAAAACATTCCAAAGTATAATGTACTGTAGGTTGTTTTGAGCACGTTTTTTTCATGGATCAACACATTAAATTACACAGACTAAATTTCTGTTTTGGTAATAGCCTGTATCATACAGGGATGTTATTTTTATTGCCATCAATAGATCCCCTCTGTGAGACCATGTTGTTTGCAATCTGAAAGCATGAGAATTAGTTTATTGAGGAGCCATTAAAGACAACCAGTCAAACACAGTGGTAGTATCCCAAATGACCCCATAAAGTAATGCACTAAATAGGGAATAGGGTGCCATTTGGATTTCTTAGCAACATGAAAAGCATTCTCGTTTAGCCTCTGTGTGCCTGGGGCACCACCAGGGTACAGATCTGTTTATTTGTTGAAATAAATGATGCACAAAACCAGTCTAGTTCACAGTCAGACAACATACTTCAGAGAGTCTGGACTTTTTCTTTTTTCATACATGAAATGTAGTAGCAATCATCCACCGCTGTTTCTTGGAAACGGGTCGTTATCGGGTCATAAAGTAGTCCTGTGGGTGCCATCTTCAGGGGTGAGGAATGTTGGATCAGTCTGTCTGAGAGGTTGGCAGAGCAGGCGGCAGAGAGGAGCAAGGCAGGGTGCTCCAGCTCTATTCCAGGCCTGTCACTGTGCCCTCTGGGGCCCCAGTCTGGGCCCTGGTGACGGCATCAGTCCCTTCCAAGGAGGAGGACACAGTTAACTCATGGGAAAATGCTCTCTTGTAGGTCTGACATGTCCAGTTGGATACAGCTAAAATCAGACATCCCCCTATGCCTTTGTTTGTACTTCTTGGAGGCCCAGCTCAGAAAGAAGTTACTGAAAGCGATACAGTTTCACATAAAGCCTATTTTAATCGGACCCTGGCAAACTTAATTCATTTTCATTCTTTAAAAACCTCACACAGGTCCCTAACACGGAACCCAAACCTGCTGCGCGCGTGTATCGCGCATACATTTATTTTGCCCCCCTACACCAAACGCGATCACGACAGGCAGGTTAAAATATCAAAACAAACTCTGAACCAATGACATTCATTTGTGGAAAGGTCGAAAATCATTAATCATGTATGGCAATTTAGCTAGTTAGCTTGCACTTGCTAGCTAACGTTAATTTGTCCTATTTAGCTAGCTTGCTGTTGCTAGCTAATTTGTCCTGGGATATAAACATTGAGTTGTTATTTTACCTGAAATGCACAAGGACCTCTACTCCGACAATTAATCCACACATAAAATGGCCAACCGAATCGTTTCTAGTTATCTCTCCTCCTTCCAGGCTTTTTCATCGTTTAATTTATATGGTGATTACATCTAAACTTTCATTGTATTACCACAACTACCGGCAAAACAGTGGGTACCTGCTTCTATAAACCAATGAGGAGATGGGAGAGGCAGGACTTTCAGCGCGATCTGCGTCAGAAATAGGAATGAGTTCTATTTTAGCCCTTGGTGTCGCAGACGCTCGTTGGCACAATAATTGAATAACATGGATTTCTAAATTTAATTTGCGACGCTCGTGCACGCGATGTGTCCGGTCTGGTCAGCATGTAAGGGTCCTCTTACAGTATGTACTGTAGTCTATATAGTTCTATGACGAATATACTCTAAATATGTATTATGGTTATTTCACAGTAACAGGATAATATATGTCAACACATGAAGTTAGTTTCTCATTATATTGAGCTCTGAGTTGAAGTCCTGGAAAGCCAAGATAAGGCTATTGTTGTGTCCCTAATAAATGGAACCCTATTCCCTACATAAGTGCACTACTTTTGACCAGTGCCATAGGACTGTGGTCAAATGTTGTGCACTGTGTAGGGAATAGGGTGTAATTTGGGATGCATCCTGCAGCAGTAGGATCTTAATTTGATCCCGTTTGCTACAGGAAATGTGAATTATTATGTGCATTATAATTGATGGGCATTTTTTGTAGGGGTTGATACATTTTACATGTTAGGGCAAATCAAGTCTGACATTTTAAAGTGGAAATTACAAACTTTAGAAGCCTTTTTAAACCTTGAAAATACTACAAGTTTGCATGTCCAGCTGTACAGGAAAATTCTCATCAACAAAATAGTTATCAAATTAAGATCCTACATGTGTATGTGAGTGTTTAAAACATTATTACTGTACAACATCATCTGAGAGTTGTCCAGATGTCTTGGGTTTTCTACTTGACCAAATTGTCAAACAAAGTTTCCAAGAGCTCATGTGAACTCAGATAAGCAACCCAGTTGTTGAGAAAGATATGGCACGTGCTTATACAACTGAACTTGTTGTAACATGTTTGACCTGTCTTTAGTCCCTTTACCATTGTAAAGTCCATGTTTTTTCTATTTCTTAAGAAATATCTCAATACTGCTACCTTTGTGGCTGTTTCAACTATTAACATACTGCCACTTTATTCAGAATCTTTTATCATATGCTAACCTATACTGAAACATACTGAAATCACATGAAAAAAGTCATTTTCGCTTGCTTCCAAAGACAAGGTTGTATTATTGTGACCCAGATAGATCCACCAATCAGGGCCACTATTTATATTTATCTGCTGTGTGATTGGTCTAATCCAGGGTGTGTGTGAGATGGAAGACATCAGGCCAGTGCTGTGGGGAGTGACAGAGGAAAAGGTCATATGATTGATAAACCTAGGCTGGAAACACTGTGGGGGAGTAGCCCTGTTGTTATTCCCCCACCCACTACACATGAACTATTCCCATGGTTTCAGTGGTTTCAAACTGTAGTCGAAACGCTGTGTCTGTGACAATATTCACAAAGAGTTTCAGAGTAGGTGTGCTGATCTAGGATCAGTTTAGCCTTTTAGATCATAATACATATGATTATATAGACAGGGGGGACCTGCCCTAGCACTCCGACTCTGAGACACTTTTTGAAATCAGACCCTGGTCTGTGGAAACCTGTTGCTACTGAATGTGTGATAAGTGAGTTGGAGAGACAGTTGTTTTGAGGGACTGTTGCCAACTCTCACCCTGGCTGCATCTCACTCTCATCCAAAGTGCACCAGATACTATATCAGGCTAAATGCAACAGTAGATGTAATATCACAGGCAGTTGACAATGTGGAAGAGACGGCTGTCTACAGCTTGATTATGCAAGGCAAATGTTTACTTTCTGCATCCTCATTAGTCATGTATTGAAATATTTTGATATTACAGACCACTATTAGGTGCAACATGTGTCACTATTTACGGTCACGTCAATGTAGGCTGAGTTCACCATGTTTGAGCCGCTCCTAGGCGTTTGTCTTGTTGTAGCTTACAGAACAAACCAATGCTGGGGGTGGCAATTTGCCAATAGTAGTCAGTCAGATTTTCAATTAACACTGAGCACAATATAATACACAGGAGGCTGGTGAGGGGAGGACGGATCATAATAATGTCTGGAATGGAGTGAATGGAATGGTATCAGCACTAGGAAACCATGTGTTTGATATGTCAATGCCATTTCATTTACTCCATTCCAGCCATTTCTATGAGCCTGTCCTCTCCAATTAAGTTGCCGCCTGTGATAGAATAGTATAGACTTGGCACTTTGCTCACTCATTTTGACTGGCAGAGCGGTATCCTGCTGTGTTTCCCCTCTGAAGACAAAAGAAGGAAAGACTAGAGAGAAGGAAGAAAAATGACTAGATAAGGAAAACAAGCCCACAGTAAAGGCCCAATAAAGTCCCAGGCTTATCAGTCTCTCTACTACATACATTCTGCTCACTTCGCAAATGGCTTTCTCCTGCTCACTTTGCATGCAGATGCATTGGTTGTTTTCCGTACTGTATTGTGTGTGTGTGTGTGTGTGTTTTCTGTATTGTATCCTGGCTTTCAGTCAGTTGATCCTGTTGTTTTGACAGCTTGGGTTTAGGATTATGTGTTCATATAAAACCACATGTCAATAACACTTCAATACTTCTGAATCCTCCTCTGTTACAGATTTTCACATAATAACACCTCAGATTGAAAACAGATGCTCCTCTTATGGTCTTGCCTTGCAGCAGGGATCTTACAGTAGGTTTGCATCCCAAATGGCACCCCCTATCCCCTATATAGTACACTACAGGCCCTCTGGTCAAAAGTAGTGCACTATATGGGGAATAGGGGGCTATTTGGGACACATCCCAAGTCATTTTGCTGAGGGTTGGTTGGGCGTCTGGTGTTTGGTGATAGTCTGTGTGCCCACCGAGGCGAGCCATGGCACAGTGTCAATCCCCTGTTGTTTTTAATGATGCACTAGTCCCGTGGTAAATATTTAAAGATCTGTATGAGACCAATACCAAAGGCTTCACTGACTTTCTAAGCTTTGTTGATCAGGCGGTTGTAGTTCAGTGGTGCTAGTTCTCTGGATGTCTAACACACACACACACAGACACACACACACACACACACACACACACACACACACACTTGAATAATGTTTACATACTGTTTTACCCACTTCATATGTATATACTGTGTTCTAGTCGAAGCTCATCCTATATTGCCCTTGGTCCTTTGTAGCTCAGTTGGTAGAGCATGGTGCTTGCAACGCCAGAGTTGTGGGTATGCCTCCTGGGATCACTCGTACTTAAAATGTATGCACATATAACTGTGAGTGCTTCAAATCAATTTCTCTGCTAAACAGTGTATTTAAAAATAAAAAAAATTCAAGCCCCACAGTTGAGATGTCATAATACCCATAAAAACCTAGCAGTAAAACAGGGAAATTGTTCCAATCGTTTTTAACCATTCATTTTTCTTACCTTTGCCTCGATTTGGCAGTCTTGTCCAGATCATCATGGCATTTGAAGGTCTTTATGATAGCCACATTAGCATTTAATTTTGGGTGGGGGTAAATCCAGGCGAATATATTGATAAAAGTCACCTTGTCCGAGAGAGATTTACACGGTTATCAAAAGGTCCCACCAGGGTAAGCCTACACGAAACACAGCCCTCATTTTATGTGATTCTAAAATCCCCTATGGGAAAAATGAATGGAACCATTTCCCTGTTTGACTGCTAGGATTTATGGGTATTATGACTCATACTGTGGTGCTCTGTATACAGTGGGGCAAAAAAGTATTTAGTCAGCCACCAATTGTGCAAGTTCTCCCACTTAAAAATATGAGAGAGGCCTGTAATTTTCATCATAGGTACACTTCAACTATGACAGACAAAATGAGAAAAAAAATCCAGAAAATCACATTGTAGGATTTTTAACGAATTTATTTGCAAATTATGGTGGAAAATAAGTATTTGGTCACCTACAAACAAGAAAGATTTCTGTCTCTCACAGACCTGTAACTTATTCTTTAAGAGGCTCCTCTGTCCTCCACTCGTTACCTGTATTAATGGCAACTGTTTGAGGTTGTGGACAGGTGTCTTTTATACTGATAACAAGTTCAAACAGTCACACTCCAAACTCCACTATGGCCAAGACCAAAGAGCTGTCAAAGGACACCAGAAACAAAATTGTAGACCTGCACCAGGCTGGGAAGACTGAATCTGCAATAGGTAAGCAGCTTGGTTTGAAGAAATCAACTGTGGGAGCAATTATTAGGAAATGGAAGACATACAAGACCACTGATAATCTCCCTCGATCTGGGGCTCCATGCAAGATCTCACCCCGTGGGGTCAAAATGATCACAAGAACGGTGAGCAGAAATCCCAGAACCACACGTGGGGACCTAGTGAATGACCTGCAGAGAGCTGGGACCAAAGTAACAAAGCCTACCATCAGTAACACACTACGCCGCCAGGGACTCAAATCCAGCAACAACCCCAAAACATCACTGCTCTAGAGGAGATCTGCATGGAGGAATGGGCCAAAATACCAGCAACAGTGTGTGAAAACCTTGTGAAGATTTGCAGAAAACGATTGACCTCTGTCATTGCCAACAAAGGGTATATAACAAAGTATTGAGATAAACTTTTGTTATTGACCAAATACTTATTTTCCACCATATTTTGCAAATAAATTCATAAAAAATCCTACAATTTGATTTTAAGGATTTTTTCTTCTCATTTTGTCTGTCATAGTTGAAGTGTACCTATGATGAAAATTACAGCCCTCTCTCATCTTTTTAAGTGGGAGAACTTGCACAATTGGTGGCTGACTAAATACTTTTTTGCCCCACTGTAACTAATGCTGTACACACCTTTTCTATAAATTGTATTGTTCATACTGTCTATTTCACACCATTATATACAGTGCAGCAATACCTAATATTGCAAAACAATACACCCCCCCCCAAAAAACACAAAAAAAACAAACAAGAAAGGTAAGAAATATATACAGTTCCAGTCAAAAGTTTGGATACACCTACTCATTCAAATGTTTTTCTTTATGTTTTACTATTTTCTTCATTGTAGAAAAATAGAAAGCATCAAAACTACGAAATAACACATATGGAATCATGTAGTAACCAAAAAAGTGTTAAACAAATCAAAAAATATTTTAGAATCTTCAAAGTAGCCACCATTTGCATTGATGACATCTTTGCACACTCTTGGCATTCTCTCAACCAGCTTCATGATGTAGTCACCTGAAATGCATTTCAATTACAGTTGCGCCTTTGTTAAAAGTTCATTTGTGGAATTTCTTTCCTTCTTATTGCGTTTGTGGGGTGATTTGTGTGTATTGTTAGGTATTACTGCACTGTTGGAGCTAGAAACATAAGCATTTAGCTGCACCTGCGATAACATCTGCAAAATATGTGTACGCAACCAATAACGTTTGATTTGATAAGACCAGCTCAGAGACTGTCGAGTTGTATCGACATACAGTACTGTTCTCGTGTACTATGTATTATCCAGTGTTCATGAGCTCATATATGAAGATGAAACTTGAATCCAACTTCCTCTTTGCAGATTGAGATGCCTGGTGAAGCAACTAGACAAGGGAGAAGTGAACGTGGTGGACCTGAGGAAGAATATAGAGTATGCAGCCTCTGTTCTAGAGGCAGTCTATATTGATGAAACCAGGTGAGTGCATTTCAGCTGAATTCAATTCAATAACTACATCAAACATTTTGCACTCTGCACCGTTAAAGGTATGGGAAATAACTGCACAAATACAACTCACATAAAATATGGTACTCATAGATAGTAACCTATTCTGATAATTAAATTCCTTGACAAATCGAGTGCTGTACAACCAGTGGAGTACCACAAGTGCAGTACTACTCTGTTCTGGTGCCTTAGCTCACACAGTTTGAAAATATACTTTTTCTATGCAAACTGTGTCTTTGTCTCTGCTGATCAAAGTCCTTCAGTTCTCTCTGGGTGTCTCACTTCTCTCTGGATGTCTCACTTCTCTCTGGGTGTCTCCCCCGTCATGGGGGAACGTCCGATTACTCGAAGGAGCACTCCATACTTTACTTCTTAAACTCCACGTGTGAAGTTTTCCATCTCTCCATGGAGGAGACTATAAAACTAAAGTCTTACTGATCCATACATCCCTCTCAGTCTGGGTTGTTGTGGCTGTAGTTGTTGATACAAACTGCAGAGTGAGTCAGCTCAGTTGGGCTCTCCAGTGATAAGCAGGTGTTGCATAGCCTGTAGTCTGATTGCAGAGCTCACCCCCCCCCCCCCCCCCAAATGGCACCTTATTTACTATCTACACTCTTAGAAAAAACCTAAAAGGGTTCTTCGGATGTCCCCGTAGAGGAACTCTTTTTGGTTCCAGGTAGAACCTTTTTGGGTTCAATGCAGAACCCTTCCCCTACATCAGTGCAATAATAGGGTGCCATTTTGGATGCAGACTTTGATTGAATCATATTTGTGTAGTAATTGCATTTACCATTATCATAATATATGATCATTCATTTTCACGGTAGCCCGGTTTTACAATTTCAGAAAAATTACTTGCAGAAGGAAGTCTTGCACCCTTATCGTGATTCCGTAAGCCTCATTTCCTTACGTTAGCGTCTAACCTAATGTTGACATTCTAAAATCACAACATTCAAAATATCTGCCTCCCTTTTCCTTCATTGGCCACATTTTCTTTCTCATTACAGCTGAGGATCTGTTTTACGGTTAATAATTCACCAAGGCGGTTTCCTCAGCTAAACAAATTGCAATGGAAAGAGAGACTGTCAGTTAACACTTAAGAAGTCCATTTAGCCTTCAGAATGACATTTACTGGGGATCACATAGTGAGGATGATGGTTCAGGGGCTCCATACCAGGACAGGTAAACAGGCATTTACAAGACCTGGCCTCTCATCTCATCACATCACAGTCAGCAATGGAAACAAATCACACTTTTATTAGCGACAGTACATGCTATTAGTGTGAGTGACATTTAGCATACTTTTGCAGGAAATGTAAGCTATACAACTTATGGGTAAAAAGTGAATGACAGGGAATGTGACACTGTTACAGGTATATAACAGGTGAATATCAGGTAGTATGGGACTGTTACATTTGTGTGTTCCGAGTGACCTGGAGTCTGACTGTCCCTTGTCCCTCCCCCTCACAGGCGTCTTCTGGACACTGAGGATGAGCTCAGTGACATTCAGACGGACTCTGTTCCAATGGAGGTGCGGGATTGGCTGGCCTCGACCTTCACCAGGAAGATGGGCGTGGTCAGGAGACGACCCGAGGAGAAACCACGGTTCAAGAGCATCGTGCATGCCGTGCAGGCTGGCATCTTTGTCGAGAGGTACAAACATATACACAGATGCACACACACACACACAACAATTAAGTTTAAAAAAAACATACCATCAAACCATTAACACTTTTGTTAGAAGCTCTTGTTAGAACTTCTTGTGTTGCTCTTAAAAAAAAAACACGTAACTGTCATTCTGCCTTAGAACAATGGTTATTTAAAAAAACTTTCCAGTAAGTGTGCACAAACATGAATACATAAATAATATTGAGCAATGAGCTTCCCTCAATTGCTTTCGGTTGTAGTCTAATAGTATTAATTGTCATTCTGCCAGTCAATAAAAATGGTCAATAGTGAATTCTTACTTACAGTGGGCACTAACATGAATACATAAACATCATATTCAGCAATGTGTCTCAAATCTTCTCAAGAGCTGTTGCTATGGCATGTGTCTCACTTTTATTTCCATGGCAACTACTAGGCTACAGTATCTCCTGAAATTAATATTCCAAAATGGAATCCACAATGCAGGCATTCTCAGTTCAACAGTTGGAATGTACATTGCTTAGTATATTATTCAAATGTGTCAAACAACAGGTTTGGATGGTTTCTTCTTTTGTGGACAACATTAGAATTTGAGTTATAAAATGTGTGTCCATATTCCATAGTAAGATCTGTCTTTACAGTTATACAATATGTCTGTGTCAGAGAGTATGGTCTCTTCAGCCCAGATTCCCCTGAGAAAAATGAGAACTGGTCTATGACTGAAAACACTCTCAGAGGAGACGAGAGAAGAGAATACAGTCAAAGCCCAGCCTGGCAGATTCTCCTTCTCTTTTATAAACTAGATGTAGGATACATCCCAAATTGCAACCTATTCCCTATATAGTGCACTACTCTTGACCAAGGCCCACTTGAAGAACAGAGATAACTTGGCTGGGCTTCCGACATGTCACACCTTTCTTTGTTGTTGTTGCCAAAGCCCAAATACAGTCTTTCTTTGGCCTTATTTAACAGCCCTGTCTCATCCCTCCCCTCACCCCTTTCAACATCCAGCCTTTGGTTCGGTTCTGTCCAGTGCCAAAATATTCGTAATCTGCAAAGAATGCCTGCTCAAAAGCCTTTAATCTTTTTAAAAATTAAATTACTGTTGATCCCATTACTGGTAATCGTTGAAAACTGAGGCATTGTGGCATTATGTGACTGTAGCATTTTGATACCATAGTGGGAAGAATACAATTGAAATCATCAGCTGTTGTTTGTTGTCTGTGTGTACAGTTTTCTATGTATACAAAGTACATGTACAGGAGCTGCCCCAGTGGGCAAAACTCATTGAAATGAAATCATTACAAGCAGTGTTCATCATAACATAATTTCAACCCGATTTGGCCGCTGGGTGCATCACAGTTCTATTGTCTAACCACCTAATGGTTGTGTACCTATCTTCAGGATGTACAGGCGGACATCTAACATGGCTGGATTGACGTACCCTCCAGCTGCCATCGCTGCTTTGAAGGTGCCTGATATGTCATATTACTATAGTATTCCTATTACTATTATACATCATACACTAGGGACTGGTTTCCCAGATACAGATTCAGCCTAGTCCTGGACAAAAAAAATCTTGCTAATTTGGGAATCTCTTGTCTCTTGCTTAATCTGTGTCCGGGAAACCAGACCTATGAGAAATTAAAGATGATGATATCAGTCAAGCTACACTTTGAGATAGGAATGATGACATCCTAAAACATTAAATAGATAAACTGTTATATCTTGCATAATCATTGCAGAATAAAGGCTTTATTACATCTGTACAAGATGTACCTGATTTTACAGCTATTTTAAACTTTATCATAACATCATATTCTGACATTCATAGCGATGATAATCAATATGCGTTTTATTATAGAACACAATGTGTTCTATTTAATTCTGTGCTGTCATCATCCCTGACATCTTATTGTTTACAGGATGTAGATAACTGGTCCTTTGATGTGTTTGTGCTCCACGAGGCCAGCAGTGAACACGCATTAAAGTTCCTGGTCTACGAACTGCTCACCCGATATGACCTGATCAACCGCTTCAGGGTTAGTCTCTATTCAGTCTCTAACTCTATAATTAGGGTGTTTGTTGTTTGTTTGTTGACTAAGTGTTCTTCCTAATCACCCTGTGTGTGTGTGTGTGTGTGTGTGTGTGTGTGTGTGTGTGGTACTCTGTCCTCTGTTCTACACCACAGGCCTCTGGTCTGAGTACCTCAGAGGAAGACATATGCACTCAACTTCACACTGTTTCTGTTCTCTGTCCTCATCTCTTTGTCTCGTTTTATACTATAGTTTCTACATGTCCTCTGTTAGACAAGTGGTGAGATTATCACAAACACATACAGTTACTGTGCTTTGATCTGAATGTCAGGATTATATTTTAATCCTATGATAATATGGTTACACTTTACTTGAAGGGCTACATTCACTCTTAGAAAAAAGGGTTCCGAAAGGGTTCTTCGGCGGTCCCCATAGGAGAACCCTTTTTGTTTCCATGTAGAACCCTCTGTAGAAAGAGCTCTACATGGAACCTAAAAGGGTTCTATCTGGAACCAAAAGGGTTCTACCTGGAACGAAAAAGGGTTCTTCCTATGGGGACAGCCAAAGAACCTTTTTAGGTTCGAGATATACAGTGGGGCAAAAAAGTATTTAGCCACCAATTGTGCAAGTTCTCCCACTTAAAAAGATGACAGAGAGGCCTGTGACAGACAAAATTAGAAGAAAAAAAATCCAGAAAATCACATTGTAGGATTTTTAATGAATTTATTTGCAAATTATGGTGGAAAATAAGTATTTGGTCACCTACAAACAAGCAAGATTTCTGGCTCTCACGGACCTGTAACTTCTTCTTTAAGAGGCTCCTCTGTCCTCCACTCGTTACCTGTATTAATGGCACCTGTTTGAACTTGTTATCAGTATAAAAGACACCTGTCCACAACCTCAAACAGTCACACTCCAAACTCCACTATGGCCAAGACCAAAGAGCTGTCAAAGGACACCAGAAACAAAATTGTAGATCTGCACCAGGCTGGGAAGACTGAATCTGCAATAGGTAAGCAGCTTGGTTTGAAGAAATCAACTGTGGGAGCAATTATTAGGAAATGGAAAACATACAAGACGACTGATAATCTCCCTCGATATGGGGCTCCACGCAAGATCTCACCCCGTGGGGTCAAAATGATCACAAGAACGGTGAGCAAAAATCCCAGAACCACACGGGGGGACCTAGTAAATGACCTGCAGAGAGCTGGGACCAAAGTAACAAAGCCTACCATCAGTAACACACTACGCCGCCAGGGACTCAAATCCTGCAGTGCCAGACGTATCCCCCTGCTTAAGCCAGTACATCTCCAGGCCCGTCTGAAGTTTGCTAGAGAGCATTTGGATGATCCAGAAGAAGATTGGGAGAATGTCATATGGTCAGATGAAACCAAAATATAACTTTTTGGTAAAAACTCAACTCGTCGTGTTTGGTGGACAAAGAATGCTGAGTTGCATCCAAAGAACACCATACCTACTGTGAAGCATGGGGGTGGAAACATCATGCTTCGGGGCTGTTTTTCTGCAAAGGGACCAGGAGGACTGATCCGTGTAAAGGAAAGAATGAATGGGGCAATGTATCGTGAGATTTTGAGTGAAAACTTCCTTCCATCAGCAAGGGCATTGAAGATGAAACGTGGCTGAGTCTTTCAGCATGACAATGATCCCAAACACACCGCCCGGACAACGAAGGAGTGGCTTCGTAAGAAGCATTTCAAGGTCCTGTAGTGACCTAGCCATTCTCCAGATCTCAACCCCATAGGAAATCTTTGAAGGGAGTTGAAAGTCCGTGTTGCCCAGCAACAGCCCCAAAACATCACTGCTCTAGAGGAGATCTGCATGGAGGAATGGGCCAAAATACCAGCAACAGTGTGTGAAAACCTTGTGAAGACTTATAGAAAACGTTTGACCTCTGTCATTGCCAACAAAGGGTATATAACAAAGTATTGAGATAAACTTTTGTTATTGACCAAATACTTATTTCCCACCATAATTTGCAAATAAATTCATTAAAAATCCTACAATGAGATTTTCTGGATTTTTTTTCCTCATTATGTCTGTCATAGTTGAAGTGTACCTATGATGAAAATTACAGCCCTCACTCATCTTTTTATGTTGGAGAACTTGCACAATTGGTGGCTGACTAAATACTTTTTTGCCCCACTGTACACCTAGCACATTTTTTTCTAAGACTACGTAACATGACATAACATAAGTGTTTTGCCAATTTTATTCGATTCAACAAATTTTGCCATGGATAGAGAGAAAATGTTACAGTTTTAATGCTATATCCCCTGCCGTTCCACACATTTTGCCATGGATAGAGAGAAAATGTTACAGTTTTAATGCTATATCCCCTGCCGTTCCACACATTTTGCCATGGATAGAGAGAAAATGTTACAGTTTTAATGCTATATCCCCTGCCGTTCCACACATTTTGCCATGGATAGAGAGAAAATGTTACAGTTTTAATGCTATATCCCCTGCCGTTCCACACATTTTGCCATGGATAGAGAGAAAATGTTACAGTTTTAATGCTATATCCCCTGCCGTTCCACACATTTTGCCATGGATAGAGAGAAAATGTTACAGTTTTAATGCTATATCCCCTGCCGTTCCACACATTTTGCCATGGATAGAGAGAAAATGTTACCGTTTTAATGCTATATCCCCTGCCGTTCCACACATTTTGCCATGGATAGAGAGAAAATGTTACAGTTTTAATGCTATATCCCCTGCCGTTCCACACATTTTGCCATGGATAGAGAGAAAATGTTACAGTTTTAATGCTATATCCCCTGCCGTTCCACACATTTTGCCATGGATAGAGAGAAAATGTTACAGTTTTAATGCTATATCCCCTGCCGTTCCACACATTTTGCCATGGATAGAGAGAAAATGTTACAGTTTTAATGCTATATCCCCTGCCGTTCCACACATTTTGCCATGATTTATGCCATGTTCATGTAATATCTGAGTGGGAGTGACTCGCAAAATCAATGGTGCCCCCTGGGGGTCAGAGCCCCTAGGCATGTGCCCTGTGTGCCCGGTCAACTCAATCATCACGTTTGCAGACGACAACAGTAATAGGCCTGATTACCAACAATGACAAGACAGCCTATAGGAAGGTGGTGAGGGCCCTGGGAGTGTGGTGCCAGGAAAATAACCTCTTACTCAACGTCAACAAAACAAAGGAGCTGATCATGGACTTCAGGAAACAGCAGAGGGAACACCCCCTATTCAATACGGGACTACAGTGAAGAAGGTGGAAAGCTTCAAGTTCCTCTGCGTACACATCACTGACAAACTGAAATGGCCCACCCACAAAGACAGTGTGGTGAAGAAGGCGCAACTGCGCCTCTACAACCTCAGGATGCTGAAGAAATTTGGCTGTAATCACCGCCTGATACGGCAACTGCACCGCCCGCAACCGCAGGGCTCTCACCGGGGGCAAACTACCTGCCCTCCAGGACACCAACTACCCGAGCCATTGCCTGTTCAACCCGCTATCATGCAGAAGGCGAGGTCAGTACAGGTTCATCAAAGCTGGGACAGAGAGACTAAAAAACAGCTTCTATCTCAAGGCCATCAGACTGTTAAATAGCCATCACTAGCACAATAGAGGCTGCTGCCCTTTATACATAGACTTTAATAATGGAACACTGGTCACTTTAATAATGTTTACATATTTTGCATTACTCATCTCATGTTTATACTATATTCTATCCTACTGTATCTTAGTCTATGCCTCTCTGACATTGCTCGTCCAAATATTTATATATTCTTAATTCCATTCCTTTATTTTAGATTTGTGTGTATTGTTGTGAAATTGTTACATATTACTGCACTGTTGGAGCTAGAAACACAAAGCATTTCGCTACACTCGCAATAACATCTGCTAAACACGTGTGTGTGACCAATAAGATTTGATTTTATTCTAAGTCGACATGATTACTACTGTACAGTGTTCAAATAGCTGGCTTGTAATGTATATGCTGGGAGTCAGGAAGCATGTCCAGAAGGTGAGTTTAATAATAAGAATCTTAAAGATAAACAAAAAAGTAGAGGCGTACAGAATGTGAATAAAACCTATACTGCCTAATGACTGAGGCTACTGAGGGCTAAAGAAAGGGAGAGTAATCAAGATGATGATGAGGTCCAGGTGTCGTAACGATGGGGAGCAGGTGTGAGTAATGATGATTGCCAGGACCGGTGGTTCGTAGACTGGCGACGTTGAGCGCCGGAACGGGAGTAGGCGTGACATGGCTAGACTAACTTACCTAGCAATCTATCAAATGTTAGCTGACATGGGCTAATTGATTGACTGTCAGTGACTGACATAACAGGAGGAAAACTGCTGAAGTACTACCAAATTGCCAAGATTGTGTATACGAGCCAGCTGCATAACACCCTGCATCCCACTGCTGGCTTGCCTCTGAAGCTGAGCAGGGTTAGTCCTGGCAGGTCCTTGGATGAGAGACCAGATGCTGCTGTTAGTGGTGTTGGAGGGCCAGGAGGTCCCAATGTCCCATGGCAGTGAAGGGGACATTGCCCTGCGTAGGGTGCAATCATTCGGGTGGGATGTTAAACGGGTGTCCTGACTCTGTGTGGTCATTAAAAATCCCAAGAGCAGGGCTATTAACCCAGGTGTCATGGCTAAATTCCCAACATGGCCCATAATCATCCCCCTCCTTCCTAATTGGCATATATCACACTCTAGCTGATGTGTGATTAGTGTTCTGGCATAAAAATGGTCGCCATGCATCACCAATGGTTGGTGCCACACATTGGTGGTGGATGAGGTGTTTCCGACTACTATGTAAAGCGCTTTGAGTACCTCAGTTGGTAGACAAGTGCTATATAAATCCAATCACTTGTTATTCTTCCATGCTATTGCTCAACAGTCAGTCGGAAGGCCCTGGCCTTGTCACGTGTGGGTTTTGTCATTCACAGCCATACTGTTCCTAGAATCAATGTGACAGCTAGGCTTTAAATGGATACTCAAATATCCGGAGGAGCTCAGCTCTTTCATTGTGAATGTGAACGTGTGTGACGCATGATGCTCATATTTTGATTTAGGAAGAGCGGTGTTCTGGGCCCTACTCTGCTCTTAGTCTGATTAAACAAAAGGAGTTAAGCTTACACATAAGCTACAGTACACATGAAGCCCCCCACACGTGTCTCTCTCGGTCTCTCCAACTTCATTGGAGAAAAGATAACTCTGGCACACATGACAATTTGGACAATAAACAATGTGCCAGATGTAAAATCTCGCAGGAGTTATCTTTTCTCTAATGAAGTCAACTCTGGGGATGTAATTCCCTACACTACAAAATGAGAAAATAATTTTGTGTGTGTGAGAGCATTTCACAATTTGCACACCGCCCCAACAGATCCACAGGTGATGCATTCTCTATTTCACTCTACACTGCCCTTTCCCACTTGGACAAAAGGAACACCTATGTGAGAATGCTATTCATTGACTACAGCTCAGCGTTCAACACCATAGTGCCCTCAAAGCTCATCAATAAGCTAAGAACCCTGGGACTAAACACCTCCATCTGCAACTGGATCCTGGACTTCCTGATGGGCTGCCCCCAAGGGGTAAGGGTAGGTAACAACACATCCGCCACACTGATCCTCAACACAGGGGCCCCTCAGGGGTGTGTGCTCAGTCCCCTCCTGTACTCCCTGTTCACTCATGACTGCACGGCCAGGCACAACTCCAACACTATCATTAAGTTTGCTGATGACACAACAGTGGTAGCCCTGATCACCGACAATGACGAGACAGCCTATAGGGAGGAGGTCAGAGACCTGGCCGTGTGGTGCCAGGACAACAACCTCTCCCTCAAGGTGATCAAGACAAATGAGATGATTGTGGACTACAGGAAAAAGAGGACCGAGCACGCCCCATTCTCATCGATGGGCTGCAGTGGAGCAGGTTGAGAGCTTCAAGTTCCTTGGGGTCCACATCACCAACAAACTAACACGGTCCAAGCACACCAAGACAGTTGTGAAGAGGGCAGGAGACTGAAAAGATTCCCCCCTCAGGAGACTGAAAAGATTTGGCATGGGTCCTCAGATCCTCAAAATGTTCTACAGCTGCACCATCGAGAGCATCCTGGTTGCATCACTGCCTGCTATGGCAACTGCTCGGCCTCCAACTGCAAGGCACTACAGAGGGTAGTGCGAACGGCCCAGTACATCACTGGGGCCAAGCTTCCTGCCATCTAGGACCTCTATATAACAGGCAGTGTCAGAGGAAGGCCCTAAATTGTCAAAGACTCCAGCCACACTAGTGTTCTCTGTTCAGACTGTTCTCTCTGCTACCGCACGGCAAGCTCTCGTTGGCTGGCCCTCGCTTCATATCCGTCCCCAAACCCACTGCCTCCAGGTCATCTATAAGTCGTTGCTAGGTAACGTCCCGCCTTATCTCAGCTCACTGGTCACCATAGCAGCACCCACCCGCAGAACGCGCTCCAGCAGGTATATTTCACTGGTCACCCACAAAGCCAATTTCTCCTTTGGCTGCCTTTCCTTCCAGTCTACTGCAAATGACTGGAACGAACTGCAAAAACCACTGAAGCTGGAGACTCATATCTCCCTCACTAGCTTTAAGCACCATCAGTCACAGCAGCTCACAGATGACTGCACCTGTACATAGCCAATCTGTAAATAGCCCATCCAACTACTTCATCACCATATTGTTATTTATTTTATTTATTTTGCTCCTTTGCACCCCAATATCACTACTTTGCACACATCTTCTGCACATCTATCACCCCAGTGTTTAATTTGCCATACTGTAATAATTTCGCCACTATGGCCTATTTATTGCCTTACCCCCCTTATCCTACCTCATTTGCACACACTGTATATAGACTTTCTCTATTGTATTATTGACGGTATGTTTGTTTATTCCATGTGTAACTCTGTGTTGTTTGTGTCGCATTGCTTTACTTTATCTTGGCCAGGTCGTAGTTGTAAATGAGAACTTGTTTTCAACTAGCCTACCTGGTTAAATAAAGGTGAAATTTTAAAAAAGAGTGCCAAGTCTAGTTCCAAGAGGCTTCTAAACAGCTTCTACTCCCAAGCCATAAGACTCCTGAACACCTAATCAAGTGGCTACCCAGACTATTTGCATTGCCCCCCCTCTTTTA
This sequence comes from Oncorhynchus nerka, assembly GCF_034236695.1. Classification (NCBI taxonomy): domain Eukaryota; kingdom Metazoa; phylum Chordata; class Actinopteri; order Salmoniformes; family Salmonidae; genus Oncorhynchus; species Oncorhynchus nerka. The sequence goes on along the minus strand of NC_088398.1, from coordinate 58,520,521 downwards.
CACTGCTGCTACTCTCTGCTGTTATGATCTATGCATAGTCACTTTAATAACTCTACCTACACGTACATATTACCTCAAATATCCTGTGCCCCCGCACATTGACTCTGTACCAGTACCCCCCATATATAGTCTCACTATTGTTATTTTACTGCTGCTCTTTAATTACTTGTTACCTTTATTTCTTATACTTATAAGTATTTTTTTAAACTGCATTGCTGGTTAGGGGCTCGTAAGTAAGCATTTCACTGTAAGGTTGTATTCGGCGCATGTGACTAATACGATTTGATATACCACTGTCATCTCTAATGTCCTAACCTCCCGGTTTTTCCCCAGATACCAGTGTCATCTCTGGTGTCCTTTGTAGAGGCTCTAGAGTTGGGCTACAGCAAACACAGAAACCCCTACCATAACCTGATCCACGCTGCCGACGTCACACAGACAGCACACTATCTGATGCTCCACACTGGCATCATGGTGAGTCTCACATGCACACTCACACATACATGCAGGTTGGTGCAATAGGGATGCAATGAATCCCCCCCCCAGCATAATAGACATATCAAAGGACAGGATTCTGATTGTGTTTCTTGTTACATTTACTCTCTGTCTCTCTAGCACTGGCTCACTGAACTGGACATCCTAGCCATGGTGTTTGCTGCAGCTATCCATGACTTTGAACACACTGGGACAACCAACAACTTTCACATTCAGACCAGGTGTGTGTCAGTATTCTTCCTGAAGTTTCCTACGAACGGTGCAAACTTCTGCTTCTTTCAGTAGGCATTTTTATTCCTGAATTCCTGAACACTTAGCTACTGTACCTAATGGACATATTATTTATTTCCATTTTCATTCATTCCATACTACCAATACTAATGTTAAACTGAAGATTTCCTTATATTGTACAGCTTTTGCCTCCTAGACAGACAGACAGACAGACAGTGCAGTCAGTCTGACCCTGACTAATGAATGCCAATGGAGCCTTAAGGGAACATGGCCATATAAAGAGCCCATTTAAGTGAAGGCACCCATTTAAAGAACCCATTAAAATGAAGTGCACAATGAGAATACTCAAAATTGCAGCACTGACCTCAGTGATAAGGGATAGCAGAGAGAGAGAGATAGGAGTCCTTTAGTTTAAACCCTTCATTACCTCTGCATGACTCTCTAGTCTAATAAAAATTGATCAGAAAGGCTACTCGTATTTTAGAAATGAGGGGTTGTTGTGAAATGGACAATGAAGGTATTTAGTAAACTTTCCCTCTCTGATTATTTTCAATCTCCAAACTGTCCTAGCACTGGAGTAAAGTACTACTAACTGTCCTAGCACTGGAATAAAGTACTACTAACTGTCCTAGCACTGGAATAAAGTACTACTAACTGTCCTAGCACTGGAATAAAGTACTACTAACTGTCCTAGCACTGGAATAAACTACTAATAACTGTCCTAGCACTGGAATAAAGTACTACTAACTGTCCTAGCACTGGAATAAAGTACTACTAACTGTCCTAGCACTGGAATAAAGTACTACTAACGGTCCTAGCACTGGAGTAAAGTACTACTAACTGCCCTAGCACTGGAGTAAAGTACTACTAATTGTCCTAGCACCGGAATAAAGTACTACTAACTGTCCTAGCACTGGAATAAAGTACTACTAACTGTCCTAGCACTGGAGTAAAGTACTACAAACCGCCCTAGCACTGGAGTAAAGTACTACAAACCGCCCTAGCACTGGAGTAAAGTACTACAAACCGCCCTAGCACTGGAGTAAAGTACTACAAACCGCCCTAGCACTGGAATAAAGTACTACTAACTGTCCTAGCACTGGAATAAAGTACTACTAACTGTCCAAGCACTGGAATAAAGTACTACTAACTGTCCTAGCACTGGAGTAAAGTACTACTAACTGTCCTAGCACTGGAGTAAAGTACTACAAACCGCCCTATAACTGGAGTAAAGTACTACAAACCGCCCTAGCACTGGAGTAAAGTACTACAAACCGCCCTAGCACTGGAATAAAGCACTACAAACCGTCCTAGCACTGGAGTAAAGTACTACAAACTGTCCCAGCACTTGGGTAAAGTACTACAAACTGCCCTAGCACTGGAGTAATGTACTAGTAACTGTCATTTAGTTTTTCTGATTTTACTTATAATACTATTTAGAAAAATAAATAAAATATTATTTGTCTCAGAACAACTACTTTCTGATGTGGCCCTGTTCTGCATTAGGAAAATCTGGAATTCTCATTTCGCTACAATCACATTTACATTTTAGTCATTCGGAGTGACCTACAGGAGCAATTAGGGTAAAGTGCCTTGCTCAAGGGTACTTCAACAGAATTTGCACCTTGTTGGCTCGGGGATTCAAACAAGCAACCTTTCGCTAGGCTACCTGCCACCCCATCTCAAATATCCACCATCGCTATCGTATCATAATCGCTGTAGTAATTTCTAAACTGGTTGAAATTAAATAATTTCAACCAGCTTTGCCTGCTAGTTACTGTTGCCATACAGGTTGGCTACCTGGTAAAGTAATCTTGCCTGGGAACCGCCATGCAGCACAATGACTAATCACACAGTGATCCACACTTTCTCTTTCCCCTTCTCTTCCTCTCTCCAGGTCAGAGGTGGCCATCCTGTACAACGACCGGTCAGTCCTGGAGAACCACCATGTCAGTGCTGCGTACAGACTTATGCAAGAGGATGAGATGAACATACTGGTCAACCTGTCAAAAGATGACTGGCGGTGAGTTAAGAAGGTCAAAAGTGCTTTATAATATACATTTGATTAAGAGATTGAGATCACCACTTCAAAGAACGAAGGGGCTAGTACTGTAACATAACCTAGATACTTAGCCTTTACTTTAGGTTTGGATTCGAATGTGGTGTGGTGTGGCATGTCAGGCCTAAATCCCTGTCATTTGCGTGACGAGAAGACGGAGAAAAAGAGGACGGCGGTCGGGATGCCTTTTAAGAATTCATAGGCGATCGAATAAACCCCCAGCTCCTTCCATCCTACTAGCTAACATGCAATCATTGGAAAATAAAATCGACGACCAACGTGGAAGATTAAACTACCGACGGGACATTAAAAACTGTAATATCTTATGCTTCACGGAGTCGTGGCTGAACGACATCATTATCAACATACTCTGCATCGGCAGGATAGAACAGCTATGTACAGCAGTACGCAGCACTGACATGGTGGGGGGGGGGGGGAATAAGTATATTCAACAGCTGGTGCACGATATCTAAGGAAGTCTTGAGGTTTTGCTCACCTGAGGTAGAGTATTTCATGATAAGCTGTAGACCACACTATCTACCTAGAGAGTTTATCTGTAATTTCCATAGCTGTCTACATACCACCACAGACCGATGCTTGCACTAAGACCGCACTCAATGAGCTGTATTCTGGCATAAGCAAACAGGAAAAAGCTCATCGAGGCGGCGCTCCTAGTGGCCGGGGACTTTAATGCAGGGAAACTTAAATCCGTTTTACCAAATTTCTATCCGCATTTAAATGTGCAACCAGAGCAGAAAAAAACTCTAGACCACCTGTACTCCACACACGGAGACATTTACAAAGCTCTCCCTAGCCCTGCATTTGGCAAATCTGACCATAATTATATTCTCCTGATTCCTGCTTACAAGCAAAAATTAAAGCAGGAAGCACCAGTGACTCGGTCAATAAAAATGTGGTCAGATGTAGCAGATGCTAAGCTACAGGTCTATTTTGCTAGCACAGACTGGAATATGTTCCGGGATTCTTCCGATGGCATTGGGGAGTACACCACATCAGTCATTGGCTTCATCAATAAGTGCATCGATGACGTCGTCCCCACAGTGACCGTACGTACAGTGGGGAGAACAAGTATTTGATACACTGCCGATTTTGCAGGTTTTCCTACTTACAAAGCATGTAGAGGTCTGTAATTTGTATCATAGGTACACTTCAACTGTGAGAGACGGAATCTGGAATCCAGAAAATCACATTGTATGATTTTTAAGTAATTCATTTGCATTTTATTGCATGACATAAGTATTTGATCACCTACCAACCAGTAAGAATTCCGTCTCTCACAGACCTGTTAGTTTTTCTTTAAGAAGCCCTCCTGTTCTCCACTCATTACCTGTATTAACTGCACCTGTTTGAACTCGTTACCTGTATAAAAGACACCTGTCCACACACTCAATCAAACAGACTCCAACCTCTCCACAATGGCCAAGACCAGGGAGCTGTGAAAGGACATTAGGGATAAAATTGTAGACCTGCACAAGGCTGGGATGGGCTACAGGACAATAGGCAGTTGAAATGTACCTATGATAAAATTTACAGACCTCTACATGCTTTGTAAGTAGGAAAACCTGCAAAATCGGCTGTGTATCAAATACTTGTTCTCCCCACTGTACATACCCCAACGAGAAGCAGGATTACAGGCAACATCCGCATAGAGCTAAAGACTAGAGCTGCCGCTTTCAAGGAATGGGACTCTAACACGGAAGCTTATAAGAAATCACGCTATGCACTCCGGAGGAACAATTTAACAGGCAAAGCGTCAATACAGGACTAAGATTGAATCGTACTACACCGGCTCCGACGCTCGTCGGATGTGTCAGGGCTTGCAAACCATTTCAGACTACAAAGGGAAGTACAGCCGAGAGCTGCCCAGTGACACGAGCCTACTAGACGAGATAAACTACTTCTAGGCTCGCTTCGAAGCAAATAACACTGAAACATGGATGAGAGCACCAGCTGTTCCGGACAACTGTGTGATCACTCTCTCCGCAGCCGATGTGAGTAAGACCTTTAAACAGGTCAACATTCACACGGCCAGACGGATTACCAGGACTTGTACTGCAAGCATGTGCTGACCAACTGGCAAGTGTCTTCATTGACATTTTCAACCTCTCCCTGTCTGAGTCTGTAATACCAACATGTTTTAAGCAAACCACCATAGTCCCTGTGCACAATACCGCTAAGGTAACCTGCCTAAATGAATACCAACCCGTAGCACTCGCGTCTGTAGCCATGACGTGCTTTGAAAGGCTGGTGATGCCTCACATCCACACCATTATCCCAGAAACCCTAGCCCCACTCCAATTTGCATACCGTTCTAACAGACCCACAGATGATGCCGTCTCTATTGCACTCCACACTGCCCTTTCCCACCTGGACAAAAGGAACACCTATGTGGGAATGTTATTCATTGACTACAGCTCAGCGTTCAACACCATAGTGCCTTCAAAGCTCATCAATAAGCTAAGAACCCTGGGACTAAACACCTCCCTCTGCAACTTGATCCTGGACTTCCTGATGGGCCATCCCCAATTGGTAAGGGTAGGTAGCAACACAGCCGCCACGCTGATCCTCCCGACAGGGGCCCCTCAGGGGTGCGTGTTCAGTCCCCTCGTGTACTCCCTGTTCACTTATGACTGCACGGCCAGGCACAACTCCAACACCATCATTACGTTTGCCGATGACGCAACAGTGATGGGCCTGATTACCGACAACAACGAGACAGCCTATAGGGAGGAGATCAGAGACCTGACCGTGTGGTGCCACGACAACAACCTCTCCCTCAACGTGATCAAGACAAAGGAGATTGTGGACTGCAGGAAAAAGAGGACCGAGCATGCCCCATTCTCATCGATGGGGCTGCAGTGGAGCAGGTTGAGAGCTTCCAGCTCCTTGGTGTCCACATCACCAACAAACTAACACGGTCCAAGCACACCAAAACAGTCGTGAAGAGGGAACGACAAAACCTATTCCCCCCTCAGGAGACTGAAAAGCTGCACCAACTGCTCGGCCTCCAAGACTGCAAGGCACTACGCACGGCCCAGTACATCACCGGGACCAAGCTTCCTGCCATTAAGGGCCTCTATACTAGGCAGTGTCAGAGGAAGGCCCTAAAAATTGTCAGACACTATTCTCTCTGCTACCGCATGGCAGGCGGTACCGGAGTGCCAAGTCTAGGTCCAAGAGGCTTCTAAACAGCGTTTACCCCCAAGCCATAAGACTCCTGAACATCTAATCAAGTGGCTACCCAGACTATTTGCATTGCCCCCCCCCCACCACGTCTTTCACGCAGCTGCTACTCTCTGTTATTACCTATGCATAGTCACTTTAATAACCTACATGTACATATTACCTCAATTATCTCGACTAACCGGTGCCCCCGCACATGGACTCTGTACCGGTACCCCCTGTATATAGTCTCGCTATTGTTATTTTACTGCTACTCTTTAATTTCTTGTTCCTTTTCTTATTCTTGTTCATATTTTTTTAACTGTGTTGTTGGTTAGGGGCTTGTAAGTAAACATTCACTAAGGTCTACATCTGTTGTTTTCGGCGTATGTGACTAATACAATTGAATGTCAACACAAGACTATTATATATACTATTTCACATTCAGTCTATCAGTAATTTTGGAAAGTCCCACAGGCTCACATCCATCATTAGGTACTGTAAAGAAATGCTATGCTTGATGTTGTTGGAAGTGGAAGTGGTGCTAGACATCACACTGTGTTCTTGTCCTGGAGAATCCAAGACCAGCTGGAGTGGAGGCTAGGTGGAAACGGACTCTGTTTTCCTGTGTTTTCAGAGAGTTGTGGACCCTGGTGATTGAGATGGTGATGAGTACAGATGTCCTGCCATCTCTCTAACCTGTCTGTGTCTGTGTCTGTCAGAGAGCTACAGACCCTGGTGATTGAGATGGTGATGAGTACAGACGTCCTGCCATCTCTAACCTGTCTGTGTCTGTGTCTGTCAGAGAGCTACAGACCCTGGTGATTGAGATGGTGATGAGTACAGACGTCCTGCCATCTCTCTAACCTGTCTGTGTCTGTCAGAGAGCTACGGACCCTGGTGATTGAGATGGTGATGAGTACAGACGTCCTGCCATCTCTCAACCTGTCTGTGTCTGTGTCTGTCAGAGAGCTGCGGACCCTGGTGATTGAGATGGTGATGAGTACAGACGTCCTGCCATCTCTCTAACCTGTCTGTGTCTGTGTTTGTCAGAGAGCTACAGACCCTGGTGATAGAGATGGTGATGAGTACAGACGTCCTGCCATCTCTATAACCTGTCTGTGTCTGTGTCTGTCAGAGAGCTACGGACCCTGGTGATTGAGATGGTGATGAGTAGACGTCCTGCCATCTCTCTAACCTGTCTGTGTCTGTCAGAGAGCTACAGACCCTGGTGATTGAGATGGTGATGAGTAGACGTCCTGCCATCTCTCTAACCTGTCTGTGTCTGTCTGTCAGAGAGCTACGGACCCTGGTGATTGAGATGGTGATGAGTACAGACGTCCTGCCATCTCTCTAACCTGTCTGTGTCTGTGTCTGTCAGAGAGCTACAGACCCTGGTGATTGAGATGGTGATGAGTACAGACGTCCTGCCATCTCTCTAACCTGTCTGTGTCTGTCAGAGAGCTACAGACCCTGGTGATTGAGATGGTGATGAGTACAGACGTCCTGCCATCTCTCTAACCTGTCTGTGTCTGTCAGAGAGCTACAGACCCTGGTGATTGAGATGGTGATGAGTACAGACGTCCTGCCATCTCTCTAACCTGTCTGTGTCTGTGTCTGTCAGAGAGCTACAGACCCTGGTGATTGAGATGGTGATGAGTACAGACGTCCTGCCAACTCTCTAACCTGTCTGTGTCTGTGTCTGTCAGAGAGCTACAGACCCTGGTGATTGAGATGGTGATGAGTACAGACGTCCTGCCATCTCTCTAACCTGTCTGTGTCTGTCAGAGAGCTACGGACCCTGGTGATTGAGATGGTGATGAGTACAGACGTCCTGCCATCTCTCTAACCTGTCTGTGTCTGTGTCTGTCAGAGATCTGCGGACCCTGGTGATTGAGATGGTGATGAGTACAGACGTCCTGCCATCTCTCTAACCTGTCTGTGTCTGTGTTTGTCAGAGAGCTACAGACCCTGGTGATTGAGATGGTGATGAGTACAGACGTCCTGCCATCTCTATAACCTGTCTGTGTCTGTCAGAGAGCTACGGACCCTGGTGATTGAGATGGTGATGAGTAGACGTCCTGCCATCTCTCTAACCTGTCTGTGTCTGTCAGAGAGCTACAGACCCTGGTGATTGAGATGGTGATGAGTAGACGTCCTGCCATCTCTCTAACCTGTCTGTGTCTGTCAGAGAGCTACAGACCCTGGTGATTGAGATGGTGATGAGTAGACGTCCTGCCATCTCTCTAACCTGTCTGTGTCTGTCTGTCAGAGAGCTACGGACCCTGGTGATTGAGATGGTGATGAGTACAGACGTCCTGCCATCTCTCTAACCTGTCTGTGTCTGTGTCTGTCAGAGAGCTACAGACCCTGGTGATTGAGATGGTGATGAGTACAGACGTCCTGCCATCTCTCTAACCTGTCTGTGTCTGTCAGAGAGCTACAGACCCTGGTGATTGAGATGGTGATGAGTACAGACGTCCTGCCATCTCTCTAACCTGTCTGTGTCTGTGTCTGTCAGAGAGCTACAGACCCTGGTGATTGAGATGGTGATGAGTACAGACGTCCTGCCATCTCTCTAACCTGTCTGTGTCTGTGTTTGCCAGAGAGCTGCGGACCCTGGTGATTGAGATGGTGATGAGTACAGACATGTCCTGCCATTTCCAGCAGATCAAAAGCATGAGGAACGCCCTGCAGCAGCCTGAGGGGTGAGTGGACTGTCTTTGGACCCTGACCTTTGACCCCTAACCTCTGAACCCTTAACCCTGGCTCTCTGGACCATGCCTTTCTTTCAAGTTTTTATGTCACATGCACAAGTACAGTGAAATGTCGTTCTTGCAAACTCAAAGCCCAACAATGAAATAATCATGAACAATGTAATACTAGAAAAAACTAACATGAGAAATAAGAATAAGAAATACAAAGTAAGCATACTATAAACAGTACAGGAAATATTTATAAAGTCAGTTCCTATACCATAGTGTATGTTCATGTTTTTTGTATTTAACCTTTATTTAACTAGGCAAGTCAGTTAAGAACAAATTCTTATTTACAATGACGGCCAAACCCGGACGACACTGGGACAATTGTGCACCGCCCTATGGGACTCCCAATCACGGTCGGTTGTGATACAGCCTGGAATCAAACCAGGGTGTCTGTAGTGACACCCCTAGCACTGAGATGCAGTTCCTTAGACCGCTGTTCCTTAGGCCACTTGGGAGCCCATGTGCCTATTTTGTATAGGGGTAAGGTGACTCGGCAACAGGATAATGATTAGCAGCAGCTTGCATGTGAGTGGGTGTGTAGAGTCAGTATAATGTATGTGCATATTATGTGTGAGTGAGTGAGTAAATTATGGAGCGAGTGTTTGTGTGTGTGCGTGTGTTTGAGTGACAGTTTGAGTGTGTAGGGCCCTGTGAGTGTGCAACGCTCAATATAGATACAAGGTAAACTCGGTCCATGTAGCTATTTTATTAGCTATTTATCAGTCGTATTGCTTAGGGATAGAAGCTGTTCAAGAGCCTGTTGGTGTCAGTACTTCTTGCCATGCGGCTGCAGAGAAAATAGTCTATGGCTAAGGTGATTGGGGTCTTTGACAATTTCCGGGCTTTCTTTTCACACTGCCTGATACAGAGGTCCTGGATGGCAGAGAGCTCGTCCCAGTGATGTACTGGGCTGTCCGCACAACCCTCTATAGCTCCATGCGATTGATGGGCAGTGCTGTTGCCATACCAAGCAGTGATGCAGCCAGTCAATATGCTCTCAATGGTGCAGTTGTAGAACCTTTTCAGGATTTGAAGGCCCATTCCCAAACCTTTTCAACCTCCTGAGAGGGAAGAGGCACTGTCATGCCTTCTTCACGACTGCACGTGTGTGTTTGGAACATTTTAAGTCTTTAGTGATTTGCACACTTGGGAACTTGAAGCTGTCTACATGCTCCACTGCCGCCCCATCGATGTGGATGGGAGCATGCTCGTCCCCCCGTTTCCTGTAGTCCACAATAAGCTCCTTGGTTTTGGTGATGTTGAGGGAGAGGTTGTTGCTTCAGCACAACACTGTCAGGTCACTGACCTCCTCCCTGTAGGCCTACCAACGTCGTGTCGAAAGCAAACTTGATAATGGTTTTGGAGTTATTCGTGGGTGAAAAGGGAGTACAGGAGAGGACTAAGCACACACCCTTGTGGCGCCCCTGTGTTAAAGCTCAGCGTGGTGGAGGTGATGCTGACTACCCTCCCCACCTGGTGTCGGCCCATCAGATTGTCCAGGAACCAGTTTCAGAGGGAGGCGTTCAGACCCAGAGTCCTAAGCTTGGTGACGAGCTTGGAGGGGATAATGGTGTTGAACACTGAGCTGTAGTCAATAAACAGCATTCTCACATAGGTATTCCTCTTATCTAGGTGGGTGAGGGCAATGTGGAGAGCAATTGAGATTGCGTCAATGGATCTGTTGGGGCGGTATGCAAATTGGAGTGGGTCTAGGGTGTCTGGGATGGTGGAGTTAATGAGTGCCATAACCAGCCTCTCAAAGCACTTCATGATTACAGATGTGTGAGCTAGAGGGCAGTAATCATTGGGGTGTGAAGCCTTAGAGTTCTTAGGAACAGGGATGACTGTGGTCATCTTAAAACATGTGGGGATTACAGACAGGGACAAGAAGAGGTTGAAAATTACAGTGAATATGCCTGCCAGCTGTTCTGCGCATACTCTGAGAACGCGCCCTAGAACGTGCCTTCAATCCTATATGTTTGTGTGTGTGAGTGCGTCACTCTTTCTCAGTGTATAATTTTGTGTGTTAGCTGATGTACCGTTGTATCTACAGAGTAGACAAGGCTAAAGCCCTATCTCTGATGCTGCATGCAGCTGACATCAGTCACCCAGCCAAGGCCTGGAAGCTGCACTACCGATGGACACAGGCCCTGATGGAGGAGTTCTTCAGACAGGTACAGTACCAACATAGTCCCACCACTACAGTGTGTAGTCACTGACAGAAACCATGGAAGAGGGAAACTTGAGTGTTTCAGCACTGTATTCTGTATGTATCCAATCCTAATTAAACTTGTATTGTTAAGGAGATGGGACACAATTCTGATAGCTTCAGGGATATCTTCACTCGGATGAACTGGTTATGTTATACAGAGCATTATGGGTATTGTAGTACACAATGCTACAGTATACAGTAACCTGCCATTCTACATTGGTATGGTTAATAAGGCTGGTGTTGTTGATTTCTTACAGGGCGATAAAGAGGTTGAGTTAGGGCTGCCATTCTCTCCTCTGTGTGATCGTAAAGCTACCATGATCGCACAGTCACAAATAGGTGAGCATCACACCCTGTTATTGGCCTCACTGTGAGCGGTTTCATTCAGGATGGGTTTGTATTCTCCGACAGGCCATAGCTCAAATGGGCCACCATGTGGACATTTGAGAAAGTATTTAATATTTTTCCCTTGATATGATAAAGCATGGGAATCTACACTGCCTGTCTTCATAAATTATTGTTACATCACACACACATTTTTTACTCCTGTTTCTTTGAAAACTATCATCTTCAGTGTGAGCGAGTCATGCCTGATTTTCTTCTCAAATGTTTGTCTGTCTCGCAGGGTTCATTGACTTCATAGTGGAACCCACATTCTCTGTGTTGGTGGACACGACCGAGAAGATCATTACCCCTCTAATAGAGGATACCTTAAAGTCACATGACACTGGCGTACGCAGGTCAAGGTGGGACACATTCCTAATATTATACACACTATGACCCTGCTGGTCATCTATGAACATTTGAACATCTTGGCTATGTTCTGTTATAATCTCCACCCGGCACAGCCAGAAGAGGACTGGCCCCCCCTCATAGCCTGGATCCTCTCTAGGTTTATTCCTAGGTTCTGGCCTTTCTAGGGAGTTTTTCCTAGCCACCCTGTTTCTTCACCTGCATTGCTTGCTGTTTGGGGTTTTAGGCTGAGTTTCTGTACAGCACTTTGTGACATCAGATGATGTAAGAAGGGCTTTATAAATACATTTGGTTGATTGATTTGAAATCACAGTTTTCCCAGTTTAACATGTCTGACAGAATCAACATGCATCAGTAGGCTTACCACTTTCTCGATCTTCAGTCTCTATGGTCGATCGAAGTTGTGGAATAAGCAACCAAGTCTTACTCCAGTATTTTCTGTTCTATTTAATTGATGTCCATATTAGGACAGCCTCACAAGGAGTCGGTGTCATATATTTGACAGAATAGACTGTTTCTATTCTGTTGCTCAGTTTGACGGGTAGTGGGTCGGTGACGGTGGTGGAGTCAGTCCAGAAACATAGTGGCCGAGGATCCAGCCAGGGGGTTGACCAGGGGCTCACTACAGACTATAGCCTGACTGGCATCGACCTGAAACGGGTCAGACACACATTGGCAGAGGTCATCCAACACAACAAAGACCGATGGAAGGAGCTCTCTGTACAAGGTATAGTTGTCTTTTTGTTGTTGCTCTTCATCTTTTTCTTTCTTGTCTTCTTCAGTCTCCTGAATACCTTTCCTTCTTTCAGTGTTATGTTCTTTACATTGTCATAAGTCTATGTATGACATTAGATGTTCTTTTTGCTGGTGTTCTTGTTTCCTCAGAGTTGGCGAGTAAAGAGCGAGCTGAGTTGAACACTGACCCAGAGGAGATGGAGGAGTCCCAGATGAAAACCGAGGTTACATTGACTCACACCAGCCCTGAGAGACACAGCCAGGAGCTCCAATCAGAGCCCTTCAATGAACTGATGAACAACACAAACTTCAATAACTCTTCCCAGGAGGACTCAGAGCTGGACCACCATCCTCACAGTTCTCTGTCCCCGTGTGAGGATAAAGAGACAACATCACCTGGCTCCATCTCTCCTGAACGCCTACCATGGAACGGTAGGAATGTTAGCTAGCGATATGATACATGACACAATATACAATACAACAAATGCAACATAATGTAGTGCAACGTAACAGAACACAGTACAATATCACAGTGAAACCTACCAATGTCATGTATTTTTATAATACTGTGTCCTGTCAGTAGGCTATAGCTATGTAGTATTTCTCTCATCTCTATAATCGTATTGTCAGTCACAACGATCTGTGACCAAGTGTCCAAGAGAGAACTGCGGAGTGGAGGGTTGTCAAGGTTACAGCTGTGTGATGCTGTGTTGTCATGGTAACTGTTGTTGCTTGCAGGAGCAGGCCCTGGGGCAGTCCTTGAGTCAGGGGAGGAGTCTCTTCAGAGCCCTTGATTCTGATAAGCTACCCAACAATGCTGCCACTTCCTGATTTTTATTCTACTTTACCTTTATGTAACGAGGCAAGTCAGTTAAGAACAAATTCTTATTTACAATGATGGCCTATCCCGGCCAAACCCTAACGACACTGGGCCAATTGTGTGCCGCCCCTGATTCACCATATTTGTTTGTTAGCTTTTTTTATTGTAAATTTGTTCTGATTGATTTTATTTCCAGTCTGTTATTGTATTGTTATTTATTAAAGATGGGGATCTTCTTGCTCCTCTTTGCATCGCAAGTAGTTTTTGTCTATATTCATTCTCTCTTCTCTTTCAGATGGGTTTGTATGGTACACTAGGACGATCACGGTTCTTAATTGCAACAGTGTGTGTTCTCTCTTGATCTCATGCTAGACAAACATAGTTTACCCTAGAGTAGAACTGGAATGGTTGCCGACAGTTACACACACAGTGAGTATGATTGGTTGTGCAGTGCCTAATATTACCCACTTGGGGGTGCTGTTTTATTCCTTTCCCATTGTAATGTAGTTAACGTACACCCTCTGTTTGACACAATAAATACACTGACTACATGTAAGAGAAAAATGTTTTATTTTGTGTTATGAAATCTTCCCACGATTAATTTGAGATAACAATTAGCCTACTAAAATAATCCTGCCTGAAATTGAGAGGGTTTGGCATTATTTGCAGTTGATGTTTCTCTGCTGCACTATAGGTCCACAATGCGTTAGACATCTGAAATGTACAGGTTTTGCCAACAGTTCATTCAAGAATGAACTTTATTATTTGGTCACATGTGCAATGCATCAGCCTTTCATAGGATAGGACTCACACTCCAAACACCAGTGAGCGAAATAAATAAAATAAATTGTAGGACTCCTTTGTTTGTGCAGTACCTTAGAGTGGTAAACAAGTCTAACAATTCATACATAGCCCAGTTTGTATAAAATACTACAAAAATATCAAGTCAATCTATGTGAAATATGTTTTTACATGATGAGACAGACACAATGAGATGCATTGTTATTTTCTGTTTAAAGAAAAAAAAATCTGTATATTTCCAGATATATTTTCACTGAATAACAGCCAGTATTGCTGTTCATATATACTCTCTTATTACAATATCTAACAATAATTAACCATACATAACCAACTAAGAGTTTGAGATACAGTACAGACAAATGAATGAATGACATTGTCCTTTCCTGATCTCAACAACGCATGGCTGAATAAAATGGATTCCCAGGTTAGAAATGATAACCTGATAGTTTAGCATCATCTCTTACCAAGAGTTCATTACCCATTCATGTGTGTGAACCATCAGAAACATGGCCAACAGTTTGTCTGCTCCTCACGCTTCACTTTGGATCCTACTTCTTCTTGGTATCTTCTTCCTCCTCCGCCTCCTTCTCTTCCTCCTCAGGGAAGGAGATATTTGATTTGCTCTTGAGCAGCTTGACCCCTGGGAATTGGACAGAGAGTGCTGTAGGGTCATATCAGAGAGATCAATAACTAAGAAACAGTCACAGTACGTTCTAACAGCTCTTCACACAGGCACACACTGTCCTGTTCTAATACGCTACAGGAGGATGATGATGGTGTGTGTGTGTGTGTGCAAGTATGATGCTGTTTGTGTCAGCACAGTGGTCAAATGTAATCTGTCCTGTGACCAGGCCATCTGTTAAGGTGGGTGGAACACTCCTCCCTGCAGCTAAGCAACAGCACAGAGAAGACGTCCATGTGTATGGAGATCTTTAAACGCTTTAGTCTATATCCGTTAACTATGACCAACATCAAGCCATTGACAGTAGTGTGACCAACTAGATTTGACAGTGTGAACTGATTCGCCCTCACAACCTCAACCACAATGGTGAGCTGTATCTGCAGCTTTACATGTTCTGTAAAGGAAACAACACAAACCTGAGTCAGGCCCACATTATTTGACTGTAGCCTTCCACATAAGCTACAGTCCAGTTCGACTAGACTTTCATATCAGGTACAGTGTGTTGCTGTGAGGGCCTTACCTGGAATGAAGGGAGGCTGGTGCTGGTAGGGGGTGTCTTTGCGCTTCGGTGTGTCTGCCAGTCGTGGCAGGGCCCCTGATAGCTCCTCTGCTAGGGTCAGCGTGTCTGTGTGAGTCTTGGCCAGCCTGGTAGGAGGCAGGCTGTCTCTGTCCTCACCATGGCCTCTAGAGCAGTCTGTGGACACACAGTATGGAACCTAAATAAATGGTGCTATAATACTTCACTTTAAAGGTCCAATGCAGCCATTTTTATCTCAATATCAGATCATTTCTAGGTACTTTCTAGGTATGGTTATTACCATACTGTAATCATTTTCAATTCAAATCGTAAAAACAAACAAAAAAGCTTCTTAGCAAAGAGCAATTTCTCAAGCAAGAATTTTGCTAAGACTGCCGGAGGGTTTGTGTGGGGAGGGGAAAACAGAAAATTAGCTGTTATTGGCATACAGGTTTGGAACTCTCTTATTAGTCGATTTAATTAATTTACCACATGGTGATGTCACTGAAATTTCAGGCGGTTTTTCAATCTCCAAAGCCGATGTGGGTAAGACCATTAAACAGGTTAACATTCACAAGGATTACCAGACCGCTTACTCAGAGCTTGCGCTGACCAGCTGGCAAATGTCTTCCCTGACATTTTCAACCTCTCCCTGACCCAGTCTGTAATACCTACATGTTTCAAGCAGACCACCATAATCCCTGTGCCCAAGAAGCCAATGCTTTGAAAGGCTGGTATTGGTTTACATCAACACCATCATACCAGACACCCTGGACCAACTCCAATTTGCATACCCCCCCTAACAGATCCACAGATGACACAATTTATATTGCACTCCACACTGCCCTCTCCCACTTGGACAAGATGAACACCTATGACTAAAGCTCAGGGTTCAACATAATAGTGCCCTCAAAGCTCATCACTCAGGTACCTGAGACTGAACACCTCCCTCTACAACTGGATCCTGGACTTCCTGACGGGCCGCCCCAAGGTGGTGATGGTAGGCAACAACACATCCGCCACGCTGACCCTCAACACGGGGCCTCTCAGAGGTGCGTGCTTAGTCCTCTCCTGTACTCCCTGTTCACAACTGCATGACTCCAACACCATCATTAAGTTTGCTGATGACACAACGGTGGTAGGCCTAACCCCATAAGACGATGAGACAGCCTATAGAGAGAAGGTCAGAGACCTGGCAGTGTGGTGCCAGGACAACAACCTCTTCCTCAATGTCAGCAAGATAAGGAGCTGATCGTGGACTACAGGAAATTTGAGGGCCAAGCACGCCCCAATTCACATCAACATTCCTCGGTGTCCATATAACTAAGGATCTATCATGGTCCAAACACACCAACAGAGTCGTAAAGAGGGCACGACAACACCTCTTCCCCCTCAGGAGGCTGAAAAGATTTGGCTCGGGTCCTCAGATCCTCTAACATTTCTACAGCTGCACCATTGAGAGCATCTTGACTAGCTGCATCAATACTTGGTATGGCAACTGCTTGGCAACCGACCGCAAGACGCTACAGAGGGTAGTGCGAATTGCCCAGTACATCACAGGGGCCGAGCTCTCTGCCATCCAGGATCTCTATACCAGGCGGTGTCAGAGGAAGGCCCTAACAATTGTCAGACTCCAGCCACCCAAGTCATAGACCGTTCTCTCTGCTACCACACGGCAAGCAGTACAGATGCACCAAGTCTGGAACAAACAGGATCCTGACAGCGTCTACCACCAAGCCATAAGACTGCTAAATAGTTAGTTCAATTGTTAACCAAATAGCTACCCAGACTATAATTATTATTATTATTTTTTAAAACATTTTATTCATTTAGCAGACATTTATCCAGAGTGACTTACAGGAGTAATTAGGGTTAAGTGCCTTGCGCAAGGGCACATCGACAGATATTTCACCCAGTCAGCTCAGCGATCCGAACCAGTGACCATCCCAACGCTCTTAACTGCAAGACTATCTGCCCTCCTATCTGCATTGACCCTTTTTGCACTAACTCTTTGGACTCATCACATATGCTGCTGCTACTGTTGATCTATCCTGTTGCCTAGTCACTTTATTCCTAGTTATATGT
Organism: Oncorhynchus nerka; assembly: GCF_034236695.1. Lineage (NCBI taxonomy): Eukaryota > Metazoa > Chordata > Actinopteri > Salmoniformes > Salmonidae > Oncorhynchus > Oncorhynchus nerka. The sequence continues at coordinate 58,503,183 of NC_088398.1, read as the reverse complement.
ACATATCTACCTCAATTACCGCATATGGACTCAGTACTGATACCCGTTGTATGTAGCCAGGTTATCATTACTCATTGTGTATCTATTATTGCTTTGTTTTTACTTTTCTATTATCTTCTCTGCATTGTTGGAAAGGTCCCATAAGTAAGTATTTCACTGTTAGTCTCTACACCTGTTGTTTACAAAGCATCTTACTAATACAATTTGACTTGATGATTTAAACAGTGCTTACACTAAAATGGCATTATCATAATTTTCACAATTTCATAGTATTATTCCAACCTCATAGTATGGAAATATATAAAATACAGAAATCATGTTTTTGATTGGACTGGGCATTTCATTTATTTGACCATCTGTTACAACAGAAAGTGGTCTCCTGCTGTGCTCTGAACTGGAGCATATTCAGCATTCAACTGAATTCAAGGCCCTTGAGCCTAAAGGCTTTTGGCCATTGGATATTGTTTGGCCATGTTGGATATATTCTAATCCACCCCCTAATTAACAAGCCAAATGTGTAATGAAAACTGCAATAATTACTACAATAATATAGTTGCTATCTAATTGGACCAAGAATAGGCTGCTGTGTTCAAATTAGTTTATTTTGTGCCCATAGTCCTTGTTGCACCACCTGACTAGTAACCATCCATTTGAGGGATGGAATAGCTCTCTTTGTGCACTATCTGACTATCCATTTGAGGGATGGGATGGTGTAGCTCTCTTTGTGCACCATCTGACTATCCATTTGAGGGATGTGATGGTGTAGCTCTATCTGACTAGTCATTTGAGAGATGGGATGGTGTAGCTCTCTATCTGACTATCCATTTGAGGGATGGAATGGTGTAGCTCTCTTTGTGCACTATCTGACTATCCATTTGAGGGATGGGATGGTGTAGCTCTCTTTGTGCACTATCTGACTATCCATTTGAGAGATGGGATGGTGTAGCTCTCTTTGTGCACTATCTGACTATCCATTTGAGGGATGGGATGGTGTAGCTCTCTATCTGACTAGTCATTTGAGGGATGGGATGTTGTAGCTCTCTATCTGACTATCCATTTGAGGGATGGAATGGTGTAGCTCTCTTTGTGCACTATCTGACTATCAATTTGAGGGATGGGATGGTGTAGCTCTCTTTGTGCACTATCTGACTATCCATTTGAGAGATGGGATGGTGTAGCTCTCTGTGCACTATCTGACTATCCATTTGAGGGATGGGATGGTGTAGCTCTCTATCTGACTATCCATTTGAGGGATGGAATGGTGTAGCTCTCTTTGTGCACTATCTGACTATCCATTTGAGGGATGGGATGGTGTAGCTCTCTATCTGACTAGTCATTTGAGGGATGGGATGGTGTAGCTCTCTATCTGACTATCCATTTGAGGGATGGAATGGTGTAGCTCTCTTTGTGCACTATCTGACTATCCATTTGAGAGATGGGATGGTGTAGCTCTCTATCTGACTATCCATTTGAGAGATGGGATGGTGTAGCTCTCTGTGCACTATCTGACTATCCATTTGAGGGATGGGATGGTGTAGCTCTCTATCTGACTAGTCATTTGAGAGATGGGATGGTGTAGCTCTCTTTGTGCACTATCTGACTATCCATTTGAGAGATGGGATGGTGTAGCTCTCTTTGTGCACTATCTGACTATCCATTTGAGGGATGGGATGGTGTAGCTCTCTATCTGACTAGTCATTTGAGGGATGGGATGGTGTAGCTCTCTATCTGACTATCCATTTGAGGGATGGAATGGTGTAGCTCTCTTTGTGCACTATCTGACTATCCATTTGAGAGATGGGATGGTGTAGCTCTCTGTGCACTATCTGACTATCCATTTGAGAGATGGGATGGTGTAGCTCTCTATCTGACTATCCATTTGAGAGATGGGATGGTGTAGCTCTCTATCTGACTATCCATTTGAGAGATGGGATGGTGTAGCTCTCTGTGCACTATCTGACTATCCATTTGAGAGTCTTATAACAGGAGGATGATATAATTCTCAGTCAATCAATATCTAATGTAGATGTATATATAGAGAGTAGCCATGGCCTTTCCAGGAAATAGCTACCTCTATGAGTCAGCAAGCAGTTACTCTGTCACACGCTTCAGTGGGCTCTGTTTAAATATAATGCTGACCACAGACAATACACCCAGTGTTTCCTACTCTCCAGAATAAAAGGAGAATATGAACCAATGTCACCTGTGCTGTCTTGACGGCAGAGCTTGTGAATGCAACGGTTTGTGTTGAAAAAAATGGTGTGAGTGACGACCTGTACCTTTCATGGTGGGCGGAGTATAGACGCTGTGTTTTCTCTGAGATGTCCCTGCACTCTGGGTCTGGTGGAGAGAGATGGAGGGGGGAAAAAAGAACCGCATGAGAAACAACACGCAGAGATCCCATTTCACTGAAGCTATTTCAGGAGCCAGGCCATCTCAGGTAATCAATGACAACTGCATCAGATAGACATGCCACCTCATAGAACCATAGACTGCTGCTAGGGAGCATCCTGATAATGTTGCTCTTTGACTTTTATTTCTGCTTTTAAACAGAGCAAGGTAAACAGAGTGTGAACTACCTCTCCTTGATGACTTGTAGTCTGCTTGTCATCTGTGTGAGAGAAAAGCAGACATGAGTTATAGTACATTTGTCAGTTTAGCTAAAATTGTCAGCCTTAAAAAAGGGGGATACCTAGTCAGCTATACAACTGAATGCATTCAACCCAACCCCTCTGAATCAGAGAGGTTCTAGGGGCTGCCTTGCTCAGGGGCAGAATGACACATTTTTACCTCAGCTTGGGGATTCGATCCAGCAACCTTTCGGTTACTGAACTAGCGCTCTAATAACTAGGCTACCTGTCGCCCCCAAAAAGGAGCTATTACGCAACCCTTGGTTAGAATCTGTGCTGAGGTTCTGCTGGAACATTGTATTTCACCTGTGTGATGTGACTACAGTGGGAGAGCTGTAATGTTCATCATGATGAGCTCATGGCTGAGAGAGTTTATGGTTCAGTGTCCAGATCACTGCTAAAATCCGGCTGTAATGGCTGACTGGTTTGCGCTAACTTCTCCTCCATTGACGTTTCTCTGAATTGAAATTGATCTTAGAAATGACAACCAGGGGTGATTCATATCACCATGAACATCACAGCTGGAGCAAAACACCAATAATTCAATAAGTTATTGAATAAATGGCACTGGACAACAGACTGAAAATCCAGACTGAATTCAGCTCCATCACGTTTGTAGTGCATAAACGGAAGACAGCACAAACATGTGAACCACATTAACATGACTATTTTGTTGAATGAATAGCATGGGTCAACACACGGGCCCTGTATTATACAGATGCTGGATCTTACTTTGATCACTCTTTTGCTGCTAAGAATTTTTCTGCACCTGCAGATGAGCTTTGTGATTTCCATAAGCTCACTGAAAACATAACCATGTGTTAGTGTGGGTTAAGAGTATTGCATGTTTTTCTGTATCCTACCTTTGACCAGCTAATAGCCTAACCATGATCAAGCAACATTCTCGACTAAACGTTCAAATCCTGTTGCTGCAGGATTGTTTTGCCGTGACAATATACAGTAAAAGTCAGAGGTTTGGACAGACCTACTCATCATTCCAGGGTTTTTCTTTATTTTTAATATTTTCAACATTGTATAATAATAGTGAAGACATCACAACTATGAAATAGTACATATGGAATCATGTAGTAATGAAAAAAAGTGTTAAACAAATCTAAATAAACATTACCGTTCAAAAGTTTGGGGTCATTTAGAAATGTCTTTGTTTTTGAAAGAAAAGCAAATTTTTTTGTCCATTAAAATAACATAACATTGAACAGAAATACCGTGTAGACATTGTTAATTAGCCTTTTAAAATTATAAACTTGGACGAGCTAACACAACATGCCATTGGAACACAGGAGTGATGGTTGCTGATAATGGGGCTCTGTACGCCTGTCTAGATATTTCATAGAAAATCAGCTGTTTCCAGTTACAATAGTCATTTACAACATTAACAATGTCTACACTGTATTTCTAATCAATTTCATGTTATTTTAATGGACAAAAAAATATATATATATAATAAAATAAAAAATTATAAGTGACGCCAAACCTTTTAACGGTACTGTATTTTATATTTGAGATTCTTCAAAGTATCCAGCCTTTGCCTTGAGGACAGATTTGCACATTCTCAACCAGCTTCATGAGGTAGTCACCTGGAATGCATTTCAATTAACAAGTGTGCCTCGTAAATTTGTGGAATTTCTTTCCTTCTTAAATGCGTTTGAGCCAATCTGTTGTGTTGTGACAAGGTAGGGGCGGTATACAGAAGATAGCCCTATTTGGTAAAATACCAAATCCATATTATGGCAAAAACAGCTCAAATAAGCCAAGAGAAATGACAGTCCATCATTACTTCACGACATGAAGGTCAGTCAATACGGAACATTTCAAGAACTTTGAAAGTTTCTTCAAGTGCAGTCACAAAAACCATCAAGTGGTATGATGAAACTGGCTCTCATGAGGACAGCCACAGGAAAGGAAGACAGAGATTTACCTCTGCTGCAGGGGATAAGTTCATTAGTTAACAGCCTCATAAATTACAGCCCAAATAAATGTTTCAGAGTTCAAGTAACAGACACATCTCAAAATCAACTGTTCAGAGGAGACTGCGTGAATCAGGCCTTCATGGTTGAATTGCTGCAAAGAAACCACTACTAAAGGACACCAATAATAAGAAGAGACTTGCTTGGGCCAAGAAACATGAGCAATGGACATTAGTCCAAATGTGAGATTGTTGGTTCCAACCGCCGTGTCTTTGTGAGACGCAGAGTAGGTGAACTGATGATCTCTGTATGTGTGGTTCCCACTGTGTAAGGGCTATTTGACCAAGAAAGAGAGTGATTGAGTGCTGCATCAGATGTCCTGGCCTCCACAATCATCCGACCTCAACCCAATTGAGATGGGTTGGGATGAGTTGGACCGCAGAGTGAAGGAAAAGCAGCCAATAAGTGCTCAGCATATGTGGGAAGTCCTTCAAGACTGTTTGAAAAACATTCCAGGTGAAGCTGGTTGAGAGAATGCCAAGAGTGTGCAAAGCTGTCATCAAGGTAAAGGGTGGATAATAACATATTTTGATTTGTTTAACACTTTTCTGGTTACTAGATGATTCCATGTGTGTTATTTCATAGTTTTGATGTCTTCACTATTATACTACAATGTAGAAAAAAGTAAAAAAAATAAAGAAAAACCCTTGAATGATTAGGTGTGTCTAAACTTTTGACTGGGACTGTAGATTAAATTAAGATCCTACATCTGTATGTAGTTCTCTGTGGCCAATACTGTACATGAACTGACATCAAAACATGTGGAGCACATTAACATGACCACGGGTGTTGTTTGAATGGCACGGAACAACAGACAAGCATTGGATGTGACTACAAAACAGCTAAACATGCAGAGCACATGATATGTATTGGACAAAAATGAAACCTTGGACTGTAGGCCTATGTTGTATTCTAAGGCCAACACAGTACATGAACTAAAGGCAGCAGCAAAACATGTGGACCACATTATCAGCATGTTACTACCATATAACACATCACCTCACAACAATAGCTGAATGAAGTCAGTGTGTATCGGACCATCAAGCCTACGGGCATGGGAGGGTGATGACGTCATAGTCTCCGCTGTAGTGGGCAGGGGAAAAGAGCACTGGCATTCCCTGGGGTCATGTAAGGCTGCTATGACACTTTACAATGCATATATAACACTATACATCCTCTGTGACACCCTTCAATCCAGCCACTGTTATAGGACACCAGTCATACTACTGGGTCTGCGTCCAAGGAAAATGACCAGCTGTTTTTACACAAGAGGAGAGAGTTGACGAGCTGATGGCAAATCAACAGTGAGCCTTATAAAAAGCTAAAATGGCCAGAGGGAGAGTCTTGTATTAGCTATTTCCAGGTCCATGGGTTTCACACATTATCTCTGTTAGGGAGAGTGTTCAATTAAAAGCCATGGGCACTGCAGCTCAAAATATCTTGATAGCACATCTGGTTCTCAATGATAAAATTCTGATTCAGGGCACCCAATAATCCAGAGACACAACACTACAGTAAGGTTCAGTATTAACCTTCAGAAGTGGCCTCTCTCCAAGAGACACAGTTTGGATGAGGGACAGGGAAATATCAGCAAGACAAAGAGCTGCTTGTAGCAGAAATAATGGCTGTGAATGAATAGGGTCCCACGCACACCACCTACAGTATGCAGCCCACATACACAGACAGAGTTGAGCAAAACAAGTTTCACTCGACTACACTACACCATCCATTCTCATTCACAGCACACAGCCAGTAACTCCCAATGGGATCTCTCAGGATAATGTAATGGTAAAAGGCCAGATAGCATAAATACTATCAACTAAGCAAAGAGTTTGACAAGACAACTAGGCTGGAGGAAACTGTCCATACGCCCATGGAGACATAGAGAATAGAGGGATAAAGGAATGGAGAGATGGAAGGAGGGATGGAACCAGGGTCATGGTGGGAACAGAGCTGTCACATTGGCAGTGGTTACCTACGCCTGCCATAAAACACAGACCTGGCACTGAGGAGACAGAAATACATGCACCCAGCCAAGGATAAAGAAATCAATGGAGAAAATGAAAGAGTGGGTCTGTGATGTAAAACACACACATTCATACATTCTGACTATGTAATGCCTCTAAAGCTGGCTGCTGGAAGAAGGTCCTGCGACTGGCTTCTGTCAGACAATTTAATTGCCACCCAGTAGATTTGGGTTAGCTGGTTTGTCACAAACAGGAACGTCCCAAATAGCACCCTACTCTCTACATGGTGCACTACTTTTGACTAGATCCTTATGGGCCCTGGTCAATAGTAATGCACTATAAAGGAAATATGGTGCTATTTGGGACGCAGACAAGAACACCCCTTACCCTCTGCCAAAAACTCTCTCTGAGGAGAATATGGGCCAGCACACCCTCCATCAATTAACAGTACCAACCCTTTCCCTTCCCCTGCACAATGGGATAAATAAAACCTGTGTGTTCATACTGATGATTCAGTACAATGGGAAAAATAAAACCTGTACGTTCATACTGATGATTCAGTACAATGGGATAAATAAAACCTGTGCGTTCATACTGATGATTCAGTATAATGGGATAAATAAAACCTGTACATTCATACTGATGATTCAGTACAATGGGATAAATAAAACCTGTGTGTTCATACTGATGATTCAGTACAATGGGATAAATAAAACCTGTGTGTTCATACTGATGATTCAGCACAATGGGAAAAATAAAACCTGTACGTTCATACTGATGATTCAGTACAATGGGATAAATAAAACCTGTACGTTCATACTGATGATTCAGTACAATGGGATAAATAAAACCTGTGTGTTCATACTGATGATTCAGTACAATGGGATAAATAAAACCTGTGCGTTCATACTGATGATTCAGTACAATGGGATAAATAAAACCTGTACGTTCATACTGATGATTCAGTACAATGGGATAAATAAAACCTGTACGTTCATACTGATGATTCAGTACAATGGGATAAATAAAACCTGTGTTCATACTGATGATTCAGTACAATGGGATAAATAAAACCTGTACGTTCATACTGATGATTCAGTACAATGGGATAAATAAAACCTGTACATTCATACTGATGATTCAGTACAATGGGATAAATAAAACCTGTACGTTCATACTGATGATTCAGTACAATGGGAAAAATAAAACCTGTGTTCATACTGATGATTCAGTACAATGGGATAAATAAAACCTGTGTTCATACTGATGATTCAGTACAATGGGATAAATAAAACCTGTGTTCATACTGATGATTCAGTACAATGGGAAAAATAAAACCTGTGTTCATACTGATGATTCAGTACAATGGGAAAAATAAAACCTGTGTTCATACTGATGATTCAGTACAATGGGATAAATAAAACCTGTGTGTTCATACTGATGATTCAGTACAATGGGATAAATAAAACCTGTACGTTCATACTGATGATTCAGTACAATGGGATAAATAAAACCTGTGTGTTCATACTGATGATTCAGTACAATGGGATAAATAAAACCTGTACGTTCATACTGATGATTCAGTACAATGGGAAAAATAAAACCTGTGTTCATACTGATGATTCAGTACAATGGGAAAAATAAAACCTGTGTTCATACTGATGATTCAGTACAACGGGATAAATAAAACCTGTGTTCATACTGATGATTCAGTACAATGGGAAAAATAAAACCTGTGTTCATACTGATGATTCAGTACAATGGGAAAAATAAAACCTGTGTTCATACTGATGATTCAGTACAATGGGATAAATAAAACCTGTGTGTTCATACTGATGATTCAGTACAATGGGATAAATAAAACCTGTACGTTCATACTGATGATTCAGTACAATGGGATAAATAAAACCTGTGCGTTCATACTGATGATTCAGTATAATGGGATAAATAAAACCTGTACATTCATACTGATGATTCAGTACAATGGGATAAATAAAACCTGTGTGTTCATACTGATGATTCAGTACAATGGGATAAATAAAACCTGTGTGTTCATACTGATGATTCAGCACAATGGGAAAAATAAAACCTGTACGTTCATACTGATGATTCAGTACAATGGGATAAATAAAACCTGTGTGTTCATACTGATGATTCAGTACAATGGGATAAATAAAACCTGTACGTTCATACTGATGATTCAGTACAATGGGATAAATAAAACCTGTGCGTTCATACTGATGATTCAGTACAATGGGATAAATAAAACCTGTACATTCATACTGATGATTCAGTACAATGGGATAAATAAAACCTGTACGTTCATACTGATGATTCAGTACAATGGGATAAATAAAACCTGTGTTCATACTGATGATTCAGTACAATGGGATAAATAAAACCTGTACGTTCATACTGATGATTCAGTACAATGGGATAAATAAAACCTGTACGTTCATACTGATGATTCAGTACAATGGGATAAATAAAACCTGTGTGTTCATACTGATGATTCAGTACAATGGGATAAATAAAACCTGTGTGTTCATACTGATGATTCAGTACAATGGGATAAATAAAACCTGTGTGTTCATACTGATGATTCAGTACAATGGGATAAATAAAACCTGTACGTTCATACTGATGATTCAGTACAATGGGATAAATAAAACCTGTGTGTTCATACTGATGATTTAGTACAATGGGATAAATAAAACCTGTGCGTTCATACTGATGATTCAGTACAATGGGATAAATAAAACCTGTGTGTTCATACTGATGATTCAGTACAATGGGATAAATAAAACCTGTACGTTCATACTGATGATTCAGTACAATGGGATAAATAAAACCTGTGTGTTCATACTGATGATTCAGTACAATGGGATAAATAAAACCTGTGTGTTCATACTGATGATTCAGTACAATGGGTAGAAATTCACCCTGTACAGTGGGGCAAAATAATATTTAGTCAGCCACCAATTGTGCAAGTTCTCCCACTTAAAAAGATGAGAGGCCTGTAATTTTCATCATAGGTACACTTCAACTATGACAGACAAAATGAGAAAAAAAATCCAGAAAATCACATTGTAGGATTTTTAATGAATTTATTTGCAAATTATGGTGGAAAATAAGTATTTGGTCACCTACAAACAAGCAAGATGTCTGGCTCTCACAAACCTGTAACTTCTTCTTTAAGAGGCTCCTCTGTCCTCCACTCGTTACCTGTATTAATGGCACCTGTTTGAACTTGTTATCAGTATAAAAGACAACCTCAAACAGTCACACTCCAAACTCCACTATGGCCAAGACCAAAGAGCTGTCAAAGGACACCAGAAACAAAATTGTAGACCTGCACCAGGCTGGGAAAACTGAATCTGCAATAGGTAAGCAGCTTGGTTTGAAGAAATCAACTGTGGGAGCAATTATTAGGAAATGGAAGACATACAAGACCACTGATAATCTCCCTCGATCTGGGGCTCCACGCAAGATCTCACCCGTGGGGTCAAAATGATCACAAGAACGGTGAGCAGAAATCCCAGAACCACACGTGGGGACCTAGTGAATGACCTGCAGAGAGCTGGGACCAAAGTAACAAAGCGTACCATCAGTAACACACTATGCCGCCAGCGACTGAAATCCTGCAGTGCCAGACGTATCCCCCTGCTTAAGCCAGTACATGTCCAGGCCCGTCTGAAGTTTGCAAGAGAGCATTTGGATGATCCAGAAGAAGATTGGGAGAATGTCATATGGTCAGATGAAACCAAAATATAACTTTTTGGTAAAAACTCAACTCGTCGTGTTTGGAGGACAACAAACGCTGAGTTGCATCCAAAGAACACCATACCTACAGTGAAGCATGGGGGTGGAAACATCATGCTTTGGGGCTGTTTTTCTGCAAAGGAACCAGGACGAATGATCCGTGTAAAGGAAAGAATGAATGGGGCCATGTATCGTGAGATTTTGAGTGAAACCCTCCTTCCATCAGCAAGGGCATTGAAGATGAAACGTGGCTGGGTCTTTCAGCATGACAATGATCCCAAACACACCGCCCGGGCAACGAAGGAGTGGCTTCGTAAGAAGCATTTCAAGATCCTGGAGTGGCCTAGCCAGTCTTCAGATCTCAACCCCATAGAAAATCTTTGGAGGGAGTTGAAAGTCCGTGTTGCCCAGCAACAGCCCCAAAACAATCACTGCTCTAGAGGAGATCTGCATGGAGGAATGGGCCAAAATACCAGCAACAGTGTGTGAAAACCTTGTGAAGACTTACAGAAAACATTTGACCTCTGTCATTGCCAACAAAGGGTATATAACAAAGTATTGAGATAAACTTTTGTTATTGACCAAATACTTATTTTCCACCATAATTTGCAAATAAATTCATTAAAATCCTACAATGTGATTTTCTGGATTTTTTTCCCTCATTTTGTCTGTCATAGTTGAAGTGTACCTATGATGAAAATTACAGGCCTCTCTCACATTTTTAAGTGGGAGAACTTGCACAATTGGTGGATGACTAAATACTTTTTTTCCCCACTGTACATACCCATCTATCAAACCTCTCTTCTAGACACGCACATACGCGCCTGAAAAAATCCACCCAGACACGCACACACTGTTCAAGCCACCCAGCACCTCACAGAACACACACATGCTCACATGCACACAAATGCACAAGCACACACAAATGGATGATTTATCAAACCCTGTGTGCTGTAAGATATGTGGCCAGCTAGGCTGTGCCAGGTTATGACATGGGGAACAGCGGTCAGATACAACAACACTATCTCATGTCATGACATAACGATAATGATAACCATTCACATCCTATTCCCCTCAGTGACGTGATGTTGAGTATGACTGTGATGCCTGACTGGGAGCTCTGCTTGCATGCCTTTCTGTTCTGTACTGGGCAGCCTGAACAGTGCGTGTTTGTGTGTCTGGGTGGGTTTTTGCATGCCTTCTGTGCTGGGCTGTACAGCAGGCTGGGATGTGGTGTGCAGCTGGGTGATGCGTGTGGAGATGTATGTTTGTCCATGATCACACAGTCAAGTCACACAGGGTAAAGGTCAAGGTCACCAACAGGGTGTTGATGAGGCTATTGAACCAAGCTTTACCCTGGAGGCCAGAAATATCTGATCTCACTGCCTTCCAGACGCAACATAAGGAAATAGTTGGTAGATTGGTGTGTGTCATGTGGTTGAAGGTTGAATTTCTGCTATCTATCAGGTTTGAACTGAATAACGTACCAGTGTTTGATTACAGACAGATACTGTACTCTCTTTTAGAGACCAATCATCTCTTATTTGGTCCTGCTGGTCTCTTCTCACTGCCTCAGAGTCATCCACAGCTATACCTGGGGAGCTTTCTTTGACACAGGTCCTCTCAGTCTTACTCTATTATGACCTTTCAAAAGCAGTGGGGAGGAAGGCCAGAGTGTGGACAAGGCAGCCTTTGCTATGACTGTGCTGCAGCCTGCTAGGTTATGGGCTGTGACTGTGGCTAGGTGGCAGGCTGTGCTGGAGGCTGAGCTGTAAGCTGTGGCTGTGTTGTGACTATAGCTGTGCAGTGTTGCAGTCTCCATATGCTGACGCCACAGGGAAGGTATTTGTGCTGATATCACATTGTGACCCTCCATGTTCTGGATCTCTCACTCAAGGTTAGATTCCACTCTCACTGTTTCATGATGACACAACAAAGATAAAAACACTCGCCTTGCCGCCTCCTTTTTAACACTCTTCTCATTACTCCCATTCACCAGGGCTGAGATCACCCTCTATCCATCATTCTCCCCTCAGACATCTTATAGTTTAACACTCTTCTCATTACTCCCATTCACCAGGGCTGAGATCACCCTCTATCCATCATTCTCCCCTCAGACATCTTATAGTTTAACACTCTTCTCGTTACTCCCATTCACCAGGGCTGAGATCACCCTCGATCCATCATTCCCCCCTCAGACATCTTATAGTTTAACACTTCTCGTTACTCCCATTCACCAGGGCTGAGATCACCCTCAATCCATCATTCCCCCCTCAGACATCTTATAGTTTAACACTCTTCTCGTTACTCCCATTCACCAGGGCTGAGATCACCCTCGATCCATCATTCCCCCCTCAGACATCTTATAGTTTAACACTCTTCTCGTTACTCCCATTCACCAGGGCTGAGATCACCCTATATCCATCATTCTCCCCTCAGACATCTTATAGTTTAACACTCTTCTCGTTACTCCCATTCACCAGGGCTGAGATCACCCTCTATCCATCATTCTCCCCTCAGACATCTTATAGTTTAACACTCTTCTCGTTACTCCCATTCACCAGGGCTGAGATCACCCTCTATCCATCATTCTCCCCTCAGACATCTTATAGTTTAACACTCTTCTCGTTACTCCCATTCACCAGGGCTGAGATCACCCTCGATCCATCATTCTCCCCTCAGACATCTTATAGTTTAACACTCTTCTCGTTACTCCCATTCACCAGGGCTGAGATCACCCTCGATCCATCATTCCCCCCTCAGACATCTTCTAGTTTAACACTCCATTTTGTGTAGCCCACAATAAGTCTTCGAGCCCTCATTCAACCCATGTTTACATAACTCCTTTATATCCCACAGCTCTTCATTAAATGTCAACAGACAGATCTGAAAGAAAACACTTAGATGATTTACATAAATGAGAGCGAGCCAAATCTCGTTTGTGTTTCTCACTATCAATAATGAGCAAGTTGGGAACAAACAAAAAGTCTCCAAATTCAAACGACCCTCAACAGGAGCACAACAAATCAAAAACCAAACAACTGTCATATGAAGACACACATAATTTCCATGACAGTTTAGAGTCATGCTGAGTGTAGCTTGGCAACATTCAGACCACAAATTACATTTCAATACAGGAAACTACCGAAATTCCATTTTCACTGCTTTTCATTGAGGGCAATTGGAATGTCTATTTCCTGAATTGAATGAGATTCAATTTAAATTGACCCCAACCCTGTTTCTCACACAGGAGAAGTATCTTACTTGCTGCAGTTAGGTCTGGTGGAAGATAGATGGCATGGGTGGCTGGTGTAGGTCTCCTCTTACGGATCTGTTTGGGAGAGACAAGACAGGGCGGGATAGGATAGGGTCGCAGGTCGGGACAGGACAGGGTAGGGCAGGACAGGGCAGAGAGACAGGACCGGGTAGAGAGATGGGGCAGAGAGACAGGACAGGGAAAAGTGGTGTTAAAGTGTGGCTCTGAGTATAGCTGGAGACAGACAACAAGCACCAGTCACTGCTGTGTGTGCATGTTTTACAAAGTGATAGACTAGAGTTCAGTATCAATAAAATCCCTAGTCTAGGTTATGGAGAGGGGTGGGTGTGGAGGTGCTGGGGGAGTGGGAGAGGTTGGCCAAAGCTTTGGATGAAGCTATTTTTCTATAACCACTATGGCGACAAATAAGGATACAATGGAAATAGTTTAGTCTGGCACTATACTTTTTCCCCAAGCAATATTCACTTAAGGCACTAAGACATTGCAATAAAGTCTAGAAAACTAAGATTGTGAAAAATAATTCCAGAAAGTGGAGGGGGAAAACAAGCCTTCACTCATCTTTCAAGGAGTTCACCATTGTCCATGACATAAAACAGGTTTCCCACACATGCATAACATGATACAAGTAAAGCTTCTTCTGCCAGTCAGTGTCAAGAGGAGCTAGTCCTTTTAACTCAGATTTCCAGGTTGCAAAAATGCAACAGGTCCTAAACCCATGTCTAACACTACATAGTTAATCTCCGTAGACTCAGATGTATTTCTAAGTAGCATTTGTTGTGTGTCCTGTCTTTACGATGTGATTATGTAGAAGAAAAAAGAAATTGAGAAAACATTCTGAGCAAGAGCAGGAGGAATTTTGTAAGTGTTGCAATTTTTGGGGGGCAAAAATGCTTGGGTCTCACAGGGATAAGCCCCACACTCTTTCAGCGAGCCCACCATAACAATATTGTTCCATTACAATGTCATAATGGTAATCACATTTATTAACATATCATGTAGAAGTGGATGTTTTCACTTACATGCTCCGATGCCTGAGGGTCCAGCTGACTCTGTCGGACAGGTACAGAAAACTGGATCTTCTTAGGACTGTTGGGCTCCATGTTGTGAGAAGATAGAGAGAAAGAAAGATCGAGGAGGGAGGGAAAGTAAGAGAAAGAGAGGAAGAGGGGACTGTGTTGGGAGCAGCTGCACATACTGTAGCAGCAGCAGCCTCTTCTGTTCCTCCCCCTTCCTTATGAGCCCTGTGATAGCTTTAGTGGACAGCCCAGCCTGCCTCTCCCCTGCCCCCGTCAAAGAAAACGAGAGAGAAAGAGAGAGATGCACTCCACCTCACACACTCTTCTAATGTCCAGTCCACTATAGCAGCCACAGCCAGTCTCCCTTGTCCCCCAGCCCTTGACTCAGACAGACCAACAGCATTCTCTTTAGCCTCTGCTGGGTCAATTGTTCTATCATTGATGAAAGCCACAGGCCAGTCTGAGTCTCCGATATCTCGCTCCCCCTCCCTCCATCTCTCTCTCTGAGTATCATGACATCATGGCCCAGAAGTGCAATATAATCCCCCGAAGGGACCAGGCAGGCACACTGTTAAATATTGATAACCCAAGTTTAGGAAACCATTGCCCCCCGCTCTCTCCATCTTCCTCCATACTTCTTTCTCTCATTGACCTTGTGCTCACTTACTCCCCACTCTCGCTACCTCTCCTTTCCTGAGTGGTATGTGAACCTTGAGACAGTAGAGTTGTCTGAAAAAGGCCTAATATGCTCAATCCCACAGGCATGTCATAGTTTATACATGTATAAATCACTCGTCTATATACACACACTACCATTCAAATGTTCAGGGTCACTTACAAATGTCCTTGTTTTTTAAAGAAAGGCATTGTTTTGTCCATTAAAATAACATCGAATTGATCAGAAATACAGTGTAGACATTGTTAATGACTATTGTAGCTGGAAACGGCAGATATTTTATGAAATATCTACATAGGTGTACAGAGGCCCATTATCATCAACCATCACTCCTGTGTTCCAATGGCACGTTGTGTTAGCTAATCCAAGTTAATCATTTTAAAAGGCTAATTGATCATTAGAAAACCCTTTTGCAATTTTGTTACCACAGCTGAAAAATGTTCTGATTTAAGAAGCAATAAAACTGGCCTTCTTTAGACTAGTTGAGTATCTGGAGCATCAGCATTTGTGGGTTCGATTACAGGCTCAAAATGGCCAGAAACAAAGTCCTTTCTTCTGAAACACGTCAGTCTATTCTTGTTCTGAGAAATTAAGGCTTTTCCACGTGAGAAATTGGCAAGAAACTGAAGATCTCGTACAAAAATAGATGTTGAATTGACGTCTGTGCCCAGTGGCAACTTTTATAGTATTTTGTTTTGTCGCAATTTGGAAAATTGACCGACAAATATGTTGTTTCCACCAGGCCTGTTGAAAAAAATAAAAATCCAATATGTAGTTTAATTAATCACATAAGATTTGGCTGGAAACCTGGTTCATGTAAAATAAATGTATTTGTGCATATCGGGTCAGAGTGGGAAAACCCTGTGTCCATTTCTGAATGGGATACTGACTCCCATCACCATATATCCTCATATTTCAGATCAGGGGGTTGCTCCAGCTTCCAAATTCAAAAGTGTGCATTTTCAAACCACAAACCCTCCAAAAATCTGCGTTCTAACTAAACAGAGATGTTTAATCCATCGTTCCACTCAGTGCTCTAGTCTAGAATGCAGGAAAATACATGTCAGTTCAAGAGGATGCCATGTTAAAACAGCTTTCTTTACCCCACATTTTTATAAAATCACATACAATAGTTATTGCATTCATCCAAACGATATTATAGCCTTATATGCTTGAATTGGACAGCATTGATGAAATACCAACGCTATAATAGGTGTGTTGAAAAAACAACCTGCTCCCGACACCCATAATTCATTAATAAGATTTATTTGATTTCATTCATCATTATTGCAACCACAATGTTCAAATACATACAAATAAATAACATGTTTATTTGTGGATGATGTAGTAGTCTGCAAGGACTGACCAAAACTTCAATTTAAGTGAAGTGGCAAAACAACAACATTCTGACATGCAGTCCTCAATGTGATGAACCATAAATAACCATAAATGACCCATTTCCCTGTGTCTGGCATCTGTCTAGAAATGGCAGAAGATCCAAGCTAGAATGAGAAGACAAAACACAGTATGCTGATGTAATGTTCACAATGTGTCACCGTGCTGTACACAGAGAAACCATAATAAACAGTATAAAGGAGCGCTTAAGAGAAAAGTAATAACCTCAGCAACACAGACCTGTTATTAACAGCACACCAAGTCAAACTGAGTGGCACACAAACAGGCCCACAGTCCCAGTGCCCATGGTTGGGGCAGTTCTGCGTCTCAAATGGCACTTTATTCCCTACTGCACTACTTTAGACCCTGGTTAAAAGTAGTGCACTATGTAGGGAATAGGATGCCATTTGAGACGCAACCAGTGTGTTTTCGCCTTGCCGTCAATGGTGCCCATTTATGCTCAGGGATCATTCTGTGCCTCTAAACACGTACGACCTAGGAACACCTAATACCTCTGGAGGAAATGCCAGAGAATTAGAGGCAGGGGCTGGAGGTGTGGAGCGGGCCGGACAAGCGACTGGGTGCCACCTCAGGGGTGATGCACAGTTCAGCATATAGGGGAAAAGAGAAGTTATAAGTTGCATGTTTGTCTGTGCTTGACCATTAGTAAGTACAAGTAAGCTACAGGTAAGTACAGATCGTCTACAGCTATGTAGTAAGTGGGTCATTCCACCAAATTAGTCCCTTTTGCATTCCTTCAAAGTTTTAGGTGCACCAATATTTAATTAACAAACATTATGTACATAATATGTCCAAACCGGAAACGACAAGTTTAATTGGGTTGCATCAACTACTGCTTTTAAAAAGCACCACTTAAATGTATGAATTATACTCATTTCACACCTTTGTCCTGGGTTGTGTTCATTAGGGTAACAATTGAAAACGTTATTTTTAAAAGATTCTACAGAAAGTAAGTCCAAATCAAATCAAATTTAGTCCCTGCACGATGCAATCAATTTTCCTCTGTTTGGTGCCTAATGAATACTACCCAGATGCGTGTTTTTGTTAGTGTCTCACATTAAAAACAAACAAAAATTCATACCTGTATTTCTTATCTTAAATAGACATTAAAAACCACTAAATGTATTTGTCCTGAGATATTTTCTTTAAAGGGGTACTAGAGACAGACAGGTGGCCTGAACTGGAGAGTAGAAACACAGTAGAATTAACAGTATCTTGTCTGATAGAGCTCGATATAGTCTTTCTACTAATGATATTTTCAAGTTCAGAGACAGTGAAATGTATTGCATAGTTAGTTCCAGACCTGGGTTCAAATACTTTATCTGACCTTGCCTGGCTTAATGAGCCATTAGAATAGTCCCAAAACGGCAAACCCTGCCCATCTGGCACTACAGGCAAGCTGAGCAAACAATCAAAGTATTTAAAAGACTTCAAATAGTATTTGAAACCAGGTCTGATTAGTTCCTCATAGAGATGGCATTAGAAGAGGAGGGCATGGTAATTTACAGCTGACACTAAATTCCCATACAACCATAATCATCTTCTAACTCTATTTTTCACCTTTAGGACAAGAGACGCACCCCTGATCCACATCTATGTGCTTAAATACAACCCATACACAACGTCAGAATCATATCATAACATAATAACAATATCACCAACAACCAGAGATGGAATTGGAGAAAAGTCACTCTGGGAACTTACTGATCCTAGAATTTACCGTAAAGTAACGACCCAGTGAAAATAGAACTTTTAAAAGTTTATATTCTGTTAACTTATATCCCCCCAAAATTGTTGACTCTTCCTATGCTCATATGTTGCCAGCATAAATTGAAAAAAATAAAACACAAAAATGCTTGCCATTTCCTCATAGAACATTATGTCATCTCTATGAGGAGGAGGAGATAGCCAATCAGCGGTCTACTAGCATTAATATTTTTAATGACCGGGTATATGCCCACACCATTCTTTTGTTGGGGTACACCCATAACATTCCAACACAGAAAAACAGCTTTTTAACACTTAATTAAAAAGAATAGAAGTAAAACTATTTAGCTCATATTGTAAGTTATTATAGGTCATGTTTCACAGATATCTGGAAACACTGGGCAGTTAACTTAAACACATTTTGTACATGTCAAAATTATTTTACTTTGCGAACTCTAGTTCCCCTCCAATTACACCCCTGTTGACAGCACATGAGTAATGCAGTAGTTAGTCATTCTGAGTGTTTGAAATAGGACGGTTAAGACAAAGAACAAGACAGTTCATTATAACAGAAAGTATATAGCAGCATTAGTGTCTCCAAGGCACACAGCATACAGGTCTTAAGATACAAGGGAACTCATTTATAAACCTTTGGCAGGTACAAAATAAATTGCAAAAAATGTGTGTGCCAATTTTCACACAAAAATTGGCATTTATAAAAACTGAACTTGATGTAAAAACGTGCTCACCTTCTCGCAGACTTCAGACAATGCTTATGCAGATTCTAGTGGTTGAAATATTGTATTGCAAGCAGGCAAGTACATTTATATTTTGTGCAAATGGAGGATATGGACACGCTTATGCATAACAATAAACAGGTTAATGACAAGATGCAATCATTTTCCGTTAGTGAGTAAAGAGAAAATATATTTAGTGTATCTTTGCATTTTAAAATAATTAGACACTCATCTATATCCCTGGCTACTATTTATTATTTATTTCCATGATCATTGCATAATCAATTCCTCACCTTTTCTGTGATGGTGTCATACTCACGAGGTAGCCTATATCGGGCAACAACAGGAATAGCATTCATCTCATATCTGCTTTAATTGGACCCACTTCACAGTAGTAAATAGATAAGCTATTTCAAGTATTTTGCTCTATGCCATCCGATCCAGAGCGCAGTAGTATTAACGGTGGAACAGATGGGTTGCAGGTTACTGTAGCCGACATCTGAATACTGTAATTTAACATTTCTTGAGTAGACAATATTGCATTTATACACATAATACATATTTTCATAACTATTGCAGAATAAATTCTTCACCTTTTCTGGACATTATTGGTCCATATTTCTGAAGTAACCATAGCCTACAAAAAATGACCATGCGCATCTCTCATTTAATTAAGCCTATTAGATAAGCTATTTGAATGTATAACTAAATTCAAATGTACCAGGTGAACAGGTGCATTGTAGTGTGCATGTCGACCACTGTAAGTAGAGAATGTTTCAGAATTCGAGGGCAGTGTAGCATCGTTCAGAGAAAAAGTCATTGCAAAACATTAGGCCCAATTCAATTAAAACGGTCTGCTCACAGCTCAACAGCAATTTGCAAGAGTTGTTGTCTTTCATTAACTTTTTGTCTATCAGATCGCCTAGGCCTACAGCAAATGTCATTGCAAAAGTGTAACATTCTGCAATCACCTCCAAAGACATTTGATCAAGTTCGCTATTGCTATTTCCTTTAGAAAACTGCTCAAATACTTCGAAAGTATACAGCGAATAAGGACGTTTTTGTCACCATAAAAGGTAGATGGGCGTTTTTCAGAAAGAGTACTGATGCTCTTTCACTCACAGTTTCAGGACGGGTGTGATTTATAACAATAAACATACGTATGCCAAGTTTATAAATCTCTATTTTTGTATGTATGCAGTCTTTTCAGAAATGGCACATGCAGATATTCAGATATTTAGTGTGGAATTTACGCAACGGTTATAAATGAGGCCCCAGAGTATCTGTCAGTCAGCAGACTACCGAGGAGAAGAAACCATTGAAATAAAAAAAACTACCTATATGGTTGAAAACACAGTGTTAAGGTATCTGCCATCATCAGACTCTCTGGAAATAGTAGAAACAGTGGTAAAAAGGTTGTTGGGCTGTTCAGTGTATGGCTTCACCAGTGTTCAGGTTGAGTAGAATGGGTAGACTTTACCAGTGGTTATCTTCAACTGCAGGAGAAAACAACAACACTCTTTACACATTGAGAAATAGAGGTGCTAGCCGAAAGCTATACATGTGCCAGTGGATAGCTGAATTGCAACAGGTCTATATGGCTCGAAGAACCAATTTGTACAAGTGTATGAAATGAGCTGAGCTGAGCTCCGCTGGATCAGGTATGGTGGATTGCTACAGGGATTCTGGTTACGGCAGGGTGTAGATAACATGAAAGGATCTTTATGGCTTAGTGAAGAAATATAAATTACTTTCAGTATGAACAGATAGCGTCTCTACCCACAGAATGACAGACACTCACCTCAGATGTAGGACCTGTCAACAGTCTAACAGGGGGTATTCTCTGGCCAACACAGGTGATCGTCGTGGAGATACGGCCGCCAGGAGCTCACTGGCTATCTCCTGTCGGATCTCATCAGCAAGGCTCTCTTTGATCTGAGGTAGAGGACAGAAGTTACACAGAGAGACTAATCAATTAGATTGGATGTTCGGATGTTCTAGCTGTGTCTGAATCCTGGCTTAGGAAGACCACCAAAAATTCGGACATTTTCTTCCCTAACTACAACATTTTCAGACAAGATAGAACTGCCAAAGGGGGCGGTGTTGCAATCTACTGCAAAGATAGCCTGCAGAGTTCTGTCCTACTATCCAGGTCTGTCCCCAAACAATTTGAACTTCTACTTTTAAAAAGTCACCTCTCTAAAAACAAGTCTCTCACCGTTGCCGCCTGCTATAGACCACCCTCTGCCCCCAGCTGTGCTCTGGACACCATATGTGAACTGATTGACCCCCATCTATCTTCACAGCTCGTGCTGCTAGGCGACTTAAACTGGAACATGCTTAACACCCCAGCCATCCTACAATCTAAGCTTGATGCCCTCAATCTCACACAAATGATCAATGAACCTACCAGGTACCTCCCCAAAGCCGTAAACACGGGCACCCTCATAGATATAATCCTAACCAACTTGCCCTCTAAATACACGTCTGCTGTCTTCAACCAAGATCTCAGCGATCACTGCCTCATTGCCTGCATCCGTAATGAGTCAGCGGTCAAACGACCTCCACTCATCACTGTCAAACGCTCCCTGAAACACTTCAGCGAGCAGGCCTTTCTAATCGACCTGGCCTGGGTATCCTGGAAGGAGATTGATCTCATCCCGTCAGTAGAGGATGCCTGTTTTTTTTTTTAAATGCCTTCCTAACCATCTTAAATAAGCATGCCCCATTATAGAAATGTAGAACCAGGAACAGATATAGCCCTTGGTTCTCCCCAGACCGGACTTCCCTTAACCAACACAAAAACATCCTATGACGTTCTGCATTAGCATCGAACAGCCCCCGTGATATGCAGCTTTTCAGGGAAGCTAGAAACCATTATACACAGGCAGTTAGAAAAGCAAGGCTAGCTTTTTCAAGCAGAAATTTGCTTCCTGCAACACTAACTCAAAAAAGTTCTGGGACACTGTAAAGTCCATGGAGAATAAGAACACCTCCTCCCAGCTGCCCACCGCACTGAAGATAGGAAACACTGTCACCACTGATAAATCCACTATAATTGAGAATTTCAATAAGAATTTTTCTACGGCTGGCCATGCTTTCCACCTGGCTACCCCTATCCCGGTCAACAGCACTGCACCCCCCACAGCAACTCGTCCAAGCCTTCCCCATTTCTCCAAATCAGCCGGGCTAGACAATCTGGACCCTTTCTTTCTAAAATGATCTGCCGAAATTGTTGCCACCCCTGTTCAACCTCTCTTTCGTCGTCTGAGATTCCCAAAGATTGGAAAGCAGCTGCGGTCATCCCCCTCTTAAAATGGGGGGACACTCTTGACCCAAACTGCTACAGACCTATATCTATCCTACCCTGCCTTTCTAAGGTTTTCGAAAACCAAGTCAACAAACAGATTACCGACCATTTCGAATCTCACCATACCCTCTCTGCTATGCAATCTGGTTTGCTGGTCATGGGTGCACCTCAGCCACGCTCAAGGTCCTAAACGATATCTTAACCGCCATCGATAAGAAACATTACTGTGCAGCCGTATTCATTGATCTGGCCAAGGCTTTCAACTCTGTCAATCACCACATCCTCATCGGTAGACTCGACAGCCTTGGTTTCTCAAATGATTGCCTCGCCTGGTTCACCAACTACTTCTCTGATAGAGTTCAGTGTGTCAAATCGGAGGGTCTGCTGTCCGGACCTCTGGCAGTCTCTATGGGGGTGCCACAGGGTTCAATTCTTGGACCGACTCTCTTCTCTGTATACATCGATGATGTCGCTCTTGCTGCTGGTGAGTCTCTGATCCAACTCTACGCAGACGACACCATTCTGTATACTTCCGGCCCTTCTTTGGACACTGTTAACAACCCTCCAGGCAAGCCATACAACTCTCCTTCCGTGGCCTCCAATTGCTCTTAAATACAAGTAAAACTAAATGCATGCTCTTCAATCGATCGCTGCCTGCACCTGCCCGCCTGTCCAACATCACTACTCTGGACGGCTCGGACTTAGAATACGTGGACAACTACAAATACCTAGGTGTCTGGCTAGACTGTAAACTCTCCTTCCAGACCCACATCAAACATCTCCAATCCAAAGTTAAATCTAGAATTGGCTTCCTATTTCGCAATAAAGCATCCTTCACTCATGCTGCCAAACATAGCCTTGTAAAACTGACCATCCTACTAATCCTAGACTTCGGCGATGTCATTTACAAAATAGCCTCCAATACCCTACTCAACAAATTGGATGCAGTCTATCACAGTGCCATCCGTTTTGTCAACAAAGCCCCATATACTACCCACCATTGCGACCTGTACGCTCTCGTTGGCTGGCCCTCGCTTCATACTCATCGCCAAACCCACTGGCTCCATGTCATCTACAAGACCCTGCTAGGTAAAGTCCCACCCTTATCTCAGCTCGCTGGTCACCATAGCATCACCCACCTGTAGCATGCGCTCCAGCAGGTATATCTCTCTGGTCACCCCCAAAACCAATTCTTTCTTTGGCCGCCTCTCCTTCCAGTTCTCTGCCGCCAATGACAGGAACGAACTACAAAAATCTCTGAAACTGGAAACACATCTCCCTCACTAGCTTTAAGCACCAGCTGTCAGAGCAGCTCACAGATTACTGCACCTGTACATAGCCCACCTATAATTTAGCCCAAACAACTACCTATTTCGCTACTGTATTTATTTTATTTTATTTATTTATTTTGCTCCTTTGCACCCCATTATTTTTATTTCTACTTTGCACATTCTTCCACTGCAAATCTACCATTCCAGTGTTTTACTTGCTATATTGTATTTACTTTGCCACAGTGGCCTTTTTTTGCCTTTACCTCCCTTATCTCACCTCATTTGCTCACATCATATATAGACTTGTTTCTACTGTATGTTTGTTTTACTCCATGTGTAACTCTGTGTCGAACTGCTTTGCTTTATCTTGGCCAGGTCGCAATTGTAAATGAGAACTTGTTCTCAACTTGCCTACCTGGTTAAATAAAGGTGTTCTCAACTAGCCTACCTGGTTAAATAAAGGTGTTCTCAACTTGCCTACCTGGTTAAATAAAGGTGTTCTCAACTTGCCTACCTGGTTAAATAAAGGTGTTCTCAACTTGCCTACCTGGTTAAATAAAGGTGTTCTCAACTTGCCTACCTGGTTAAATAAAGGTGTTCTCAACTTGCCTACCTGGTTAAATAAAGGTGTTCTCAACTTGCCTACCTGGTTAAATAAAGGTGTTCTCAACTAGCCTACCTGGTTAAATAAAGGTGTTCTCAACTTGCCTACCTGGTTAAATAAAGGTGTTCTCAACTTGCCTACCTGGTTAAATAAAGGTGTTCTCAACTAGCCTACCTGGTTAAATAAAGGTGTTCTCAACTAGCCTACCTGGTTAAATAAAGGTGTTCTCAACTTGCCTACCTGGTTAAATAAAGGTGTTCTCAACTAGCCTACCTGGTTAAATAAAGGTGTTCTCAACTTGCCTACCTGGTTAAATAAAGGTGAAATAAAAAAATACATAAAATAAAAATGTATCAATCAATCAATCGTCTCTTTGATAGGAAGGGACAGAATAACTAATTGACTACACTCAAACAGAAGAAAATGCTGAGAAACTGAGTGAAACAAGGAGGTGCCTCAGTATCAGAACTTGCCCAATAAGAAATGCTTGTTTTTCGTTGCATAACAGAGTGCTCTAATGAACACAGCCCAGGATTGGCAGTACACCCTGTTCTGTTGGTGTAATAAGGGCTTCATAAATAGTTGGTTTTAAACTGAGATTTGTGAAACACAAAACACACACCTGTTATCCCTCAAAATAACTAAAGCTGGAATCCTTAATGGTGAAACTGCTATTTTCATTTGCAACATTACAACAAGTTACTGCAAACAACAAACACTGTTTTTTCCCCTCGGACATCAATTTTCACACAATAAAAGAACAAAATATGTACAGAATTTGTTTCACCATGCTGCACGACGCTCCTCAGCTCGGCAAAAAAAAACAATAACAACGGCGGTCGGGAGGCCAGTGGTGTCGTTTCTCCTTACTGCAGATTCCATATTTAAAGCCCTGCCAAACACGGACATCAGGCCACTGACTAAGAAGTAGTCCTAAGTTATAGCCAAAGGTTCCTGTGGAATTCCAATTTCCTTTTGAAGCTTCAAAATGTGGTCCATGTGTCCCCTCCCAAGCGCTTAAGTCAGCTCAGTGAATGATTTTTCATGAGTGTAACCTTAACCTCCCCACGCCTACCTTTGACTCATTCCTCTCTGCCTCCTTCTTTCCACTCCTCTCCTCTTTTGACCTCACCCTCTCACCTTCCCCCCTACTCACAAGGCAGGAAATACGCTCGACCTCATCTTTACTAGATGCTGTTCTT
The DNA here is from genome assembly GCF_034236695.1 of Oncorhynchus nerka. NCBI lineage: Eukaryota > Metazoa > Chordata > Actinopteri > Salmoniformes > Salmonidae > Oncorhynchus > Oncorhynchus nerka. The sequence goes on along the minus strand of NC_088398.1, from coordinate 58,477,620 downwards.
CCACTAACCTCGTTGCAACTCCCCTCCAAGTCTCCGACCACTACCTTGTATCCTTTTCCCTCTCGCTCTCATCCAACACTTCCCACACTGCCCCTACTCGGATGGTATCGCGCCGTCCCAACCTTCGCTCTCTCTCCCCCGCTACTCTCTCCTCTTCCATCCTATCATCTCTTCCCTCTGCTCAAACCTTCTCCAACCTATCTCCTGATTCTGCCTCCTCAACCCTCCTCTCCTCCCTTTCTGCATCCTTTGACTCTCTATGTCCCCTATCCTCCAGGCCGGCTCGGTCCTCCCCTCCCGCTCCGTGGCTCGACGACTCATTGCGAGCTCACAGAACAGGGCTCCGGGCAGCCGAGCGGAAATGGAGGAAAACTCGCCTCCCTGCGGACCTGACATCCTTTCACTCCCTCCTCTCTACATTTTCCTCTTCTCTCTCTGCTGCTAAAGCCACTTTCTACCACTCTAAATTCCAAGCATCTGCCTCTAACCCTAGGAAGCTCTTTGCAACCTTCTCCTCCCTCCTGAATCCTCCCCCCTCCTCCCTCTCTGCAGATGACTTCGTCAACCATTTTGAAAGAAGGTCGACGACATCCGATCCTCGTTTGCTAAGTCAAACGACACCGCTGGTTCTGCTCACACTGCCCTACCCTGTGCTCTGACCTCTTTCTCCCTCTCTCTCCAGATGAAATCTCGCGTCTTGTGACGGCCGGCCGCCCAACAACCTGCCCGCTTGACCCTATCCCCTCCTCTCTTCTCCAGACCATTTCCGGAGACCTTCTCCCTTACCTCACCTCGCTCATCAACTCATCCCTGACCGCTGGCTACGTCCCTTCCGTCTTCAAGAGAGCGAGAGTTGCACCCCCTTCTGAAAAAACCTACACTCGATCCCTCCGATGTCAACAACTACAGACCAGTATCCCTTCTTTCTTTTCTCTCCAAAACTCTTGAACGTGCCGTCCTTGGCCAGCTCTCCCGCTATCTCTCTCAGAATGACCTTCTTGATCCTAATCAGTCAGGTTTCAAGACTAGTCATTCAACTGAGACTGCTCTTCTCTGTATCACGGAGGCGCTCCGCACTGCTAAAGCTAACTCTCTCTCCTCTGCTCTCATCCTTCTAGACCTATCGGCTGCCTTCGATACTGTGAACCATCAGATCCTCCTCTCCACCCTCTCCGAGTTGGGCATCTCCGGCGCGGCCCACGCTTGGATTGCGTCCTACCTGACAGGTCGCTCCTACCAGGTGGCGTGGCGAGAATCCGTCTCCACACCACGTGCTCTCACCACTGGTGTCCCCCAGGGCTCTGTTCTAGGCCCTCTCCTATTCTCGCTATACACCAAGTCACTTGGCTCTGTCATAACCTCACATGGTCTCTCCTATCATTGCTATGCAGACGACACACAATTAATCTTCTCCTTTCCCCCTTCTGATGACCAGGTGGCGAATCGCATCTCTGCATGTCTGGCAGACATATCCGTGTGGATGACGGATCACCACCTCAAGCTGAACCTCGGCAAGACGGAGCTGCTCTTCCTCCCGGGAAGGACTGCCCGTTCCATGATCTCGCCATCACGGTTGACAACTCCATTGTGTCCTCCTCCCAGAGCGCTAAGAACCTTGGCGTGATCCTGGACAACACCCTGTCGTTCTCAACTAACATCAAGGCGGTGGCCCGTTCCTGTAGGTTCATGCTCTACAACATCCGCAGAGTACGACCCTGCCTCACACAGGAAGCGGCGCAGGTCCTAATCCAGGCACTTGTCATCTCCCGTCTGGATTACTGCAACTCGCTGTTGGCTGGGCTCCCTGCCTGTGCCATTAAACCCCTACAACTCATCCAGAACGCCGCAGCCCGTCTGGTGTTCAACCTTCCCAAGTTCTCTCACGTCACCCCGCTCCTCCGCTCCCTCCACTGGCTTCCAGTTGAAGCTCGCATCCGCTACAAGACCATGGTGCTTGCCTACGGAGCTGTGAGGGGAACGGCACCTCAGTACCTCCAGGCTCTGATCAGGCCCTACACCCAAACAAGGGCACTGCGTTCATCCACCTCTGGCCTGCTCGCCTCCCTACCACTGAGGAAGTACAGTTCCCGCTCAGCCCAGTCAAAACTGTTCGCTGCTCTGGCCCCCCAATGGTGGAACAAACTCCCTCACGACGCCAGGACAGCGGAGTCAATCACCACCTTCCGGAGACACCTGAAACCCCACCTCTTTAAGGAATACCTAGGATAGGATAAAGTAATCCCTCTCACCCCCCCTCCCCCTGAAAAGATTTAGATGCACTACTGTTCCACTGGAGGTCATAAGGTGAATGCACCAATTTGTAAGTCGCTCTGGATAAGAGCGTCTGCTAAATGACTTAAATGTAAATGTAATGTAAATAAGGATGTAGTAACCTTATCCGTCAGCCAAGGACATAATAAAACATGTCCTGGGCGATATTGGTAATGTTATTGCACCTCAAACACAAATACTGGCAGGCACTGGGCAGGGTCCAATTTGAGCACTCATAGTTCAGTGAAGGACAAATCTTAATGTTGTCCCGTATTCTAAAATAGAATAGAATCTCAATGTTGACCTTTATTCTAAAATAGAATCCTAGAACACACTGAGCTCACTTACCTCCTTGATGAGCTGCTGTAGCTGGGGGTTGTTTGCCCTTCCTACAACTAATCTTCCTCCTCTTCCTCCCTCCCTACCCCTCTCCTCTAGCAGGTGAGGGTCTACAGCTGCCCCTCTTCCTCTTCTGCCCTCTTCCTCTCTTTGCGCTCGATCCTCTGAATGTTGCTCTCCTGTCAGTGCCTGGTCTATGGCATGGTCCTGGGCCTCTAGAGGATTGATCTGGCCCTGGGAGAACCCTGTGGAGGCACCAGGCCGTGGAGGGGGGGCTGGGGTGAGGGAGATGGAGGCTCGATACACCTCTGTCTTCTGGGGACCAGGGAGGGGCAGCTCTGGGGTGTGGGAGGGGTCTGGGTGACATCCGGAGGACCTCATTGGACTGGCTGATCTGGAGGAGCGGCCTGAGCACGGAGTGGGTGCCATGCTTGGTCTGCTCTCTGCCCCTCCCTCGTAGCCCAGCTCTGTCTGCAGGTACAGCGGTTCCATCAGCAGGTTCAACATCTGGAGGGAGAAACCACACAAACCACAAGCATGACACATAGTGAATTGCGACAAGTAAAACCTTACGATGCATTCGGAAAGTATTCAGACCCTTTCCCTTTATTTTTCATTTTGTTACAGCCTTATTCTAAAATTGATTAAATAACAAAACATCCTAAACAATCTACACACAATACCCCACAATGACAAAGCCAAAAGTTATTTTTACATTTTTGCAAATGTATTAAAAATAAGTATTCAGACCCTTTGCTATGAGACTCAAAATTGAGCTCTGGTGCATCCTGTTTATGTTGATCCTTGAGATGTTTCTACAACTTGAATGGAGTCCACCTGTGGTAAATTACATTGATTGGATATGATTTGGAAAGGCACGCACCTGTCTATATAAGGGCTCACAGTTGACAGTGAATGTCAAAAACCAAGACATGAGGTCAAAGGAATTGTCCGTAGAGCTCCGAGACAGGATTGTATCGAGGCACAGATCTGGGGAAAGGTACCTAACCATTTCTGCAGGATTGAAGGTCCCCAAGAACACAATGGCCTCCATCATTCTTAAATGGAAGAAGTTTGAAACTACCAAGACCAAGACTGACCGCATGGCTAAACTGAGCAATTGGGGTAGAAGGGCTTAGGTCAGGGAGGTGACCAAGAACCTGATGGTCAATCTGACAGAGCTCCAGAGTTCCTCTGTGGAGATGGGAGAACCTTCCATAAGGGCAACCATCTCTGCAGCACTCCATCAATCAGGCCTCAGTGGTAGAGTGGCCAGACGGAAGCCACTCCTCAGTAAAAGGTACATGACAGCCCGCTTGGAGTTTTCCCAAAAGGCCCCTAAAGGACTCTCAGACCATGAGAAACAAGATTCTCTGGTCTGATGAAACCAAGATTGAACTCTTTGGCCTGAATGCCAAGCATCACATCTGGAGGAAACCTGGCACCATCCCTACAGTGAAGCATGGTGGTGGCAGCATCATGCTGTTGGGATGTTTTTCAGTGGCAGGGCCTGGGAGACTAATCAGGATCCAGGGTAAGATGAACGGAGCAAAGTACAGAGAGATCCTTGATGAAAACCTGCTCCAGAGCACTCAGGACCTCAGACTGGGTCGAAGGTTCACCTTCGAACAAGACAACGACCCTAAGCACACAGCCAAGACAACGCAGGAGTGGTTTTGGGATGTCCTTGAGTGGCCCTGCCAAAGCCTGGACTTGAACCAGATTCAACTAGAGGTCAACTGATTAATCGGAATGGCCGATTAATTAGGGCCGATTTCAAGTTTTCATAACAATCGGAAATCTGTATTTTTGGACACCGATTTGTCCGATTTTGTTTTTACACCTTTATTTAATCTTTATTTAACTAGGCAAGTCAATGACGGCCAAGGAACCATGGGTTAACTGCCTCGTTCAGGGGCAGAACGACAGATTTTTACCTTGTCAGCTCGGGGATTCAATCTTGCAAACTTACAGTTAACTTGTCCAACGCTCTAACCACCTGATTACATTGCACTCCACGAGGAGACTGCCTGTTATGTGAATGCAGTAAACCAAGGTAAGTTGCTAGCTAGCATTAAACTTATCTTATGAAAAACAATCAATCAATCATAATCACTAGTTAACTACACATGGTTGATGATATTACTAGTTTATCTAGCGTGTCCTGCGGAGCATATAATCGATGCGGTGCCTAACCATAAACATCAATGCCTTTCTTAAAATCAATACACAGAAGTATATATTTTTAAACCTGCATATTTTGCTAAAAGAAATCCAGGTTAGCAGGCAATATTAACCAGGTGAAATTGTGTCACGTCTCTTGCGTTCATTGCACGCAGAGTCAGTGTATATGCAACAGTTTGGGCCGCCTAATTTGCCAGAATTTTACGTAGTTATGACATAATATTCATGTTACATTGCACAACCTTCAATGTTAAGACTTATGGATGCCACCCGTTAGATAAAATATGGAACGGTTCCGTATTTCACTGAAAGAATAAACGTCTTGTTTTCGAGATCGTAGTTTCCATATTCGGCCATATTAATGACCTACGGCTCGTATTTCTGTGTGTTATCATGTTATAATTAAGTCTATGATTTGATAGAGCAGTCTGACTGAGCGACGGTAGGCAGCAGCAGGCTCGTAAGCATTCATTCAAACAGCACTTTCGAGCGTTTGCCAGCAGCTGTTTATGATTTCAAGCCTATCAACTCCCGAGATTAGGCTGGTGTAATCGATGTGAAATGGCTAGCTAGTTAGCGGGGTGCGCACTAATAGCATTTCAAACGTCACTCACTCAGACTTGGAGTGGTTGTTTCCCTTGCTCTGCTTGGGTAACGCTGCTTCTAGGGTGGCTGTTGTTGTGTTCCTGGTTCGAGCCCAGGTAGGAGCGAGGAGAGGTACGGAAGCTATACTGTTACACTGGCAATACTAAAGTGCCTATAAGAACATCTAATAGTCAAAGGTTAATGAAATACAAATGGTATAGAGAGAAATAGTCCTATAATTCCTATAATAACTACAACCTAAAACTTCTTACCTGGGAATATTGAAGAATCATGTTAAAAGGAACCACCATTTTTCATATGTTCTCATGTTCTGAGCAAGGAACTTAAACGTTAGCTTTCTTACATGGCACATATTGCACGTTTGCTTTCTTCTCCAACACTTTGTTTTTGCATTATTTAAACTAAATTGAACATGTTTCATTATTTATTTGAGGCTAAAATGATTTTATTGATGTATTATATTAAGTTAAAAAATAAGTGTTCATTCAGTATTGTTGTAATTGTCATTATTACAAATAAATTAAAAAATAAAATTAAAAACAGCTGATTAATCGGTATCGTCTTTTTTTGGTCCTCCAATAATCGGTATAGGAGTTGAAAAATCATAATTGGTCAACCTCTAGATTGAACATCTCTGGAGAGACCGGAAAATAGCTGTGCAGCGATGCTCCCCATCCAACCTGACAGAGCTTGAGAGGATCTGCAGAGAAGAATGGGAGAAACTCCCCAAATACAGGTGTGCCAAGCTTGTAGCGTCATACCCAAGAAGACTCGAGGCTGTAATCGCTGCCAAAGGTTCTTCAACAAAGTACTGAGTAAAGGGTCTGAATACTTATGTAAATGTGATATTTCAGTTTTTTATTTTATTTTTTTAAAACCCAACCTGTTTTTGATTTGTCATTATGGGGTATTGTGTGTAGATTGATGAGGGGAAATTTAAAGAAAAAAATCAATTTTAGAATAAGGCTGCAAAGTAACAAAATGTGGAAAAAGTCAAGGGGTCCGAATGCACTGTAGAATTAGAATTCCAAGAACAGACATTCCTATTCATGTGAATGTTCTGTAACGGTTGGATGTGCAGACATATTGACGATAACAATATATTTCTATGAATAGAACATACACCATTACAAGAGGAACAACCTAGAAAATAAAAGCCCAGACCCACTGCAGGTACTCACCGGCTCCATAGCTCTCAGAACAGAACTGTTAGACAGGCTGTACATGCTGTGACCGCTCTTCATACCATACAGGAGAAAGGAGAGATAAATATCAACCACACAAATGTTACAAGAAGAGGTACGGGATGATATGATGGGTGCCTAAACAACAAATACAAGAGTAGTGATGTACATGCAGCCTGATGTCATGTCAAATGAGAAGAACCCAGAGGAACCACAGTAGGTGCCATGAGCAAACGGAGTTATGACAAACCATTTATAGGAGTTACGAGTGAGAGAAAGTACGAGAGAGTATCAGTCGGTTCGGGCTTTGTGTGTGTGTGTGTGTGTGTTTCCAGGTGTAGTTTCAGGTACCGACCATGCGGTGGCGGTAGAGACTGTGGTGGCTGGCAGAGCGGAGCTGTTCGTTCAAGGTCAGCAGCCGATCCTCTAGCTGGAGCTCTAGTTCCTTCAGCTCTTGTCTCACTGCTGACCGCAGGCCCTGCAGCTGCTCCGCCTCCTGCCTGGCAATCACAAACAGAAAATAATAGAAAAACTTGAGTAAGTGAGGGATACAAAGTGTATTGAAAGCAAGTGCTTCCACACAGGTGTGATTCCCAAGTTAATTAAGCAATTAACATCCCATCAGGCTTAGGGTCATGTATAAAAATGCTGGACAGGCCATTGATTTTGCTACCATGGCTATGCCCCCATAAGATGACAATGCCCCCATCCACAGGACACGAGTGGTCACTGAATGGTTTTATGAGCATGAAAATGATGTAAACCATATGCATTGACTGCCTCAATCACCAGATCTCAACCCAATTGAACACTACTTGGAGATTCTGGAGCGGCACCTAAGATAGCGTTTTCCACCATCATCAACAAGACACCAAATGTTGGAATTTCTTGTGGAAGAATGGTGTCACATTCCTCCAATATAGTCCCAGACACTTGTAGAATCTTTGCCAAGGAGCAGTGAAGCTGTTCTGGTTTGTGGTGGCCCAACGCCCTATTAAGACACTTGCATGCATGTCTGTCTGTCTGTCACAGACTCTGCTAACATCTGTGTCCGAGGGCCTCTAGCCTACCTCTCGTCGTGACTGAGGTGCTGGTAGACTAACGCCTGTTGTTTCATCAGGGATACTTCCAGATCCATCATCTGTGTCCGGAACACACTCAGACTCCTCCTCTTAGCCTGCAGCTCCTTCTGGAGAGAGGTCTGAGGGGAGGAGGAGAACATCGAAGAAGATTACTTTATTGTCTATTGTCACAGAGACACAGGGAGATTTTCATTTGGGCAAAAGACTGTCTTCTGTAGACTCTCCTCCGTGACCCAGAAACAGATAAGTGGTCGACGAGTGTAAATTTGTTAGTACACGAACGGAACTGTCCTCTTCGATAGCCACCTTTCATCAAGGATAGTAATTTGTAATCTACCGGAGTCCTTCGCGGAAGAGTTTTGATATCTGCCACGCCCCCTTTGAATCAGCTTTCGTTTGTCGGAGGAGAAAAGCATGCACAGGTTTAGAAGCAATATGCTAATTATAATTGTAACTATAACATGTCTTGCACAACTAACTTAATTTGTTTTTATCACTTTACACATTTATTTTGGGATCCACTCCCACTAAACATTTGCCTGATGAAGTGCGAATGAAGAACGAGAGTAATTTCATACAAGTGCATTTTCATCCACGCCGCCTCTCCTTGATTACCTTTGACCTTTTTCTAAAGGAGGCAAGAGAGGACGGAGGAGAGAGGACGCAGGAGTTGAGCAAATCAAATTGACAAAAGGCCAGAGATTTGTCTTTGACCTATTTCCCAACCCCCAAGACACACCCCAGGAGAGGTTGGAGGACAGAATTTGTAATCATGGATTTAATTTCTTTAAGAGTGGCAGGTCAGGTGAGTGAATACCTCAAACAGTGGCTGGGCAGATCTCTGACGATTGAAAACGTCTGCTCTGCAATCTGATGAATTCTGTTGAGGGCAGAGAAACCACAGATCAAATACTTAGTCACTGATAAACTAGCGTGCAAATGTCTCTGCTTGCATTATGGGTGGGATGGCTAGCGTTAGGTTTTAAAACTGCAAAGAGCCTTGCAGAATGTTATAGAACACATATGTACTACTATACTATATTTGCCATTTAGCAGACATTTTTATCCAAAGCGACTTACAGTAGTAGTGTGTAGTTGTTTTGTCTCACCTGAGCCAAGTTCTGTACACTTCCTCTGATGTCATGAAGGACCCGTCTGAGCTGCATCTCAGTGGTAGACAGGGCTGGTGGAAGGTGGGAATTAGGGGCTGCCCCCATAGGGTCAACTCCATGGGGGTAAGGAAACAGATGATGGTGGCCAGGGAATGGAGTACTGTATGGTTCTCCATAGGGGGCAGTAGAGATATGTGGAGGCAGTTTGGAAGGTGTGTGTGATGGGTTAGAGTAAGAGCTATGGGCAGTATAATGATTGTTGCTATGAAGGTAGCTGTAGGACCCACTATATGGGTTACCGTGGTAGTTATAGTAAGGTGAACTGAAAGGGTCGCTATGGGGCGGGGTATTATAGGGGGAGCTGTACGGGGAAAAGGGGTAGTGTGTGCTGTGCGGGAAGTTGTGTGGAAGGGTGCTGCCCATGTTGTTAGTGTAAGGAGGACTCTGGTAAGGATGGTTAGGGGCCATATGATGGGGTAAGTTGGGGACTGTGTGCTGTGGCAGGTTGGGGTTATTGTGTTGGGCTAGGTTGTGTTGTGTGAGGGTAGAGTTAGGGTTGCTGTGTTGGGTGAGGTTAGGGTAATTGAAGTGCGCCAGGTTAGGTTTGCTGTGCTGGGTGAGGTTGAAATCTGGGTTGCTGTGCTGGTTGAGGTTTAAGTTAGGGTTGCTGTGCTGAGTGAGGTTTAAGTTAGGGTTGCTGTGCTGGGTGAGGTTTAAGTTAGGGTTGCTGTGCTGAGTGAGGTTTAAGTTAGGGTTGCTGTGCTGAGTGAGGTTTAAGTTAGGGTTGCTGTGCTGAGTGAGGTTAGGGTTATTGAAGTGGTTCAGGTTAGGGTGGTTATGCTGTGCCAGGTTACGTTGGGTAAGGTTAGGTACGCTACAGGTGCTCCAGGTACGGTGGTGCTCCACCAGAGGTCTCTCTCCCCACTCAGGAGGGGGGCTGTGGCTGTGCAGTGAGAGGGTTGAGAGGGTCAGGTGGCGGGGGATGGCGAGGGGGAAGGGGGAACTCTGCCTTGAAGCTTTCTCAGCTCCCCATCTCTCTGTAGCCCGGGGCCATGAGATGGCTCGGCCTCTCTGTTGATAATTAAGATAGAGCAAAAGCTGCCTCTGCTCTGAAACTCCTCCTCTGGAACCTCCTCTTCCACAATGGACCCCACCTCCAGCTCCACCTGCTCCTCCTCCACCTGCACCTCCTCCTCCACCTGCACCTCCTCCTCCACCTGCACCTCCTCCTCCACCTGCACCCCCTCCTCCACCTGCACCCCCTCCTCCACCTGCACCCCCTCCTCCACCTGCACCCCCTCCTCCTCCACTTCTGGGGTGTATCGGTAGGAAAAGACCGTCCGAGTGCAGTGCCTGACTGTCCCCTGGCCAAACTGGATCCTGACAGAGGAGACCGCACAGGAGGGGCTGAGGGAGGTAGGCAGAGATCGGGACCTCGGCAGGGGGACTCTTCTCCTGAACAGATCCCTCACCTTCCCCTCCATGCAGGGGCCCTGGAGGCCTGGGGACAAGGCCCTCTGCTGGGCCCCGTGAATCCTGGGTGAGGCACTGAAGATGGGGCAGCTGGGTCTAGGGCTGGAGAGCCTGGCATCCATCTCCACCCTGTCAGTCACACCCTCCCTGGCTGGGGCACCAGAGGAGCTGCAGTCAGGGGTCAGGATGGAGCCATGGTCTTCTGTAGGACCAGGCACTGTAGCCGTGTCAGGATCAGACTCAACAGTATGGCAAGTCTCAGGAGTTGACTGAGGAGTCTCAGACGCAGGATAAGAAGCAGCTTCCTCAGCAGTGCTATGCTGCTGGTCCTGCTCCGAGTCTTGGGCCACTCCTCTATCTTCTGGTTTAGGTAACTGGTGGAAGGTGTACTGTGGCACCTCCTGCCGCTGCTCTTCCTCCCCAATAGGGCTCTTGCTCCCCCTCCCGTCCTCCTCAAGGTGTTTCTGTAGGACAGAGGGTATCTGCACATCCTCCTCCTCCTGTTCCTCCTTTAACTGCAGCCTCTCAAAGGCAGGGTGTTCAAGGGCTAGAGGAGTGGTCACCTCCCCAGCATAGGACATCAGCATGGTCTCACAGTCACAGCTGTCAGCGCTCTCCTGTATCTTTAAATTGTTAGCTGAGCCATCAGTAGAGGGGCCCTCTGCAAAACCACTACTGTCTGACTGCTGGCTGGTTGTTCTCAGTTGTTGTTCTGTAATGGAGATAGGGAGGGAGAGAGAGATTGAATCGCACTACACCGGCTCCGACGCTCATCGGAAGTGCGTATGGCCCAGTACGTCAATGGGGCCAAGCTTCCTGCCATCTCTACCAGACAGTGTCAGAGGAAGGCCCTAAAAATTGCCAAAGACTTCAGCCACCTTAGTCATAGACTGTTCTCTCTGCTACCGTGCGGGTTGCCCAATTGCAGGACTCCCGACTGTAGACTAACTAGGCCTATGCGCTCATAAATGTGACAAAACACAAGCTACAGAAATGTTTTATGAATAAGCTATTGATCCTCTGTGGCTAAATTATGCTGGTGTAGTACTTTCAATTATGTCATTTATTTATAGAGATAAGAATAATTATATAATTTGGCAAATGTATTTCAATTCATCTGCAGCACTTCCAGCACCCCTTCCTGCAGCGCTGTTTCCTTCCATTCGTTGTGCTCTCGCCAAGGCCAAATAATCAACACCTGTTATTATTCATTCAATTGATTGTGGTCAGTAACTGGCTTACTGGTGCTCTTCCATGCCGTCCCTAGGAGGGATGGGTCACTTGAGTGGGTTGAGTCACTGACGTGGTCTCCCTGTCTGGGTTGGCGCCCCCCCCTTGGGTTGTGCTGTGGCGGAGATCTTTGTGGGCGATACTCGGCCTTGTCTCAGAATGCTAAGTTGGCGGTTGAAGATATCCCTCTAGTGGTGTGAGGGCTGTGCTTTGGAAAAGTGGGTGGGGTTATATCCTGCCTGTTTGGCCCTGACTGGGGGTACCATCGGATGGGGCCAGTGTCTCCTGCCTGACCCCTCCGGTCTCAGCCTCCAGTATTTATGCTGCAGTAGTTTGTGTTGTGGGGCTAGGGTCAGTCTGATATATCTAGAGTATTTCTCCTGTCTCATCCGGTGTCCTGTGTGAATTTTAGTATGCTCTCCCTATTTAATTCTATCTTTCTCTCTTTCAGAGGACTACCTACCTCAGGACTACCTGGCATGATGACTCCTTGCTGTCCCCAGTCCACCTGGCGCCACTGCTGCTCCAGTTTCAACTGTTCTGCCTGCGGCTATGGAACCCTGACCTGTTCCCCGGATGTGCTACCTGTCCAAGACCTGCTGTTTTCAACTCTCTAGAGACAGCAGGAGAGGTAGAGATATTCTCAATGATCTGCTATGAAAAGCCAACTGACATTTACTCCTGAGGTGCTGACCTGTTGCACCCTCGACAACTACTGTGATTATTATTATTTGACCATGCTGGTCATTTATGAACATTTGAACATCTTGGCCATGTTCTGTTATAATCTCCACCCGGCACAGCCAGAAGAGGATTGGCCACCCCTCATAGCCTGGTTCCTCTCTAGGTTTTGGCCTTTCTAGGGAGTTTTTCCTAGCCACCGTGCTTCTACACCTGCATTGCTTGCTGTTTGGGGTTTGAGGCTGGGCAGCACTTTGAGATATCATGACAGCACCATGACGCTGTCCCAATTATCAGTTGACCACACATGTCAATTGCTTTACATGTATTATAACCAGTGGTGTAGTGCTGTTTGTTTAGTTAGCCTACGGGAACTGCATTTTATTTGTATTATCAAACCAGCATTTCTGAATGAAAGATGGTACTGACATGAAGCCTATTGTTTAAATTGTAGAATATACAGTACCAGTCAAAAGTTTGGACACCTACTCATGCAAGGATTTTTCTTTATTTTTTATTATTTTCTACATTGTAGAATAATAGTGAAGACATCAAAACTAAATTTTGTTCCTTCTTAATGCGTTTGAGACAATCAGTTGTGTTGTGACAAGGTAGGGGTGGTATACAGAAGATAGACCTATTTGGTAAAAGACCAAGTCCATATTATGGCAAGAACAGCTCAAATAAGCAAGGAGAAACGACAGTCCACCATTACTTTAAGACATGAAGGTCAGTCAATAAGGAAAATTTGCATAACTTTCAAAGTTTAGTCAAATACAGTCGCAAAAACCACCAAGCGTTATGATGAAACTGTCTTTCATGAGGACCGACACTGGAAAGGAAGATCCAGAGTATGCTCAGCATATGTGGGAAGTCCTTCAAGACTGTTGGAAATGCCTTCCAGGTGAAGCTGGTTGAGAGAATGTCAAAAGTATGCAAAGCTGTCATCAAGGCAAAGGGTGGCTACTTTGAAGAATCTAAAATATATTTTGATTTGTTTTTGGTTACTACATGATTCCATATGTGTTAATTCATAGTTTTTATATCTTCACTATTATTCTACAATGTAGAACATTTTAAAAAATAAAGAAAAAAAACCTTGAATTTGTAGGTGTGTCCAAACTTTTGACTGGTACTGTACATACAATGCATCATCCAAATTGCATGATTGGCAATGCCTACACATACTGTAAATGGCTAAAAGTGTCTGTTTTGTTGTAAACAACCAACCCATCTCTACAACTTGTATTATACACACATTTAAGTACAGTTATCCAGAGGGCAGACGTCATCCACTTCAGCTCCATGTATTTAGGGTTATAGTGATTCTCTGAAGAGCACATCCCTGAGGCTCTATGTTCTAATAGAGTATCATGGTCAGTAGGAAAATAAATATACTGAGTCGTTATATAAGGTTTTATCTAATAAAACATGTATAAGTTCCTGAGGAAAATGGCGCTTTGTTTTAGATGGGTCACTTAGTTAGAATGGATTGTCACAGGTCCATGTGTTCTAAGTAGCAATTTTCTTTTTGTCTAAAAGGCCAATATGGAAAATTCCATCAGAGTACACTACAGTAGTATTTAAATACTTTGTATAAGACAACAAAGTGTTAGTGGTTATTTGAGAGATGGTGATTATGCCAGTGAACTCATTTTACTGATCAACAACAGAACATATGGTTTTGTAACGTAATAAAGTGATTGATCATATTAGTGGATATCCACGTTGGAAAGTTTGGTAACACCTTACATCAATCTGAAAAGTATTATGACTTGTTATAAGCATTTATGAGCCTTTATAATGTCTTATAAGGTGTATAACATGAATGCCAGACTCACCACTGCCTGCTCTAGAGGGGCTGCAAGTTCCAAGTAGAGCTTCATTCTTATTACTCTGGACCTGAGAGGATAGATAAAAAATGTACGTTTTACTTTCTTAATTCCTACAGTATGTGGAACATAATGCTTCCACAGTGACTTCTATTGTGTGGTGAAACAAAGCCAAACAGAAAAACACTTGGGGCAACTTCTACACTGACACACTTCTGATGCATACAGCCCCCTCCCTCCAGTTACTGTAACTATTACCCCGTTCTGCTAGATCTGGAGAGAGAGGAGGGACAAACTGCAGATGGAGTCACAATAATATCTTGGTCTCCAGGGTCCTCCATATGCTCTCTTACTGTTCTTACTTATTTATAGATGCAAGTTCGTGACCTTAGCTTTTCACAATATCTGCTAGGACAGCTAAAACCAGGGTTTAAAAAAAAAAACAGCCCAGTGTGAGAACCAGGAGATGAAGATAAGAACAAAACTGTATATTGAACTGGGAGGGCAGTTTGGCGAAACTCAGTCAAGAATTGAACCCCTTTCCACAACGTTTCTCCGGACGGTCCTACCTCCTTCTCAAACTGGAGGGAACAGTGCAACAGTACAACTAAGCCAAGATTTGAACCCCCCTCAACCCGTGTGTGAGTATGGTCCTCCTACCTCTTCCATCTCAAAGGAATCCTTGGCCTGCGTGTGGTGGTGGGTGATGTGAGCGTTGTGCATCAGGCTGTAGTTAGGTTCCTCGTCTGGGGTTGATCGGATGGCCCTCTGGCCCTTCTGATGGATTTCCTGGTGCTCTTTCTCCAGGTCAGCCTCGCTGCACAGGCTCAGGTCACCCTCCTGGGCCTCCTCAGGGACAACACTGACAGTGAACGAAATGTGATTTTCTCCACTTCCTGTCAACGCCAGGCCATTTCCATTTAGCTTAGGACTGTCTCCATTCACTCCAGCGTGGTGTCCGTTGATGCTCAGGGGGGCTTCAGCGCTGCCTCTAGAGTGGCTGTCCTCAGTCAACATCGCCGGAGAAGTAGATTCCTTCTTCATGAAGGCCTTCTGCTTGAGCTCCCCCTTGTGGCCGGAGTCAGTAGTGATGGCGCTGTCCCCTGTACCTGGACTCAATTGGTCTGCTTGTTTCTCTGTGGTAGTAGACAGGGCTGTGGGGCTATGAGAGACTTCCTCTGCTGCCCCACCCAACAGGTTATGCTTGGTGATGGTCTTCTTTAGGATCTTGGCTGCGTTCAGGGCTGAGTTGTTCCTCGTCGGAGGAGAAGGAGTGACGATGGTAAGGGGTTCCCCATCCAGGCTGCAGATCTTTTGGACGGGCTGGCCCGACACCTGGGAGTAGAGATGGAATAATTCGTTGGCCACTGTGGTCAGGACCGCGATCTGACGGAAACGACCTTTAGGGGGAAAGAAAGAGGAAACTAATTAAAATACAAATTCTAGTTTAGGGGAAGAAAGAGGGAGTAAACTTGATAAACTAAGAATCAAAATAGTAACAATGAGCTCCTGAGTTCTTTGACCCAAGGCTCTAGCTAGCTAGTCTCCAGAAAGCCTGTTTATATTTGTCTCTCTTAGCAGCAGATTCAGCCCTCATGGGTGCTGTTCATTTGGAGGATGATGAAAGCGAAAGCTGCATCATGACAATAAAATCAGCTTTACAGGCACAGAAAGGCACAGGCTGTCACAGCTCACAGGGCAACCATAATTCCAATGATCAGTATGCTGTACATAAAATCAACACTGTTACAAAACAGAAACAGCAAGGCCTTCAGTTAGTGACAAAACTTCTCACAAACTTAACTGGGAGGGGTTGTTATGTTTGTCCCTTATATAATGACAAACCGGGGCGTAGGTTTACCTACTTTTAATGAACATATACTTCAGCTAGAAAACTCCATGTTTAGCCATGCAAGGCATTCTTCAACCCCCTGCCTAGCCTGCTGGGTAACACAATCTAAATGTTATTAACACATAACAACACAGGGGTGAAACTTCAAAAGGAATTTATGAGAGAGTCTCATCTCTCCCTTTAATGTGCTAATCTAGACCAGATCAAGATAAAACTGACTCGAGAGCTGCTACAACACAGCATTTCTTACTGGGCCTCGGTCCAGCAGTTTACAGACAACAGGCCATGTTCCACACACACTCTGTCCTTTTCTGTCCTTCTCTGGCTGGCCAGCCATTGTGTCCCTTCCTGTTCCTCTCTGGCTGGCCAGCCATTGTGTCCCTTCCTGTTCCTCTCTGGCTGGCCAGCCATTGTGTCCCTTCCTGTTCCTCTCTGGCTGGCCAGCCATTGTGTCCCTTCCTGTTCCTCTCTGGCTGGCCAGCCATTGTGTCCCTTCCTGTTCCTCTCTGGCTGGCCAGCCATTGTGTCCCTTCCTGTTCGTCTCTGGCTGGCCAGCCAGCCATTGTGTCCCTTCCTGTTCGTCTCTGGCTGGCCAGCCAGCCATTGTGTCCCTTCCTGTTCCTCTCTGGCTGGCCAGCCAGCCATTGTGTCCCTTCCTGTTCCTCTCTGGCTGGCCAGCCAGCCATTGTGTCCCTTCCTGTTCCTCTCTGGCTGGCCAGCCAGCCATTGTGTCCCTTCCTGTTCCTCTTTGGCTGGCCAGCCATTGTGTCCCTTCCTGTTCCTCTCTGGCTGGCCAGCCATTGTGTCCCTTCCTGTTCCTCTCTGGCTGGCCAGCCATTGTGTCCCTTCCTGTTCCTCTCGGGCTGGCCAGCCATTGTGTCCCTTCCTGTTCCTCTCTGGCTGGCCAGCCATTGTGTCCCTTCCTGTTCCTCTCTGGCTGGCCAGCCATTGTGTCCCTTCCTGTTCCTCTCTGGCTGGCCAGCCATTGTGTCCCTTCCTGTTCCTCTTTGGCTGGCCAGCCAATGTGCGGTGTGTCATCCATTATTACACCACCTACAAGACTACCACATCATAAACCTACCCCTACCCCACCGCCACATCCTACCCCACCGCCACATCCTACCCCACCGCCACCGCATCCTACCACCTATCCCACTGCCACTCTGCACTCCAGGTGACACTCATTATTTTCATCACTACCTGTAGGTCTGCATGTATGTACATGCCAGCACATGGCTGTATGTCTGGATTTTATGACAGAGAACAGTGATACGATCAGTGTTTCCAGACCATACAGTGTTTTCACAGCTAGAAAGGAAGGGGGGGGAAATCCAGGGAAAGAGAGCGAGAGAGAGAGAGCCAATGCATGCATGAACAAGAGAGCAATAGAAAGACAAAGCAAGACAGTTGGAGGCAAACCGAGAGAGTGTTATACTTGTCAGGGCATAGTTGGGTTTTTCCATCTCTGTGCGTTGTAGCTGTGCTTCCAGGTACATCTTGAGATCGATGCCCTTAGCACAAGAGGGGCTGTTAAAGAAGCGCAAGGGGATCTTTGAGGCGATATCCAGCTCCTCCCGGCCAAACCCCAGGTTATACAGGATCTCTTCTGGATCCTCTTCATATAGGTCCAACAACTCAGACACACTGGAGACAAAGTG
Source organism: Oncorhynchus nerka (assembly GCF_034236695.1). Lineage (NCBI taxonomy): Eukaryota > Metazoa > Chordata > Actinopteri > Salmoniformes > Salmonidae > Oncorhynchus > Oncorhynchus nerka. The sequence goes on along the minus strand of NC_088398.1, from coordinate 58,460,116 downwards.
AATGCATGAATGCATAGAAAATACACTGTTGAAATAATGCAGTGCTGAACCATTAATGAAACATAGATGAAAAGTCTGAGATAAAACATAGCCAAGAGGTTTGGAAGTATCTAACTAACTTCAGAAGCAGTATTTTATTAAACTTGATATAAACGTACCAGCTTTTAGCTCTTTCTTGGGACCTAAAATGTTCTGGTTACCATACCAATAATGAAGTGCTGTAATATATGAATGAACCAGAGCACTCTAAACCTTATTTGGCTGGCTTCAGTTCAAACCCAGAAGGGCAGAAACCAACCACAGAGCTTGGCTGAGGCTCAGGGCCTGCCCATCTGAGTGTCTACTACTCACCTGGATACACTGGTGCTGCTCTTCCCTGAGCCTATTGAGTTCATACTCCTGTTCTGTAGGAACTGGCTCCTCTTGTCCTTTGCACATATCCCATAGCTGGGGAGCAGAGTGAGCAAGCAGTGATCGGTACAGTATTCACACCATAGCCACAGGGAGTAAGACTACTGCTGGGACTGAACTTGAGGGGGTGAGGAGTGGCCAATAGCATAAGGGGGAGGGGGGTCTTACCAGGGTGTCTCTGCTTTGGCACTGTTGGGCTGAAGGTGGTTTGCTGCAGGGAGGAGAGAGAAAGAAATGAATACAGGAGCTTTGCACACTGCTCTGTGCTTTGGTAAGCTGGCTCTGTATAAAGTCATTCACAAATGTCTCTTCAAAGTCCATCTGTCATAATTAACTTGTTACACTGTAGAAAATACTGATATAGAAAAAAACATTTCTACTTCTGTAAAACATACAATCAAGGTGACTGCTGTCAAGTATTTGTGATGAAGGGCAACAGATATGAAACATCACAGAATGGTTTGTTTTTGCAGTGATTCCAAGTCAACCATTTCTAAAAATATGAAGCCTCCCCTTTCCCACATATAACATAAGCAAAAGAGGCCACTGTCGAAATGAGAATCCCCAGATCCAAATCCTCGTCTTTGAGACAAAGAGGAACATAATGACAGAATGATGGTTTAGAAACAGACAGTAAAGACAGTCCTCCTGAAGTCTGGACTAGCCTCATCTGCCAGGAAAAAAAATACTGTTCCGAATCTGATGGCTTCTTCCAGGCTGCCTTAGTGACGCAAAGAATACATGGATGCCTGACTGTCTCAACCAGGACCTGGGTTCAAATACTATTCTAAATATAATACCATTTGAAATTCTTTATCTTTATCTTAATTGAGCTTTCTTGGTGTGATCGATCAATAGAATAGTCCCAAAACAGTAAACTCCTCCCATCTGGCAGTCCAGCAGGCTAGAGCAAACAAAGTATTTCAAACACTTCAAATAGTATTTGAACCCAGGTCCTGGTTGAGACAAATATGGGAGAGTACACAATGACAGTTGTCTGCCTGGAACTGAACAAACACAAATCAGCCTAACTGGTTCTTTAACCTCTAAGAGCAGGATGATCATCAAAGCATGCGATTCCATTGAATTACTCTTAATTCTCTTGTTGTGTGAGCATTAACAGTAGCAATACGTGGTGATGTTTTTCTATATGCATACATCTATCCACATCATTGCCACTCCCTGATGGAGTGGACTGGAGCCAGAAGGGTGAAGGGCCCTCAAGTCTCTGTTGAGACTTGTACCTTGTAGATCCGCTAGGCCGGAGATTGAGTAAGATTGACTAATCATGGGGCGTTATGACATGGACACAATGGAACACTGATCTCAGGTTTGACTGGGGCCCCTTGCTTTGCTTCAATGTATAGGTATGTCCCAAATAACACACTAATACCCAAATTGTCTCTCGTCAAAAGTAGTGCACTTTATAGGGAACAGGGTGCCATTTGGAACACAACCTGAGACAGGTCAGAGCAGACCTTAATAGGAGCCAACCTTACACAACACACTAGCTACCACCCACCGTCTCTGGTCTGTACAAACACAAAAGTAATGTGTGGAGTGCAACCATGGAGTACAAAATCTGACTGACCCCATCTCTCAAAGAGACCAACATACAGTAGCACATCAGAGAGCATGCATCACTACAGCTGTTGAGCTGAGTGGAAGAATGAGAAACATGTAGTTTAGTCACAGCTTTGACAACACCAACCATGCACTACCAACAATAAACCTCAAAGCCATTCCATACAGGTGTGATGGGAAACTCAGCAACAAAAAAACTTCCCTTTTTCAGGACTATGCTTTTCAAAGATAATTTGTAAAAATCTAAATAACTTCACAGATCTTCATTGTCAAGGGTTAAACACTGTTTCCCATGCTTGTTCAATGAACCATAAACAATTAATGAACATGCACCTGTGGAATGGTCGTTAAGACAATAACAGCTTACAGACAGTAGGCAATTAAGGTCACAGTTCTGAAAACTTAGGACACTAAAGAGGCCTTTCTACTGACTCTGAAAAGCACCAAAAGAAAGACTCCCAGGTTCCCTGCTCATCTGCGTGAACGTGCCTTAGACATGCTGCAAGGAGGCATGAGGACTGCAGATGAGGCCAGGGCAATACATTGCAATGACCGTACTGTGAGACGCCTAAGACCGCGCTACAGGGAGACAGGATGGACAACTGATCGTCCTCGCAGTGGCAGCCCACGTGTAACACCTGCACAGGATCGATACATCCAAACATCACACTTACGGGACAGGTACAGGATGGCAACAACAACAACTGCCGGAGTTACACCAGGAACGCACAATCCCTCCATCAGTGCTCAGACTTTCCGCAATAGGCTGAGAAAGGCTGGACTGAGGGCTTGTAGGCCTGTTGTAAGGCAGATCCTCACCAGACATCACCGGCAACAATGTCGCCCATGGGCAAAAGCCCACCGTCGCTGGACCAGTCAGGACTGGCAAAAAGTGCTCTTCACTGACGAGTCGCGGTTGTGTCTCACCAGGGGTGATGGTCGGATTCGTGTTTATAGTTGAAGGAATGAGCGTTACACCGAAGCCTATACTCTGGAGCGGGATCAATTTGGAGGTGGAGGGTCCGTCAGAGTCTGGGGCGGTGTGTCACAGCATCATCGGACTGAGCTTGTTGTCATTGCAGGCAATCTCAATGTTGTGCGTTACAGGGAAGATATCCTCCTCCCTCATGTGGTACTCTTCCTGCAGGCTCATCCTGACATGACCCTCCAGCATGCCACCAGCCATACTGCTCATTCTGTGCGTGATTTCCTGCAAGACAGGAATGTCAGTGTTCTGCCATAGCCAGCGAAGAGCCTGGATCTCAATCCCATTGAGCAAGTCTGGGACCTGTTGGATCGGAGGGTGAGGGCTAGGGCCATTCCCCCCAGAAATGTCCGGGAACTTGCAGGTGCCTTGGTGGAAGAGTGGGGTAACATCTCACAGCAATAACTTTTGATTTTGACCCCCCTTCGTTCAGAGACACATTATTCCATTTATGTTAGTCACGTCTGTGGAACTTGTTCAGTTTATGTCTCGGTTGTTGAATCTTATGTTCATACATATATTTACACACGTTAAGTTTGCTGAAAATAAATGCAGTTGACAGTGAGAGAACATTTATTGTTTTGCTGAGTTTATGAAGGACTCTTTAGCAAGTATGCAAGTAACTACCCTCTTTGATATTATTGACATTTTAAAATATGAACAACCCGGGCAAAATCATTTCAAATACTTTAGTTGGCTTTGATTGAGCTCACCTGGCGCAATGCAACCAACATGTAAAGCGTTGGTCCCATTTTTCATGAACTGAAATAACAGATCCCAGAAATGTTCCATATGCACAAAAATAGTATTTCTCTAAAATGTTGTGCACAAATTGGTTTACATCCCTGTTAGTGAGCATTTCTCCTTTGCCAAGATAATCCATCCACCTGACAGGTGTGGCATATCAATAAGCTAATTAAAAAGCATGACAGCTTGTGCTGGGTACAATAAAAGGCCTCTCTAAAATGTGCAGTTTTGCCACAGATGTCTCAAGTTTTGAGGGAGCATGCAATTGTCCAACAGAGCTGTTGCCAGAGAATGTAATGTTAATTTCTCTGCCATAAGTCTCCAATGTCATTTTAGAGAATTTGGCGGTGCGTCCAACCAACCAGCCTCACAATCACAGACCACGTGTAACCAGGCCACATCAGTCTTCTTCACCTGTGGAATTGTCTGCGACCAGCCTCACGGACAGCTGAAACTGAGGAGTATTTCTGTCTGTAATAAAGTCCGTTTGTGGGGAAAAACACATTCTGATTGGGTGGGTCTATACCCTCCCAGGCCCACAAAAATTGTTGAAATTGTTGTATGTTCTCAAACACACCAAGACAGTCGTGAAGAGGGCACGACAAAGCCTATTCCACCTCAGGAAACTAAAAAGATTTGGCATGGGGTCCTCAGATCCTCAAAAGGTTCTACAGCTGCAACATCGAGAGCATCCTGATTGGTTGCATCACTACTTGGTATGGCAATTGCTCGGCCTCCAAGGCACTACAGACGGTAGTGCGTACGGCCCAGTACATCACTGGGGCTAAGCTGCCTGCCATCCAGGACCTCTACACCAGGCGGTGTCAGATGAAGGCCCTAAAAATTGTCAAAGACCCCAGCCACCCCAGTCATAGACTGTTCTCTCTACTACCTCATGACGGTACCGGAGTGCCAAGTCTAGGACAAAAGGCTTCTCAACAGTTTTTACCCCCAAGCCATAAGACTCCTGAACAGGTAATCAAATGGCTACCCGGACTATTTGCATTGTGTTCCCCCCCAACCCCTCTTTTACGCTACTGCTACTCTCTGTTGATCATATATGCATAGTCACTTTAACCATATTTACATGTACATACTACCTTAAAATCAGCCCGACTAACCGATGCCTGTATATAGCCTCGCTACTGTTATTTTTCAGTCTATTTACTGTTGTTTTTATTTCTTTACTTACCTATTGTTCACCTAATACCTTTTTTGCACTGAGCATGTAAGTAAACATTTCACTGTATGGTCTACACCTGTTGTATTCGGCGCACGTGACAAATAAACTTTGATTTGATGTTGCGTTTAGATTTTTGTTCGGCATATTTTTGTTCAGTATAATTGTAGCAAAGGCACAAAGTCATCTGGCACTCCACGGTGGCTAAAGCAAATATTTGAACGATTTAAAATACCATTTAAACCCAGGTCTGCAAGTGAAACACAACAGGACCTTTGCTATGGTCATACAGTATGGCATGTGTCACTCATCTTCTCAGTTCGTTGCAGCTAGCAACTGGCACCGGCTGCAACAAACACTCAAATTGGACAGTTTTATCTCAATCTCTTCATTCAAAGACTCAATCATGGACACTCTTACTTACAGTTCTGGCTGCTTTGCGTGATGTATTGTTGTCTCTACCTTCTTCTTCTGCTCTTTGTACGGTTGTCTGTACCCAATAACGCTTGTACCATGTTTTTTGTGCTGCTACCATGTTGTGCTGCTACCAGGTTGTTGTCATGTTCTGTTGCTACCATGCTATGTTGTTGTCTTAGTTCTCTCTTTATGTAGTGTTGTGTCGTCTCTCTTGTCGTGGTGTGTTTTGTCCTATTTAAAAAAAAAAAAAATTTAATCCCAGCCCGTCCCCGCAGGAGGCCTTTTGGTAGACCGTCATTGTAAATAAGAATTTGTTCTTAAAATGGGCCTTAAGAGGGAGTGTTTTAGAGGGGATAGTAGAGACTAGCTACAGAGCAGTGCCAGAGGACATTAAAGTTAATGTATGTCCTATCTAGATCTGCAGATAAATCCCTTTATTTATCCTCCTCCTCCTCTTTTCCTCTCCTCCACCAACAGACAGGTCACTCAGAGGGCGAACTGAGATAAATACAGTCGGAAGTTTACATACAGCTTAGCCAAATACATTTAAACTCAGTTTTTCACAAATCCTGACATTTAATCATAGTAAAAATTCCCTGTCTTAGGTCAGTTAGGATTCACCACTTCATTTTAAGAATGTGAAATGTCAGAATAATAGTAGAGAGAATGATTTATTCCAGATTCTATTTCTTTCGTCACATTCCCAGTGGGTCAGAAGTTTACATACACTCAATTAGTATTTGGTAGCATTGCCTTGTTTAACTTGGGTCAAATGTTTCAGGTAGCCTTCCAAACTTCCCACAATAAGTTGGGTGAAGTTTGGCCAATTCCTCCTAACAGAGCTGGTGTAACGGAGTCAGGTTTGTAGGCCTCCTTGCTCGCACACGTTTTTTCAGTTCTGCCCACAAATGTTCTAGGGGATTGAGGTCAAGGCTTTGTGATGGCCACTCCAATACCTTGACTTTGTAATCCTAAAGCCATTTTGCCACAACTTTGGAAGTATGCTTGGGGTCATTGATAAATTAAAGAACTTCTTTGAGGAAAAGATCATGATTATTAGAAATCAAATTACGGACTCCTCTTTAAATCTGCGTATTCCTTCAAAGCTCAGTTGTCCTGAGTCTGCACAACTCTGCCAGGACCTAGGATCAAGAGAGACGCTCAAGTGTTTTAGTACTATATCTCTTGACACAATGATGAAAATAATCATAGCCTCTAAACCTTCAAGCTGCATACTGGACCCTATTCCAACTAAACTACTGAAAGCTGCTTCCTGTGCTTGGCCCTCCTACGCTGAACATAATAAACGGCTCCCTATCCACCGGATGTGAACCAAACTCACTAAAAGTGGCAGTAATAAAGCCTCTCTTGAAAAAGCCAAACCTTGACCCAGAAAATATAAAAAACTATCAGCCTATATCGAATCTTCCATTCCTCTCAAATTTTAGAAAAGGCTGTTGCGCAGCAACTCACTGCCTTCCTGAAGACAAACAATGTATACGAAATGCTTCAGTCTGGTTTTAGACCCCATCATAGCACTGAGACTGCACTTGTGAAGGTGGTAAATGACCTTTTAATGGCATCAGACCGAGGCTCTGCATCTGTCCTCGTGCTCCTAGACCTTAGTGCTGCTTTTGATACCATCGATCACCACATTCTTTTGGAGAGATTGGAAACCCAAATTGGTCTACACGGACAAGTTCTGGCCTGGTTTAGATCTTATCTGTCGGAAAGATATCAGTTTGTCTCTGTGAATGGTTTGTCCTCTGACAAATCAACTGTAAATTTCGGTGTTCCTCAAGGTTCCGTGATGCAACCAGTCATGCTCTCGATGTTGCAGCTGTAGAACCTTTTGAGGATCTCAGGATCCATGCCAAATCTTTCTAGTTTCCCGAGGGGGAATAGGCTTGGTCGTGCCCTCTTCATGACAGTCTTTGGTGTGTTTGGACCATTCTAGTTTGTTGTTGATGTGGACACCAAGGAACTTGAAGCTCTCAACCTGCTCCACTACAGCCCCATCAATGAGAATGGGGGCGTGCTAAGTCCTCCTTTTCCTGTAGTCCACAATCATCTCCTTAGTCTTGGTTACGTTGAGGGATAGGTTGTTAGTCTGGCACCACACGGCCAGGTCTCTGACTTCCTCCCTATAGGCTGTCTCGTCGTTGTCGGTGATCAAGCCTACCACTGTTGTGTCGTCTGCAAACTTAATGATGGTGTTGGAGTCGTGCCTGGCCATGCAGTCGTGGGTGAACAGGGAGTACAGGAGGGGACTGAGCACGCACCCCTGGGGAGCTCCAGTGTTGAGGATCAGCATGGCAGATGTGTTGTTACCTACCCTCACCACCTGAGGGTGGCCCGTCATGAAGTCCAGGATCCAGTTGCAGTGGGAGGTGTTTAGTCCCAGGATCCTTAGCTTAGTGATGAGCTTTGAGGGTACTATGGTGTTGAACGCTGAGCTGTAGTCAATGAATAGCATTCTCACATAAGTGTTCCTTTTACCTCTTGGGGATGTCATTCGAAAACATAATGTTAACTTTCACTGCTATGCGGATGACACACACCTGTACATTTCAATGAAACATGGTGAAGCCCCAAAATTGCCCTCGCTAGAAGCCTCTGTTTCACACATAAGGAAGTGGATGGCTGCAAACGTTCTACTTTTAAACTTGGACAAAACAGAGATGATTGTTCTAGGTCCCAAGAAACAAAGAGATCTTCTGTTGAATCTGACAATTAATCTTAACGGTTGTACAGTCATCTCAAATAAAACTGTGAAGGACCTCGGCGTTACTCTGGACCCTGATCTTTCTTTTGACAAACATATCAAGACTGTTTCAAGGACAGCTTTTTTCCATCTACGTAAGATTGCAAAAATCTGAAACTTTGTCCAAAAATGATGCAGAAAAATGTATCCATGCTTTTGTTACTTCTAGGTTAGACTACTGCAATGCTCTACTTTCCGGCTACCCGGATAAAGCACTAAATAAACTTCAGTTAGTGTTAAATACGGATGCTAGAATCCTGACTAGAACCAAAAAATTGGATCATATTACTCCAGTGCTAGTCTCCCTACACTGGCTTCCTGTCAAAGCAAGGGCTGATTTCAAGGTTTTACTGCTAACCTACAAAGCATTACATGGGCTTGCTCCTACCTCTCTCTCTGATTTGGTCCTGCCGTACATACCTACACGTACGCTACGGTCACAAGACGCAGGCCTGCTAATTGTCCCTAGAATTTCTAAACAAACAGCTGGAGGCAGGGCTTTCTCCTAAAGAGCTCCATTTTTATGGAACGGTCTGCCTACCCATGTCAGAGACGCAAACTCGGTCTCAACCTTTAAGTCTTTACTGAAGACTCATCTCTTCAGTGGGTCATATGATTGAGTGTAGTCTGGCCCAGGAGTGGGAAGGTGAACGGAAAGGCTCTGGAGCAACGAACCGCCCTTGCTGTCTCTGCCTGGCCGGTTCCCCTCTTTCCACTGGGATTCTCTGCCTCTAACCCTATTACAGGGGCTGAGTCACTGGCTTACTGGGGCTCTCACATACCGTCCCTGGGAGGGGTGCGTCACCTGAGTGGGTTGAGTCACTGATGTGATCATCCTGTCTGGGTTGGCGCCCCCCCCTTGGGTTGTGCCGTGGCGGAGATCTTTGTGGGCTATACTCAGCCTTGTCTCAGGATGGTAAGTTGGTGGTTGAAGATATCCCTCTAGTGGTGTGGGGGCTGTGCTTTGGCAAAGTGGGTGGGGTTATATCCTTCCTGTTTGGCCCTGTCCGGGGGTGTCCTCAGATGGGGCCACAGTGTCTCCTGACCCCTCCTGTCTCAGCCTCCAGTATTTATGCTGCAGGAGTTTATGTGTCGGGGGGCTAGGGTCAGTTTGTTATATCTGGAGTACTTCTCCTGTCCTATTCGGTGTCCTGTGTGAATTTAAGTGTGCTCTCTCTAATTCTCTCTTTCTTTCTCTCTCTCGGAGGACCTAAGCCCTAGGACCATGCCTAAGGACTACCTGACATGATGACTCCTTGCTGTCCCCAGTCCATCTGGCCGTGCTGCTGCTCCAGTTTCAACTGTTCTGCCTTATTATTATTGGATCATGCTGGTCATTTATGAACATTTGAACATCTTGGCCATGTTCTGTTATAATCTCCACCCGACACAGCCAGAAGAGGACTGGCCACCCAACATAGCCTGGTTCCTCTCTAGGTTTCTTCCTAGGTTTTGGCCTTTCTAGGGAGTTTTTCCTAGCCACCGTGCTTCTACACCTGCATTGCTTGCTGTTTGGGGTTTTAGGCTGGGTTTCTGTACAGCACTTTGAGATATAAGCTGATGTACAAAGGGCTATATAAATCAATTTGATTTGATTTTTGGATTTGATTTTTGATTGTCCATTTGGAAGACCCATTTTCGACCAAGCTTTAACTTCCTGACTGATGTCTTGAGATGTTGCTTCAATATATCCACATAATTGTCTTTCCTCATGATGCCATCTATTTTGTGAAGTGCACCAGTCCCTCCTGCAGCAAAGCACCCCCACAACATGCTGCCACCCCCGTGCTTGACGGTTGGGATGGTATTCTTCAGCTTCAAAGCCTCCCCCTTTATCCTCCAAACATAACGATGGTCATTATGGCCAAACAGTTCTATTTTTGTTTCATCAGACCAGAGGACATTTCTCTAAAAAAAGTCCCCATGTGCAGTTGCAAACAGTAGTCTGGCTTTTTTATGGCGGTTTTGGAGCAGTGGCTTCTTCCTTGCTGAGTGTCCTTTCAGCTATGTTGATATAGGACTCGTTTTACTGTGGATATAGATACTTTTGTACCGGTTTCCTCCAGCATCTTCACAAGGTCCTTTGCTGTTGTTCTGGGATTGATTTGCACTTTTCGCACCAAAGTACATTCATCTCTAGTAGACAGTATGCATCTCCTTCCTGAGCGGTATGCATGGTCCCATGGTGTTTATACTTGCGTACTATTGTTTGTACAGATGAACGTGGTACCTTCAGGCATTTGGAAATTGCTCCCAAGGATGAACCAAACTTATTTTCTGAGGTCCTGGCTAATATCTTTAGATTTTCCCATGATGTCAAGCAAAGAGGCACTGAGTTTGAAAGTAGGCCTTGAAATACATCCACAGGTATACCTCCAATTGACTAAAATGATGTTAATTAGCCTATCAGAAGCTTCTAAAGCCAAGACATAATTTTCTGGAGTTTTCCAAGCTGTTTAAAGGCACAGTCAACTTAGCGTATGTAAATTTCTGACCCACTGGAATTGCTACACAGTGAGTTATAAATGAAATAATCTGTCTGTAAACAATTGTTGGAAACATTACTTAGGACATTACTTTGTGCATGTCACAACTGACTTGCCAAAACTATAGTTTGTTAACAAGAAATTTGTGGAGTGATTGAAAAATTAGTTAATGACTCCAACCTAAGTTTATGTAAACTTCCGACTTCAACTGTATGCCATCTGATCACACACACACACACACACACACACACTGCTCGTCTCCTTTCCTTTTGAACTGGGAAACCCGTGTGTGTGTGCGCGCACATGTTCATAAGATGAAACAAATCTGTTGATGTGCCCTTGAGCAAGGCACTTAACCCGAATTGCTCCATAAACGCTGGATAATGGTGACCCTTGCCGTGACCCCACTCCCCGAGGGTGTCTCGGGAGTTGGGATATGCAAAAAAAAAAATGTCCAATTCACACATGCGTATTAATACATATGTGAAATTAGGATAAATAAACTCAGCAAGAAAAGAAACATCCTCTCACTGTCAACTGCATTCATGTTCAGCAAACTTAACATGTGTAAATATTTGTATGAACATAACAAGATTCAACAATTGAGACAAACTGAACAAGGTCCATAAACATGTGACTAACAGAAATGGAATAATGTGTCCATGAACAAAAGGGGGGGGGGGGGGTGGGTCAAAATCCAAAGTAACAGTCAGTTTCTGGTGTGGCCACCAGCTGCAATAAATACTACAATACATCTCCTCCTCATGGACTGCACCAGATTGGTCAGTCCACTCTTCCACCAAGGCACCTGCAAGTTCCCGGACATTTCTGGGGGGGAATGGCCCTAGCCCTCACCCTCTGATCCAACAGGTCCCAGATATGCTCAATGGGATTGAGATCCAGGCTCTTCGCTGGCTATGGCAGAACACTGACATTCCTGTCTTGCAGGAAATCACACACAGAACGAGCAGTATGGCTGGTGGCATGCTGGAGGGTCATGTCAGGATGAGCCTGCAGGAAGGGTACCACATGAGGGAGGAGGATATCTTCCCTGTAACGCACAGCATTGAGATTGCCTGCAATGACAACAAGCTCAGTCCGAGGATGCTGTGACACACCGCCCCAGACTCTGACGGACCCTCCACCTCCAAATTGATCCCGCACCAGAGTATAGGCCTCAGGTGTAACGCTCATTCCTTCAACTATAAACACGAATCCGACCATCACCGCTGGTGAGACACAACCGCGACTCGTCAGTGAAGAGCACTTTTTGCCAGTCCTGACTGGTCCAGCGACGGTGGGCTTGTGCCCATGGGCGACGTTGTTGCTGGTGATGTCTAGTGAGGATCTGCCTTCCAACAGGCCTACAAGCCCTCAGTTCAGCCTCTCTCAGCCTATTGCGGACAGTCTGAGCACTGATGGAAGGATTGTGCATTCCTAGTGTAACTCCGGCAGTTTCCATCCTGTACTTGTCCTGCAGGTCTGATGTTCAGATGTACCGATCCTGTGCGGGTGTTGTTACTCATGGTCTGCCACTGCAAGGACGATCAGCTGTCCATCCTGTCTCCCTGTCTTAGGAGTCTCACACTACAGACATTGAAATGTATTGCACTGGTCACATCTGCAGTCCTCATGCCTCCTTGCAGCATGCCTAAGGCATATTCACACAGATGAGCAGGGAACCTGGGCATCTTTCTTTTGGTGCTTTTCAGAGTCAGTAGAAAGGCCTCTTTAGTGTCCTAAGTTTTCATAACTGTGACCTTAATTGCCTACTGTCTGTAAGCTGTTAGTGTCTTAACGACCGTTCCACAGGTGCATGTTCATTAATTGTTTATGGTTCATTGAACAAGCATGGGAAACAGCGTTTAAACCCTTGACAATGAAGATCTGTGAAGTTACTTGGATGTTTACGAATTATCTTTGAAAAACAGGGTCCTGAAACAGTGACGTTTCTTTTTTTCTGAGTTTATAAGCACCCACCAAATGATATAGTATTATATTCGCTCGTAAGTGCAGCAACGGCAGGGAGTACCTTTTTGTAACTTTCGTAAAAACTAAAGAGCCAAGCACTCCTACAATGAGAAGTTCTAGCTCTTAATTGTTTGGCCACACAGATTTTCTGTCTCTCAAATTGCACCCTATTCCCTATATAGTGCACTACTTTTGATCAGGGCCCAGCCTGAAGTGCACTATATAGGGAATAGGGTGCAATTTGACATTCAACCCTAGTCGCTCTAGAAGGCGCATTAACAACTGAAACTGCCATAGAAGTGGTGTGGTCCTAGATCAGGGATTGGCAACTTGCGAGCAAAACATTTTAGCGACCCACCTTTGACAGCATAGAGAAAAAAAAATTGGGTGCCCACCCCCGTTCGGTAATTGGACCATGATTACTAGAAGTTTAGATAGCTGGCTAGACTAATTTACATGGGCAAATTGAGTGACTATCAGTGACTGACATAACAGAAAAACTGCTGATGCACAACCACATTTCGAAATTGCACCTTGTGTATTATACTAATCTAACTCTCAACAGTAAAAAAAAAAAAAAAAATGTGGCAGACAGGGCCCTCCAGTTGCCCATCCCTGTCCTAGATTGTATTGCTCTAGTGACCCCCCCCCCCCACACACACCCCTCCCCAAAACACATCTTGTCACTTACCCTCAGCTCCCAGAGAAAAGTAGTCTTCAAAGCTGCAGCCATTCTTTAGCACTCCTGTAAAGTACAGTTAGTTAAATTGTGTTCGTGAGTGTCATCTTCCATAGAGGGGTCATATTAGTTTGTAGGCCAAACCATTCAAACGCAACAGATGATATCCTTAGCAGACCAATTTTAGGGATGGTCTGACAAACACTACTGTAGGTCTGCAACCTTGGAAGACCGACACCGGTGGATGCGGTACATTGAGCCCATGCAAAAAACACTGCATCTCTAGCATAAACAGACGGACTTTGATGTTTTATTTATTATGCTAATTAGATTTCCGCAAGACATCAACTCTAGCGGGTTAAGCACACAAATAGAACTGTTTGTTTTACATTTCATTTAACCTTTACTTAACTAGGCAAGGCAGTTCAGAATTTTTATTTATTTACAATGACTGCCTACCCCGGCAAAACCCTAACGACGCTGGGCCAATTGTGCGCCCGCCCTATGGGACTCCCAAAAACGGCCGGTTGAGATACAGCCTGGAATAGAACCAGGGTCTGTAGTGATGCCTCTAGCACTGAGCTGCAGTGCCTTAGATCTCTGCGCCACTTAGGAGCCTGTATGTATAGTGCATTCGGACTCCTTGATTTTTTCCCCCCACATTTTGTTACGTTAAAAATCCTCAATCTACACACAATACTCCATAATGACAAAGCGAAAACATGTTTTTAGACAATTTGAAAATGGAAAAATATATAAAAACAATACTTATTTACATAAGTATTCAGAACCTTTGCTATATGACTCAAAATTGAGCTCTGGTGCATCCAGTGTCCATTGATCATCCTTGAGATGTTTCCACAACTTGGTTGGAGTCCACCTGTGATAAATTCAATTGATTGGACATGATTTGGAAAGGCACACACCTGTCTATGTAAGGTCCCACAGTTGACAGTGCATGTCAATGCAAAAACCAAGCCATGAGGTCAAAAGAAACTGTCCATAGAGCTCCGAGACAGGATTGTGTCGAGGCACAGATCTGGGGAAGGGCACCAAAACATTTCTGCCATATTGAAGGTCCCCAAGAATACAGTGGCCTCCATCATCTTAAATGGAAGAATTTTGGAACCATCAACACTCTTCCTAGAGCTGGCTGCCTGGCCAAACTGAGCAATTGGGGGAGAAGGGCCTTGGTCAGGGAGGTGACCAAGAACCAAATGGTCACTCTGACAGAACTCCAGAGTTGCTCTGTGGAGATGGGAGAACCTTCCAGAAGGACAACCATCTCTGCAGCACTACACCAATCAGGCCTTTATGATAGAGTAGCCAGACGGAAGCCACTCCTCAGTAAAAGGCACATGGCAGCACGCTTAGAGTTTGCCAAAAGGCACCTAATGACTCTCAGACCATGGGAAACAAGATTCTCTGGCCTGAATGCCAAGCGTCACATCTGGAAGAAACTTGGCACGATCTGTACGGTGAAGCATGGTGGTGGCAGCATCATGCATTGCAGATGTTTTTCAGCGGTAGGGACTGGGAGACTGGTCAGCATCAAGGGAAAGACGAACAGAGCAAAGTACAGAGATATCATTGATGAAAACCTGCTCCAGAGTGCTCAGGACCTCAGACTGGGGCAAAGGTTCACCTTCCAACTGGACAATGACCCAAAGCCCACAGCCAACACAACGCAGTAGTGGCTTCGGGACAAGTCTCAATGTCCTTGAGTGGCCCAGCCAGAGTCCGGACTTGAAAATAGCTGTGCAGCGACGCTCCCCATTCAACCTGACAGAGATTGAGAGGATATTCAGAGAAGAATGGGAGAAACTCCGCAAATACAGGTTTGCCAAGCTTGTAGCGTCCTACCCAAGAAGACTGGAGGCTGTAATCGCTGTCAAAGGTGCTTCAACAAAGTACTGAGTAAAGGGTCTGAATACTTGTGTAAATTTCATATTTCATTTTTTTGTGTGCAAAAAAATAATAATTTTTGCTTTGTCATCATGGGGTAATGGGTGATGGAGGGGGGAAAAAATGTTTTAATCCATTTTAGAATAAGGCTGTAATGTAACAAAACATGGAAAAAGTATAGGGGTCTGAATACTTTCCGAATGCATTGTATACCCTACAGTAGACTACATAACCATTCAAATAAAAACCTTGGCACGTGCCTGTAAAAAACATTTTGCATGGTTGACCGAACGCATTTTGAACAGCCTACTACAGACAAACACTTTAAACCAAGACAAACATTTACCGTTAAATACTTTCCTACCTGGTTGGTTGGTAAATCTTACCTACTGTAGATAGCCATTAATCAAAGGGCACCAGCAGCCCATATCGTTTGCATTACCAGGAAGACCAGGCAAATACAGGGAATCCAAATGTTATTCATTTTAGCTCAGGATACTTGTATCATGCCTGAGTCTGTTTCTTACTTCGATTTAGAAGCACAATAACAGTTTGACAAAGCTACCAACTGGTAACTGGAGTGAGTGTGGGTGTATGAGTACAGAAGCTGGCTCGTACGCTCCAAAGTACACTAGGGCTCCAAGGTGGGGTGTGGTGAGACAGTTGCGAAATACTCCACCAACACCCCCTTGGCGCACACACACACCTCTCCACATGATCTTTTTCCATATAAGAGTAAGTTTTATAAAATAGGACTGATGTTATAGTAGAGGGGAATTCACCCTTGGACTGAGTGCTGCTCTGTTCATCCAGAGAGGCCCCAAGAGGGGTCCTGTGAAGAGACATAAATACACCGTTAGGCGGGAACAAACTCAATATACTTAAAAATGACAAAAACCTAATTGAAACTGTGTAGAAATAATGGACCTATATTCATACAGAAGACTGAATGTGTCCCCGGGGCTAAATGAGTTCAACACCCCTGGTCTCTAGTGTCCTACTTACACTGTGCTGGCTCATTTCCTCACACAGGAAGACCCATACACAAACACTACAACCGTTTTATCTTTTTGTCAACTACCCACATATCAGCAGATCAAGTCACACCCAATCCTACTGTACAGTAGTACTATAGTTACTGTATCATGCAAATCTTGTTTGACATAAAGATCCCACACACAGAACAATGCTCTCCTTGGCTGGCCCTTGCGCCATATTCGTCGCCAAACCCACTGGCTCCCCCCCCCCCCCCCCCCGTAACACGCGCTCCAGCAGGTATATTCCACTGGTCACCCCCAAAGCCAAATCCTCCTTTGGCCGCCTTTCCTTCCAGTGACTGGAGCAAAAATCACTGAAGCTGGAGACTCATATCTCCCTCACCATCTTTAAGCATCAGCTGTCAGAGCAGCTCAGATCATTGCACCTGTACATAGCCCATCTGTAAATAGCCCATCCAACAACCTCATCCCCATATTGTTTTTTTCTTCTTCTCCTTTGCACCCTAATATCTTTACTTGCACATTCATCTTCTGCACATTTACATTTAAGTCATTTAGCAGACGCTCTTATCCAGAGCGACTTACAAATTGGTGCTTTCACCTACATCTATCACACCAGTGTTTAATTGCTAAATTGTAATTATTTCGCCACTACTACTTATTGCCTTACCTCCCTAATATTACCTCATTTGCACACACTTTGTATCAATTTTTTTTTCTATTGTGTTATTGACTGTACGTTTGTTTATTCCATGTGTAACTCTGTGTTGTTGTTTGTGTCGCACTGTTGTGCTTTATCTTGGCCAGGTCGCAGTTGTAAATGAGAACTTGTTCTCAACTGGCCTACCTGGTTAAATAAAGCAGAGCAGGGCTCTCCAACCTGAATCAGTTTATCAACCAGCTAATTATTAGAATCAGGCGCGCTAGATTAGGGTTTGAGTGAAAACCTACAGGCCGGTATCTGTCCAGGAACAGGGTTGGAGAGCCCTGCTCTAGTCTAAGGTAGCACGTTACATAACATCCCTAACCCTGCTCTAGCTGGCTCCTAGGTCTCTACCTCACCTCTCCGTCTATAGATCAAACAACATATGGGCACTATCCCAGACCTATGCTTTCTGATGTGACCTACTCTATTCAAATCTTACTGTACTTCTATTATGAGTCAGTCAGACCAACTCAAGTCTATATGTTAATTCTTCATGTAACATCTAGGTTAAATAAACTTGGAACAGATGTCTGTAGGCCTATACCAGCGCCTTGCCATAATGAATATTTCATAAAAGGACATTATTGACATTGCGTAAAACCCTCAATCAACATCATGTTATTTTCTGTTTGCGCTCTCCCACGATCTCACTCGGTCTTACTCATGTACGTAGGTTCGTGGGGGATTTTCAACCAACTAGAATATTTGACTGAATAAATTATTCTGAGTCATGGTAATGTTTATTTAACTTGCGCACTAAAGTACAGCGATGAACCCTAATAAACCCTAATAGTAAGCAACATTCTTCCGGGAGCCATTTAACCTGTCACGCAGGCAAACTCAAACAGGGAATTATTTTTTAATTTTTAAAATATACTTAAATCATACTTCATATTTTAAGTATATTTAATATTATCAAATTGGAACAATTTTAAATACATTTAATGTCAATTTGATTTGTATTTTATTAGCAATTAAGTATATTAAATGATATAAATTGGGACTTTATGTACCTTCTTAGTATCAGATGAAGAGCAAAACAAATATTATTTGAATGCACATTAAGTACATTTTGTGTATTGCTCATAAATTAGAAATATACTAAAATTGTATTGTGATTAGAATTCCTATATTTTCTTTGAAAAAAAGTGTATTTATAATGTGTTTCAAGTATACTTTTACAAATACACTTTGACTCATTAACCACATTAGCTATTGTAATTGAGCCAATGTTATGCCAATGTTATTTTTACATGCTATTATTTACAAGTAACACTTTTGAGAACTGTGCACCATTTGTATTTAACACATTTGGTGGTTCACATTAAGGACCCAGGCCTTCCTCATTAACATTTCAATGCATGTGGAATATGGAATGTGTCATTAAAAGCACAACATTATTCAGTTTGAAAATTAACATCAAAACATTTGAATAAACTAAATATGAGAAACAATATCATATTATAAATCAAAACTTCAACTGCAAAAAAGGATGCTATCATTTTCAACTTTTGCTGCACTCTTCTGAACAGGAATTCAGAAAGTACTTCAAAACTCATTATTGGCAGTGAACCTACAGTAACTTGCAACATAATTCATACCCCTTGGATATATTCACATTTTGTTGTTAAAGTGGGATTAAAATACTATATTAAAGTGGAAGATATCTATAAAAAGAATAAAGATCGCTAGAAATGAAATACCTAAAATATAGTAATTGCGTACGTATTCAACTGCCTGAGTCAATACATGCTGGAAACAGCGTTGGCAGCCATTACAGCTGGGAGTCTTCCCGGACAAGTCTTGAAGATTATCTCTTTATTCTTTTCAGAATTCTTCATGCTCTGTCAAGATGTTGGTGCTCATGGCTACACAGAAATGTTCAAATCTTGCCATAAATTTTCAAGCAGATTTAAGTCAAAACTTTAGTGCCTTGTTTGTTAAATACAAAATGTATGTTTTGGAATTCTGAATATTTGTATTCTTATTTTCATTCTGTCATTTAAATCATTATTGTGGCGTCACTACAATGTTGTTGATCCATCCTCAGTTCTTCCATCACTGACATTCAACTCTGTAACTATATTACAAATACCAATGGCCTCATGAGCAGTTTCATTCCTGTACTGCAGCTCAGAAGGATGACCATCTTTGATTTGTCTGGGTGGTTTAATACATAATCCACAGCATACAGTAGTTATTAACTTCACCATGCTTAAAGAGATATTCAATGTCTGATTTGATATTGTTACCGATCTACAAATCACTGCCCTTTTATGAGGCTTTCGAAAGACTCCCATGTCTTTGTAGTTGAATCTGTGCTTGAAATTCAATACTTGACTGAGGGAACTCACAGATGTATGTATGGAGGAGAGGAACCATAATTTTTTTAATGACTATGTCAACCCCTATTGTTTCACACAGAGTCCATGTAACATATTCTGTGATTCGATAAGCCAAATTCTCCTGAACCAATTTAGGCTTGCCAAAACAAAGAGGCTGAACACTTATGCAATGACTATATTTTAATTATTATTTCATTGTTTTCCACTTTGACATTAGAGTATTTAGAGTTAATTGTTGACAACAAATGACAAATAAATCCATTTTAATCCCGCTTAACACAAAATGTGAAGAAATCCAAGGGGTATTAATACTTTTGCAAAGCACTGTATCACGCAAGCAGTTTCGTTTAAAAAAAATCTATGCTACAACTTAAAAACAACTCCAAGTGTATTTTGAAATGTGTTGAAGTTTGATCATATATTTATAGTATGAAAAAACAATGAATATAAAGTACACTTTTAATAAGTGTGTTGAAGTGTAGTGATATTATAGTTATACTTAAGATATACTATAAAAATACATCTCGTATTTGAAGTATATTATTTTAATGTTTAGTATATTTAAGTATACTGCATGTTTTTGTGGATGGCCTAGAAGTGACAATGACAAAATAGTAAGTATTTACTTTCCTCACTATGCTGACTGAGCTAGTCACTAGGCATTCCACACCAGCCACCCTGATATACAGTGACAGTCAAGAGTTTTATTTACATGCAAATGTAAAGGTTTCATTATAATGCAACACTACAATACCTGCAGTCCTTGAGCCAGCTCGCAATCTTCTTAGGGACGGGCACTGAGAGAGAAAAAAACGGAGCAATTCAAAGCCATGTACAACTGTTCAGTTTTCTATAAATGCAATTTAACATTCAATCTACAATGTAGATTACAACTGGATAAAAATAAATAATAATCTGTTTGCTGTTGCAGGATTTTATTCCCTTTTGGGCTTGGTAAATATATAGCAACAAGACCTTAAGTAGGCTTTATTGTTTCATCGTGACTTCCATGGAGCTGTACTGAGCTGTAAAAAGCCTAACTATAATTATTTCTGCCTGCTGCTCCCTCTGTAGCTCATCCCAACGTACCATGCTCCTCGGCCGGGGCTGTCTTCTCCTCCATAGTGGGATCTGGACACAGTGTCTTCTCGCTGCAACCCTCCTGATCCTGGGTGTCCTGGCTCTCAGAGAGGCCCTGCCAGGAGTCTCTGCTCTGGATCCAGGCCTTCCTCATTATTGTCGCTGCCTTCCATGAGTGATCTATGCTGGGGCTCACAGCAGTTTCACACTGCTCCATGGTCCGCTCCTGGATCCACAACTCCTCCTCTCCCCTGGCCTGGTCGCTACAGCAGGGGGCAAGTCACCTGTAGCAAATAGGAGGAAGTGGATTGTTATGAAACTAGATGGTAGCCACACACACACACCTTGCACAAACAAGCCTAATTTAACAATACAAAAGAAAGGTATGAAAACATGCCTATGCTTGTAATATAACATCATCCTGCATGATAGCCATTTATGCTGACAGAACAGAACAGCGTTGAGCTGTAAACGAGCAAATATCCAATAACGGAACTGACTTTGGAAAATAAGTTGCTATATCATACAAACAAGATAAAACAAGACTACACACAATTTGTTTCTTTCCATAACTTAGATGGCTAAATGAATTACGGCCAGAACACCAAATTAATAAATGTGACAATCTCTTCAAGAACAAGAACAAGAAGCAGAAGCAGAAGAACACAAAACAATCCGCACGACACACAACACTAATAATACCTGGTGGGAATTCCTCCTTCTGACAGAATTATATCCTAAGAATTCTTCCAAGAAAACTAAGGTCACTTCCAAAGCCATCAAATGTAAAAGTAGTTCCCACTCAGCCAGGCAGAGATGTGGAACAGAGGCAGACAGGGTGGATGGATGGATAGATACAGAGAGCAAGAAGTCCAACTGACAACAAGTGGAGCAGAAAATGTCGGTTTAGTTGAAAGATTGCGTGCTGGTGCCGAGTCATTTCCTGTTGTGGATCAGCTCTTTCTGAAGGGAGGATAGAGGGATAGACAGAAGGAGGGAGTTCTCACTGGAGTGTATAGGCCAAACCTCAAGGGACAAGAGGCGGCGGCTATTATTATGTTACTTCTATTTCCAGAGTAATCATCTGAAATAATAAGGAATGTAAATAAATAAACAAACACAAAACTCTCAAAACAATGGCGGTGACAGACAGCTATCTAAATGTGTGGGAATCTAAAAAGGGGTAATTAGAAAATACCATTAACTAATAGGATTGTCTATTTAAACGAGGTACAGTGAGACATCTTGACGATGCAAAGAGTGTCGAACTTAAAACACTTCTGCAGATAATGAACTGATATTCACTTGACAGTTTGTGCTGCCATTTTGTGAAGAGGGAGCATGGAGTATATAAGGATGGGGGGAGGGGTTGGAGAATTTAGCACTTTTCAAACAACTTAAGTATCATACCCAAGATTTTAAGCAAATTTTTGTCAATTGTGTATCTACAGTGCATTCGGAAAGCATTCAGACCACTTGACTTTTTCTATATTTTGTTACGTTACAGCTTTATTCTAAAATGTATTTGTTTCTCATCAGTCTACACACAGTACCCCATAATAACAAAGCAAAAGCAGTTTAGAATTTTTTGCAAACGTATGTAAAGAATTTTTTTTTTTAAAGGGAAATATTACATTTACAGTATTCAGTATTCAGACCCTTTACTCAGTACTTTTTTGAAGTACTTTTGGCAGCGAATACAGCCTGGAGTCTTCTTGGGTATGGTATGATGCTACAAGCTTGGCACACCTGTATTTGGGGGGTTTCTCCCATTCTTTTCTGCAGATCCTCTCAAGCTCTGTCATGTTGGATGGGGAGCGTTGCTGCACAGCTATTTTCAGCTCTCTCCAGAGATGTTTGATCTGGTTCAAGTCCGGGCTCTGGCTAAGCCACTCAAGGACATTCAGAGACTTGTCCCAAAGCCACTCCTACGTTGTCCTGGCTGTGTGCTTAGGGTCGTTGAACTGTTGGAAGGTGAACCTTCATCCCAGTCTGAGGTCCTGAGAGCTCTGGAGCAGGATTTCATCAAGGATATCTCTGTACTTTGCTCCATTCATCTTTTCCTCGATCATGGTCTGAGAGTACTTCAGGTGCCTTTTGGCAAACTCCAAGTGGGTGGTCATGTGCCTTTTACTGAGGAGTGACTTCCGTCTGGCCACTCTACCATAAAGGCCTTATTAGTAGAGTGCTGCAGAGATGGTTGTCCTTCTGGATGGTTCTCCCATCTCCATAGAGGAACTCTGGAGCTCTGTCAGAGTGACCATTGGGTTCTTGGTCACCTCCCTGACCAAGGCCCTTCTCCCCCGATTGCTCAGTTTGGCCGGGCAGCCAGCTCTAGGAAGTGTTGGTGGTTCCAAACTTCTTCCATTTAAGATGGAGGCCACTGTGTTCTCGGGGACTTTCAATGCTGCATAAATGTTTTGGTGCCCGTCCCCATATCTGTGCCGAGACACAATCCTGTCTTGGAGCTCTACGGACAATAACTTCGACCTCATGGCTTGGTTTTTGCTCTGACATGCACTGTCAGTGTGTGCCTTTCCAAATCATGTCCAAATCAATTGAATTTACCACAGGTGGACTCCAATCAAGTTCTAGAAACATCTCAAGGATGATCAATGTCCACCGGATGCACCTGTGCTCAATTTCGAGTCTCATAGCAAAGGGTCTGAATACTTATGTAACTAAATGTGTTTGTTTTTTGCAAAAATGTCTAAAAACCTTTTTTCGCTTTGTCATTATGGGTTATTGTGTGTAGATTGATGAGCATAGTGTGTACAGCGCAGTACATCACTGAAGAGCTACCTTCCTGTAGGTTCACTCCAACCCCAGTTGTAAATAACCTGATTCATTTTATCAACCAGGTAATTATTAGAATTAGGTGTGCTAGAAAATCTACAGGACGAGAGTTGAAGAGCCCTGATATAGGGAATATGGTGCCATTTGGGATGCAGCATGAGAGAGATGAACAGAGGAAGTAATCGACTGTACCAGCTTTAAATCATCTGCGCCCAAAGACACTCTAAAAATTAGGGGTTTAACAAGGGTTCTTCTAAGATCTCAAAGTTCTTCAGAGAACCTTAGGGTTCTTGGCACTGAAAATTGCCCTCAAAAGGTTCTTCCACAAACCCCATAGGAGGTCGGGTTCTTCGAGGAACCGCCATAGTTAGTGAGGGTTCTTGCAGGAACCTAACTGCCAATCTAAAATGCTTGAATTTGAAAGGACAACATGTGCAGGCACTTAAACGAAAATGTTTAAGATCTCCTCAATTTAAGGTAAGGTTTGTCCCTTATATGATCTAAATTGCTATTGTTTTGTGATGATACCATCTATCTTTTAATATCTGTGCAAATATTTCTAAAACAGAAAATGGACACAATTCAATGGATTTCAATCAAAAAGGTAAGAATATGTACTGTATGCTATAAGAATATGTACTGTATGCTATAAGAATATGTACTGTATGCTATAAGAATATGTACTGTATGCTATAAGAATTAAGAATATGTACTGTATGCTATAAGAATATGTACTGTATGCTATAAGAATATGTACTGTATGCTATAAGAATATGTACTGTATGCTAGAAGAATATGTACTGTATGCTAGAAGAATATGTACTGTATGCTAGAAGAATATAAAGGCTAGCTTTTATTTATTTAACTAGGCAAGTCAGTTAAGAACACATTTTTATTTACAATGATGGCCTACCCCGGCCAAACACGGAATACGCTGGGCCAATTGTGCGCCGCCCTATGGCCTGATGTGATTCGGCCTGGATTCGAACCAGGGACTGAAGTGATGCCTCTTACACAGATGCAGTGCCTTAGACCGCTGCGCCACTCGGAAGCTGCATTGGATGCAGATGACTGAACTGCTCACTTTTGTGTCTGTAGGTATACAGACGAGACATACAAAGGCATGTCTATTGGTATGTTATGGAGATCACATGTACCACCCTCCCTTACTTCTTCAATGAAAACCCCATAGGCCTCTACAATATGGATAAGGTATGTGCATTCACATTTACCACAAAAACCAAGGTATGAATACTGTTGTGTGCATGTTTAGTTAAACATCTGTATAATCACTATTTTTGGGATTCAGACTTCCCCATCCCTACACCTCTGATGAATATAACAAGAAACCTGTTCAAATCACCATGCACTGCAAAGTCATTCTGGCTATGGATACGGAGAACATCAACACGCAAGAGGATATACCCATTGAATTTGGGGTTTTGCTGGGCGTTTATCTCGCATTTAGATTTGTTTTTGTTCTGCGTTGCCACTAAAATCATAATAAAACACTGACAACTAAAATAGTGTTATGCGTATTACCAATATCATAATAACAATAATAAAAGGGGAGGGGGGGGGGGAGTTCAGATATTAACCCCAAAAGGTTCGCAGAGGATCCATTAAGAGGGGTTCTTCTACGAACTTATAGGGGATCCCCCAGTTCCAATTTTAAGAACCCCTAAAGGATACTCCAGTAACCTTTCATTTTTAGTGTATAAAGATTACATTTTTCATTTAACTAGGCAAGTCAGTTAGGAACAAATTCTTATTTACAATGACAGCCTAAGGTCTCAGATGCAGATGGAATGTTGGATAAAAGAGTGTGAGAAAGGGAAGAGGGAAAGCGAGATTAGTGTAATGTGAGTGGAGGCTTTATTATAGCAGCTGTGTTGATAATCACTCTTTGCACTTACAGGCCTATCCACCGGATCAGACACTCAGACACTTACACCACTCATACTGACTAACGAACCCATTTGGGTTTGCATCCCAAATGGCACCCTGTTCCCTATATAGTGCACTACTTGACCATATCCCATGGGTAGTATTGCACTATGTAGGGAATAGGGTGCAATTTGGGATGCAAAGCTTGCCTCAAGCCAAAATACGACTATAACGTATAAGGGTGTGCTAAGCCAGGCAATTTGAAGCTGCTGCCTCTGGTCCATACCTCCTTATAAATATTTTGAAAGTGCTGATACTGCAGAACAATAGTGGATTACAGAGCAGACTCTTTCCTTTCCCGGTCTGAAATGCAGCCAAACCAACCACAGCACAGAGACTGGAGGGAAACTGAAAGGCAGCCAAACAAACCACAACAGTAGCCTCGTCGCGAACCAGGGAAGTTCCATGGCAGAAATGAGTTTGGCCCCCGGCCAAATTGGGGAGAAGGGCAACGGTCAGGGAGGTGACCAATTTACACACAGAATGTTAACCTGTTTCAAAAAGCTCTTACTCACATCCGCTACAGAGAATGTGATCACACAGTCGTCCGGAACAGCTGGTGCCCTCACACATGGGTCAGTGTTGCTTGCCTTGCAGTTGGGTTTCCCTTTGTAATCCATGATAGTTTTCAAGCCCTGCCACATCTGTCGAGTGTCACAGCAAGGTGTAGTAGAATTCAAACTTATTGTCAGATATGCAAAATGGAGGGCGAGGGAAAGCTTCGTATGCGACTCAGTGTGTGGTGTAAAGGTGATTTAGAGTTTACAAAAACAAAATAATGGGCAATCTTAAAGATATTTTCAGGTGGTAACAAAGCAAAGCCAGCGTCGGATGAATGGCGACATGGAAAAATTCTCGCTCACCTGAGCGCTTCAGAACATGTCGTGAGGTTTGACTTTATCAGCGTACTACACTTTAAGTTTAAAAAAAAACATTTGTTAAAAAAACACACACTGTCAGCCACACTTAAAAACAGTGCTGAACATAACACACAGCACCCCCATGTGGGGGGAGGGTTCTTGAAATGTAACATCTGGGAGCCAGGGAACCATTCAAAACAGTTTTGCAATAAAAAAACTTCTCCAGACCTCCAAGGGAGGCATGACATCAATGTGATATGAGGTATGGCAACGCGAAACTAGCTTAACGTTGACCAAGGAAAACACCTGGCCTGGCAAAGACCTAGAGAACTATGAGTGTGAGACATTGTTTATTTATGTCTGTGTGTGTGGGTCTGTATCCTACACCACAGCACGTCTATGCTGCTGTCCAGCTTGGTCAGAATGAACACTGTTCAGCTGTTATCATGCCCATCAATATCAAACTCCCTTGCGACCAAACATGTTGTAAAGAGGATACTTATATTTATACAGAACAAAAATATAAATGCAACTATTTCAAAGATTTTACTGAGTTACAATTCGTATAAGGAAATCAGTCCTTAGGCCCTAATCTATGAATTTCAGATAACTGGGAATACAGATAAGATATTTGTGACCAACAGATGCATAAGAAAAAAGGTAGGGGCGTGGATCAGGAAACAGTTAGTGTCTGGTGTGACCACCATTTGCCTCATGCAGCGTGACATCTCCTTCGCATAGAGTTGATCAGGCTGTTGATTATGGCCTGTAGAATGTTGTCCCACTTCTCTTCAATGGATATACGAAGTTGCTGGATATTGGTGGGAACTGTAACGCTGTTGTACGCGTCGATCCAGAGCGTTGATCCAGACCCGTGTAATCCCAAACATGCTCAATGGGTGACATGTCTGGTGAGTATGCAGGCCATGGAAGAACTGGGACATTTTCAGCTTCCAGGAATTGTGTACAGATCCTTGCGACAAGGGGCTGTGCATTATCATGCTGAAACATGAGATGATGGTGGCTGAATGACACGACAATGGGCCTCAGGATCTCGTCACGGTATCTCTGTGCATTCAAATTACAAATGATAAAATGCTATTGTATTTGTTGTCCGTAGTTTATGCCTGCCCATAGCATAATCCCAACGCCACCATGGGGCACTCTGTTCACAACGTTGACATCAGCAAACCGCTTGCCCACACGACGCCATACACGTGGTCTGCAGTTGTGAGGCCGGGTGGACATACTGCCAAATTCTCTAAAACAACATTGGAGGCGGCTTATGGTACAGAAATTAACATTCAATTATCTGGCAACAGCTCTGGTGGATATTCCTGCAGTCAGCATGCCAATTGCACACTCCCTCAAAACATCTGTGGCATTTTGTTGTGTGACAAAACTGCACATTTTTGAGTGGCCTTTTATTGTCCCCAGCACAAGGTGCACCCGTGTAATGATCATGCTGTTTAATCAGCTTCTTGATATGCCACACCTGTCAGGTGGATGGATTATCTTGGCGAAGGAGAAATGCTCACTAACAGGGATGTAAAATGAAATGAGAGAAATTTGTACGTATTGAACATTTTGGGGATATATTACTTAAGCTCATGAAACATGGGACCAACACTTTACATGTTGCTTCTATATTTTTGTTCAGTATAGGTCCCAGTCTGCACCCATTTCACACACCAACCTCCTGAACCCTGACCCCCTAACCCCTTTCAGCAGAACTAAAGATGCCCAGTTTCCACATCATGGGCCAAATGTGACCCATCATCCATCAGTTAAATCGTGACTGCCACCATGTCCCAAAGACACACAACCAGAAAGGAAATACTCTGGACGGTGGAGGTAATGGAACGGGGAGGTACTTTCTGAACTTGTGTTTAGTTGCAAAATGTTTTGCTAGTGTGCGCTATTGAACACCAAGTCCCACCCCAAAACAAAGCACTTAGTAAGAACTCCATTCAGCCAACAAGTAGTTTAAAATTGTAATAAAGTTGTCACGTCTTAAGAGAAAATATCTTGGCAAAACTCATTACTGAACTTAAGAGTGTAGGCTACAGGAGGTTGGTAGCACCATAATTGGGGAGGAAAGGCTCGTGTTAATGGCTGGAGTGGAATCAAATAATTTACATGGTTTCCATGTGTTTGATGCAATTCCATTCACTCAGGCCATTTTTATGAGCCATCCTCCTCTCAATAGTTGTGTAGGCTTACATAAGTTATTTAATAGTTCTTCCAACCCCTTTGGGTTGTGCATTACATATGTGGTGTGTCTCGGGGGGGTTGGTTTGTAAGTAAAAATACAAATTGCCTTTAATCAGCAAAGAAAATGCACAAATACAGTATCCACTGTTTAGCTTGTCAGAGATCTTGCTTCTATACGGACATACGTTGTTTTTCTTAACCAGCTATCGGTTATGACCTTCTAAAACAAACACTATAGCACAGTAGCACTACTATGATGGTTTATTTTTTTATGCAGTGTCGCATAGATAGACTAGTCAAAATGGGTCAACCATAGTATCCAATCCTACTACAGCTCTCTTAAAAAATAGATTTTATCTCAATGAGATTACCTTACAAATAAAGCTTAAAATGAAAACAAATAAATAAATAAATAAATGGGAATAGGGTGCCATTCAAGAAATAATGCCGGCGTTCAGAGCTGCAATCTGGCTATCTGAACCACGACTGCTTTGTCTAGAGCGGTAACAGAATACCTTGGCCTGCCTGCCAGCCACCCCACTGCTTCGTCTAGAGCGGTAACAGAATACCTTGGCCTGCCAGCCACCCCACTGCTTCGTCTAGAGCGGTAACAGAATACCTTGGCCTGCCAGCCACCCCACTGCTTCGTCTAGAGCGGTAACAGAATACCTTGGCCTGCCAGCCACCCCACTGCTTCGTCTAGAGCGGTAACAGAATACCTTGGCCTGCCAGCCACCCCACTGCTTCGTCTAGAGCGGTAACAGAATACCTTGGCCTGCCAGCCACCCCACTGCTTCGTCTAGAGCGGTAACAGAATACCTTGGCCTGCCAGCTACCCCACTGCTTCGTCTAGAGCGGTAACAGAATACATTGGCCTGCCAGCCACCCCACTGCTTCGTCTAGAGCGGTAACAGAATACCTTGGCCTGCCAGCCACCCCACTGCTTCGTCTAGAGCGGTAACAGAATACCTTGGCCTGCCAGCCACCCCACTGCTTCGTCTAGAGCGGTAACAGAATACCTTGGCCTGCCAGCCACCCCGCTGCTTCGTCTAGAGCGGTAACAGAATACCTTGGCCTGCCAGCCACCCCGCTGCTTCGTCTAGAGCGGTAACAGAATACCTTGGCCTGCCAGCCACCCCACTGCTTTGTCTAGAGCGGTAACAGAATACCTTGGCCTGCCAGCCACCCCACTGCTTCGTCTAGAGCGGTAACAGAATACCTTGGCCTGCCAGCCACCCCACTGCTTCGTCTAGAGCGGTAACAGAATACCTTGGCCTGCCAGCCACCCCACTGCTTCGTCTAGAGCGGTAACAGAATACATTGGCCTGCCAGCCACCCCACTGCTTCGTCTAGAGCGGTAACAGAATACCTTGGCCTGCCAGCCACCCCACTGCTTCGTCTAGAGCGGTAACAGAATACCTTGGCCTGCCAGCCACCCCACTGCTTCGTCTAGAGCGGTAACAGAATACCTTGGCCTGCCAGCCACCCCGCTGCTTCGTCTAGAGCGGTAACAGAATACCTTGGCCTGCCAGCCACCCCACTGCTTCGTCTAGAGCGGTAACAGAATACCTTGGCCTGCCAGCCACCCCACTGCTTCGTCTAGAGCGGTAACAGAATACCTTGGCCTGCCAGCCACCCCACTGCTTCGTCTAGAGCGGTAACAGAATACCTTGGCCTGCCAGCCACCCCGCTGCTTTGTCTAGAGCGGTAACAGAATACCTTGGCCTGCCAGCCACCCCACTAATTCGTCTAGAGCGGTAACAGAATACCTTGGCCTGCCAGCCACCCCACTGCTTTGTCTAGAGCGGTAACAGAATACCTTGGCCTGCCAGCCACCCCACTGCTTTGTCTAGAGCGGTAACAGAATACCTTGGCCTGCCAGCCACCCCACTGCTTCGTCACGTACACACACGCACGTCCTTTTCTACTGACATTGTGCAGTCAGCTACCACAGCATTACACTGACTGACACAAACACACTCCATTCTTTATTGTGATGTATCACAGAGCAATGCAGCGCCAGGGTGTCACCTTCCTCTGCTGTGTCCTCTGTGTAAAATGCACTTTAAAATCCTAATTAACTTGAAGTTTGCAAACTTGGATGCAAGTCCTGAAGAAACGCATACAAATTATTAAAAGGCCCAGTGCAGTCAGAAATGTGAATTACCTGTGTTTCCTATACACCGTGGCCAGTTTATTAGGTACACCACCATGTTCATGAAAATGGTTTGGTCTTACTGACAGTTAGTCAAGTGGCCGTGGCTTGCTAGATAATGCAGGAAGACATCGAGGCATTCAGTTACTGTTCGATTGAACATTAGAATGAGCAAAACAAGTGACCTAAGCGACTTTGAGCATTATCGTTTTTGCCAGGCAGTGTTTAGGGTTTACCGAGAATGGTGCAACAAACAGAAAACAGTCAGTGGCAGTCCTATTGGAAAAAACATGTAGCTTATGAGAGGTCGAAAGAGAATGACAAGAATCATGCAAGCTAACAGGCGGGTAGCAGAACGGCATCTTGGAACTCACAACTCGTCGGTCCTGGTCACGTATGGACTATTGCAACAGACTACCACACCGGGTTCCACTCCTCTCAGCTAAAAA
This sequence comes from Oncorhynchus nerka, assembly GCF_034236695.1. Classification (NCBI taxonomy): domain Eukaryota; kingdom Metazoa; phylum Chordata; class Actinopteri; order Salmoniformes; family Salmonidae; genus Oncorhynchus; species Oncorhynchus nerka. Next base: position 58,429,437 of record NC_088398.1, on the reverse strand, counting down.
CAAAAAGTAACGGCTCCAGTGGGCACGCGATCATCAACGGTGGACAACTGAGGACTGGAAAAACGTTGCCTGGTCCGACGAATCCCGGTTCCTGTTGCGTCATGCTGAAGGCAGAGTCAGGATTTGGTGTAGGCAGCATGTGTCCATGGACCCATCCTGCCTGGTGTCAACGGTACAGGCTGGTGGCGGTGGTGTAATGGTGTAGGGGAAGGCTTCCTGGCACACGTTAGGTCCCTTGATACCAATTGAGCAAGGTTTATATGCCCCAATGAATTCAGGCAGCTCTGAAGGCAATGGGGTTCCGACCCGGTACTAGTCGCACAGAATGGAATATAACATTGCAGATCAATTTCATCTGTACAACATCTAAAGACCTGCATCACTATACTGAGAGCTTTGCCATTTCTATAAGAACATATTTGGGTGAATTTGGAGCCTTTGTTCATATTTCTTCAGGGCCCCCATACTACACAACGAGGATGAGGAATTTGCTGTTTGGGGTAAGTTTCTCAAAAATGTGAAATCACAAAAAAGTTGTATGGACCCTTCTATAACATGCCATTTACATCCCTTCTATAACATGCCATTTACATCCCTTCTATAACATGCCATTTACATCCCTTCTATAACATGCCATTTACATCCCTTCTATAACATGCCATTTACATCCCTTCTATAACATGCCATTTACATCCCCTCTATAACATGCCATTTAAATCCCTTCTATAACATGCAATTTACATCCCTTCTATAACATGCCATTTACATCCCTTCTATAACATGCCATTTACATCCCTTCTATAACATGCCATTTACATCCCCTCTATAACATGCCATTTACATCCCTTCTATAACATGCCATTTACATCCCTTCTATAACATGCCATTTACATCCCTTCTATAACATGCCATTTACATCCCTTCTATAACATGCCATTTACATCCCCTCTATAACATGCCATTTACATCCCCTCTATAACATGCCATTTACATCCCTCTATAACATGCCATTTACATCCCTTCTATAACATGCCATTTACATCCCTTCTATAACATGCCATTTACATCCCCTCTATAACATGCCATTTACATCCCTTCTATAACATGCCATTTACATCCCCTCTATAACATGCCATTTACATCCCTTCTATAACATACCATTTACATCCCCTCTATAACATGCCATTTACATCCCTTCTATAACATGCCATTTACATCCCCTCTATAACATGCCATTTACATCCCTTCTATAACATGCCATTTACATCCCTTCTATAACATGCCATTTACATCCCCTCTATAACATGCCATTTACATCCCTTCTATAACATGCCATTTACATCCCTTCTATAACATGCCATTTACACCCAAAAATGATTTGATATAAATACGGCTGCATTGGACCTTTGAGTTCTACCAAATAAAGCTGAAGCAATATCATGTAGCATTAGATCCCAAACAAGCCTGAATGACCCAAGTACTGGCAGACCTGACAAGTCCAGAAGAGTCTCAAACTCTCACGAAATATTATATATCCTGGATATGTCAAACAGACTGGGTTCCAATCCAAATAAATCTGAAATGTAAGACTACGTTTTATTTAAGAACAAAGTGACACATTGCTTATGATAGCATCACTTTTGCTATTTTTGTGAAACTCTCATTCCGACAGGGTCGAGTTTAAGCCTAAATTTCCGTTTCAATTCAAACAGAGCGTCGTCGAGGCGATGTGAAGTTAAGATTTATCCCAGATTTATCCTGAGGAAGAAGAAACTGTGCTTGACCTAAAGACGCTCCAGGACTGACAAAGCATGCACACACACGTCAGTGTGTTCCTGCTTGGATCCAGCCAAAGGTTTCACACCTCTGGTACCCCTGCCTCTCTGTGAATATTCTCACCACAACCTATAAAATGTGTCACTTCAACACTCTATCCCCTAGTAGAGGCAAGCAGAACGGGTGTGACCACTAAAGTGCGTCCAAAATGGCACCTTCATCCTATATGTAAAGAGCCTAGCGTGCCATTTGGGATGTAGCCTATGCCTAAATAACAGTGCAGTGGTTTAGAGAGTGACCCAGCAAAAATAATTGCTGTTGGCAAACTTGACCATGACCCTGGTTTACAGGTTATATAAACATAAAAAAGGGCAGGAGAAGTTTAGTGTGTCAAGTTCAACCCAAGTCTATCACTTTCACAGCTGAAGAAGAGCGAGATGCAAAGTTGGGTAACAGAATGACGATTTGTGCCGTCATTCTATAACCAAACTTTGCATCCGCACTGTTCTTCAAGCAAATGTGTTTTTGTACAATTTGTTGTGGTATTTGTTAAAAGTATAGTGCACAGCGTTGGTTTATTTAACTTTACAATTGGTTTGTTTAACATTATCATTGTTTTTTGTTTGACATACAATTTAAAGTGAAACATCTGAGTATCAAATCAAATTTTATTGGTCATATACATCATGGTAAGCAGATGTTAATGCGAGTGTAGCGAAATGTTTGTGCTTCTAGTTCCAACCATGCAGTAATATCTAACAAGTAAACTAACAATTTCACAACAACTACCTTATACACACACACACAAGTGTAAAGTGTTCTCCTCCCAGAGCGCTAAGAACCTTGGCGTGATCCTGGACAACACCCTGTCGTTCTCAACTAACATCAAGGCGGTGGCCCGTTCTTGTAGGTTCATGCTCTACAACATCCGCAGAGTACGACCCTGCCTCACACAGGAAGCAGCGCAGGTCCTAATCCAGGCACTTGTCATCTCCCGTCTGGATTACTGCAACTCGCTGTTGGCTGGGCTCCCTGCCTGTGCCATTAAACCCCTACAACTCATCCAGAACGCCGCAGCCCGTCTGGTGTTCAACCTTCCCAAGTTCTCTCACGTCACCCCGCTCCTCCGCTCTCTCCACTGGCTTCCAGTTGAAGCTCGCATCTGCTACAAGACCATGGTGCTTGCCTACGGAGCTGTGAGGGGAACGGCACCTCAGTACCTCCAGGCTCTGATCAGGCCCTACACCCAAACAAGGGCACTGCGTTCATCCACCTCTGGCCTGCTCGCCTCCCTACCACTGAGGAAGTACAGTTCCGCGCAGCCCAGTCAAAACTGTTCGCTGCTCTGGCCCCCCAATGGTGGAACAAACTCCCTCACGACACCAGGACAGCGGAGTCAATCACCACCTTCCGGAGACACCTGAAACCCCACCTCTTTCAGGAATACCTAGGATAGGATAAAGTAATCCTTCTCACCCCCCCTTAAAAGATTTAGATGCACTATTGTAAAGTGGCTGTTCCACTGGATGTCTTAAGGTGAACGCACCAATTTGTAAGTCGCTCTGGATAAGAGCGTCTGCTAAATGACTTAAATGTAAATGTAAATGTAAAGGAATGAATAAGAATATGTACATATAAATATATGGATGAGTGATGGCCGAACGGCATAGGCAGGATACAGTAGATGGTATAGAGTACAGTATATACATATGAGATGAGTAATGTAGGGTATGTAAACATTATATAAAGTGGCATTGTTTAAAGTGACTAGTGATACATTTATTACATCCCAGTTTTAATTATTAAAGTGTCTAGAGATTTGAGTCAGTATGTTGGCAGCAGCCGCTCAATGTTAGTGATGGCTGTTTAACAGTCTGATGGCCTTGAGATAGAAGCTGTTTTTCAGTCTCTCGGTCCCTGCTTTGATGCACCTGTACTGACCTCGCCTTCTGGATGATAGCGGGGTGAACAGGCAGTGGCTCGGGTGGTTGTTGTCTTTGATGATCTTTTTGGCCTTCCTGTGACATCAGGTGGTGTAGGTGTCATGGAGGGCAGGTAGTTTGCCCCCGGTGATGCATTGTGCAGACCTCACATCCCTCTGGAGAGTCTTGCGGTTGTGGGTGGAGCAGTTGCCGTACCAGGCGGTGAAACAGCCCGATAGAATGCTCTCGATTGTGCATCTGTAATAGTTTGTGAGTGTTTTTGGTGACAAGCCAAATTTCTTCAGCCTCCTGAGGTTGAAGAGGCGCTGCTAAGCCTTCTTCAAAACACTGTCTGTGTGGGTGGACCATTTCACTTTGTCCATAATGTGTAAGCCGAGGAACATAACTTTCTACCTTCTCCACTACTGTACCGTTGATGTGGCTAGAGGGGTGCTCCCTCTGCTGTTTCCTGAAGTCCACGATCATCTCCTTTGTTTTGTTGACGTTGAGTGGGAGGTTGTTTTCCTGACACCACACTTCGAGGGCCCTCACCACCTCCCTGTAGGCCTGTCTCGTTGTTGTTGGTAATCGGCATCACTGTTACCTTGGAATTGCCCACAGGACTGGACAGTGACTGCCACCCTGCCAAAAATTGTCTGTGGACATTGTCTTCACCTCCTGAGACTGCATGCCTGTCTTACTACTGAGTGATTAACCGATATGTTGGTTATTTTCCATTTTATTAAACAACTAATTGACCGACATCGGTTAAATGATTTGATAAATCAGATCCAGCTTGAACTGTACGATGTAGTAGGGAGTATATTCTACATAGTTTAGCGCCTAAAAATGTGGTAATGAACTCAAATTAGCATAATCCATTGCGCATCTACTTGTCCGGTCTATTTACTTTATGACTGCTACGGAAGAGAGAAGAATGTGTGATCGTGAGGTGATATAGAGAGGAGATGTTGCTTCGCGAGGTATCTAAGTGATTGATCTTTGGTATTCAGCAGTCATAAAAGTATGCCTTATTTACTTTTGTAGTTCTTCAGACAGCATAGGCAGCAGCTCTATAGAGATTAAATAATAAAGTCATCAAATAAAACAAATGTAATATACACAACTGAAATATGATGTTAATGTTAATAAAATGATGGTTATATGTGATAAGCGGTAATTGGCAGTTATTAACATTACTTTAACTAAATATTTCAGTTGTGGATATTACATTTGTTTTATTTGATGACTTTATTCATGGGAATTGTATTAATTGTTTTATTATGTGTTGTTCAACCCACACAATGCAGAGTGCATTAAATGGTTAAAGAAAAAAAAAGGGACTAAAATCCTTTTTTAATTTTTTTTATAGTCAAACCGAAAGTGAACCGAACCCAAAAAGCACTAATCGCTCAGCACTACTGCCTTTCTGTCCACATAGATGCCTGTCTGCTTGATTGCCCTGCCTGTCCACCTGCCTGCCTTTATGCCTGGCCAGCAAAGGCTACAACAGGCTGGAACACAGCAACACACAATGTACAGTCCTGGAGCATTATCATAACATTTTCTTCAACCAGCTGAAAATTATGGGTTTAATAGCATCCACCTGATATTAGAAACAACAAACTACTACTATAGTACTGTAAGAGATTTGCTGGCAACATTTTACAGTGGGTCACTTCCATGTAAAAAGGACCCATGAGCACCAACATGTGACATTCATAGGAGCATATCAAATTGGGTGTCAAATGAAAGCTAAGAGTCCATATTTTTGAGAAACTAAGGCATATACATAGTGCTTTCAAAAAGTATTCATACTTCTTGACTTACAATTTGTTGTGTTACAGCCTGAATTCAAAATGGATTAAATATATGTTCCTCACCCATCACACAATATCCCATAATGACAAAGTGAAAACATGTTCCTAGAAATGTTTGCAAATGTATTGAAAATAAAATAAAGAAATATGTAATTTACATAAGTATTCACACCCCTGAGTCAATACATGTTAGAATCACCTTTGGCAGCGATTACAGCTGTGAGTCTTTCTGGGTAAGTCTAAGAGCTTTGCCCACCTGCATTGTACACTATTTGGCCATTATTATTTTCAAAATTCTTCAAGCTCTGTCAAATTGGTTGTTGAGCATTGCTAGACGACCATTTTTATGTCTTGCAGTAGATTTTCAAGCAGATTTAAGGTAAAACTAACTCGGACACTTCTTGGCAAGCAACTCCAGTGTAGATTTGGCCTTGTGTTTTAGGTTATTGTCCTGCTGAAAGGTGAATTAATCTCCCAGTGTCTGATGGAAAGCAGACTAAACCAGGTTTTCCTGTAGGATTTTGCCCGTGCTTCGCTCCATGGTTGATTTTTTATCCTGAAAAACTCCCCAGTCCTTAAAGATTACAAGCATACCCATAACATGATGCAGCCACCACTATGCTTGAAAATTTGGAGAGTGGTACTCAGTAATGTATTGTATTTACCCCAAACATAACACTTTGTATTCAGGACAAAAAGTTAATTGCTTTGCTACATTTTTTTGCAGTATTACTTTGGTGCCTTGTTGCAAACAGGATGTATGTTTCGGGAATAATCTGTACAGGCTTCCTTCTTTTCACTCTGTTATTATTATTGCACACAGTTTGAGTCCATGCAACATATGTGAGTTGGTAAGCAAATTTCTACTCCTGAACTTATTTATACTTACCATAACAAAAGGGTTGAATACTTATTGTCTAAAGACATTTCAACTTTTCATTTAATTAACTTGTAAACATCTCTAAAAACATAATTCCACTGACATTATAGGATAGTGTGTGTAGGCCAGGGACAAAAAAAATCTAAATTTAAATCAATTTTAAATTCAGGCTGTAACAGAACAAAATGTGGAAAAAGTCAAGGTGTATGAATACTTTCTGAAGGTATACATTCAACCATTTTCCATCCTAAAATTTTGGAGTAAGCAAAAGCTTTCATTTATTGTCAAACAGGTGGAAAATGGGTTTTAGAATACAACTACCAGAAAGGTATGGTGTTCTTTGGATGCAACTCAGCATTCTTTGTCCTCCAAACACGACGAGTTGAGTTTTTACCAAAAAGTTATATTTTGGTTTCATCTGACCACATGACATTCTCTCAATCTTCTTCTGGATCATCCAAATGCTCTCTAGCAAACTTCAGACAGGCCTGGACATGTACTGGCTTAAGCAGGGGGACACGTCTGGCACTGCAGGATTTGAGTTCCTTGCAGCGTAGTGTGTTACTGATGGTAGGCTTTGTTACTTTGGTCCCAGCTCTCTGCAGGTCATTCACTAGGTCCCCCCGTGTGGTTCTGGGATTTTTGCTCACCGTTCTTGTGATCATTTTGACCCCTCGGGGTGAGATCTTGCGTGGAGCCCCAGATCGAGGGAGATTATCAGTGGTCTTGTATGTCTTCCATTTCCTAATAATTGCTCCCACAGTTGATTACTTCAAACCAAGCTGCTTACCTATTGCAGATTCAGTCTTCCCAGCCTGGTGCAGGTCTACAATTTTGTTTCTGGTGTTCTTTGACAGCTCTTTGGTCTTGGCCATAGTGGAGTTTGGAGTGTGACTGTTTGAGGTTGTGGACAGGTGTCTTTTATACTGATAACAAGTTCAAACAGGTGCCATTAATACAGGTAACGAGTATAGGACAGAGGAGCCTCTTAAAGAAGAAGTTACAGGTCTGTGAGAGCCAGAAATCTTGCTTATTTGTAGGTGACCAAATACTTATTTTTCCACCATAATTGCGCAAATAAATTCAATAAAAATCCTACAATGTGATTTTCTGGATTATTTTTTTCTCATTTTGTCTGTTATAGTTGAAGTGTACCTATGATGAAAATTACAGGCTTCTCGCATCTTTTTAAGTGGGAGAACTTGCACAATTGGTGGCTGACTAAATACATTTTTGCCCCACTGTATCTCTAAATACAATAATTCTGAAGGAGACCCCATCTAATATCAACATATTTTGTTTAGGATGCATTTTTTTTTGTCTCCTGTAAGTTTAAGAAACATTGCCTTGTGCCTTGAAATTCCATTACCAAGTAACAAGAAGTAACAAGTAAAGGTAGACCTACCAATTAGTTTGTTTTTTACTGGCATACATTTTGTTCATAAAGTGATCAAAAAGATTCTCGGTGACAGAATTTCTGTTATGTTCAACTGATAACTTTTCTTTATCTGTAATCTGGTGGTTAAAGCAAGAGTGTGAAAAGTCTGGACAAGTCCTCCCTACATAGGACATCGATGGACGTTGAAAATTTGTTTAAATTTGGTCAGTCCGCCCTGGCATTGATTTCAACGTCCACAGAACTACTTTTTTGGTCCGGTCTGGACCAACGTTCATTTCAACATCCACAGAGGTCTTGACCAGCCATCATTTGGCCCAAACATAGACGTCCATGATTGGTTCAGATTTGGTCTGGTCCAGACCAAATCTTAACCAATCATATATGTCTATGTTTCACTAGTTCGGACAACACACATTAGAGTACAGTACATTACAGTAAAGCACAGTAAAGAAAATGAGTATAGATCAGTACAGTCCTGTGCAGTACAGTATAAGATTAGTTCTGTGCATCGCAGAGTACACTAGAGTTGAGTACACTATAATGTACTGAACTCCACTGTTCTGTACTTTGATGTCCAAACTTGTGACACTTGGGCTGCGTTTAGACAGGCAGCCCAATAATGGTTATTTGAAGAAGAAAAAAAATCCCAATCAGATCAGCTAAACAAAGCCATAGACGTTATAATTGGTTCAAATTTGGTCCGATCCTGAGCAACCAAATTTGGTCTTGTTTGGTGGCGGAGCGCATTAAAATAATAGCCAGAGTAGAATACAGAAATATGCATGCAAAGGAGGATATTGCATATTTCTACCTTTGCGTACCTATTTAGGATACATCACCATGAAGAGAATGACATTCACATCCATTTCTGTGTAGTACAGCTCAAGGACACATGATTAAATTCCATTACCTCAACTCTGTTACCGGATGTAAAGCCACTTAACTTAGAATAATCCAAATCAAAATATGGCATGGGTGACTCTTCATGAAATCAGGACAAAAAGCATTTAATCCATACAATGGTCCTTTTGAGGAATTATTGTTGACAAACTGTTCAGTCATGGCCAAAAGTTGTAGGAATGACACAAATATAAAATGTTCAAAGTCTGCTGCTGGCAATTTGCATATACTCCAGAATGTTATGAAGAGTGATCAGATGAATTGCAATTAATTGCAAAGTCCCTCTTTGCCATGCAAATGAACTGAATACCCCAAAAACATTTCCACTGCATTTCAGCCCTGCCACAAAAGGACCAGCTGACATGTCAGTGAATCTCTCGTTAACACAGGTGTGAGTGTTGACGAGGACAAGGCTGGAGATCACTCTGTCATGCTGATTTAGTTCGAATAACAGACTGGAAGAGTCAAAAGGTGGGTGGTGCTTGGAATCATTGTTCTTCCTTCGTCAAACACGGTTACCTACAAGGAAACACGTGCTGTCATCATTGCTTTGCACAAAAAGGGCTTCCCAGGCAAGGATATTGCTGCCAGTAAGATTGCACCTAAATCAACCATTTATCGGCTCATCAAGAACTTCAAGGAGAGCGGTTGAATTGTTGTGAAGAAGGCTTCAGGGCGCCCAAGGAAGTCCAGCAAGTGCCAGGACCGTCTCCTAAAGTTGATTCAGCTGCGGGATCGGGCACCACCATACAGAGCTTGCTCAAGAATGGCAGCAGGCAGGTGTGAGTGCATCTGCAAGCACAGTGAGGCGAAGACTTTTGGAGGATGGCCTGGTGTCAACAAGGGCTGCAAAGAAGCCACTTCTCTCCAGGAAAAACATCAGGGATAGACTGATATTCTGCAAAAGGTACAGGGATTGGACTGCTGAGGACTGGGGTAAAGTCATTTTCTCTGATGAATCCCCTTTACGATTGTTTGGGGCATCCGGAAAAAAGCTTGTCCGGAGAAGACAAGGTGAGCGCTACCATCAGTCCTGTGTCATGCCAACAGTAAAGCATCCTGAGACCATCCATGTGTGGGGTTGCTTCTCAGCCAAGGGAGTGGGCTCACTCACAACTTTGCCTAAGAACACAGCCATGAATAAAGAATGGTACCAACACATCCTCCGAGAGCAACTTCTCCCAACCATCCATGAACAGTTTGGTGAGGAACAATGCCTTTTCCAGCATGATGGAGCTCCTTGCCATAAGGCAAAAGTGATAACTAATTGGCTCGGGGAACAAAACATCAATATTTTGGCTCCATGGCCAGGAAGCTCCCCAGACCTTAATCCCATTGAGAACTTGTGGTCAATCCTCAAGAGGCTGGTGGACAAACAAAAACCCACAAATTATGACAAACTCCAAGCATTGATTATGCAAGAATGGGCTGCCATCAGTCAGGATGTGGCCCAGAAGTTAATTGACAGCATGCCAGGGCGGATTGCAAAGGGAGGGTCAACACTGCAAATATTGACTCTTTGCATCAACTTCATGTAATTGTCAATAAAAGACTGACACTTATTAAATGCTGGTAATTATACTTCAGTATTCCATAGTAACATCTGACAAAAATATTTAGAGACACTGAAGCAGCAAACTTTGTGGAAATTAATATTTGTGTCATTCTCAAAACTTTTGGCCACGACTGTATATTTGACATTTTTATCTAAAAGCATAATTGAGAAATTATTTATCAAAGTTGTGATATTTATGACATCTTGGCCTTACCCAGGCCCAGGGGTGTTGTGCTGCTTGTTAAAGTAAGTTTTGATCAAAGTTGAATCAATGTCTCACAAGATCACTTAATGATGAATTAGTATTCTACATTAGTCTAACATTCGGTGCATTCGAAAAGTATTCAGACCCTTTGACTTTTTCCACATTTTGTTTCGTTACAGTCATTCTAAAATTATTAAATACAAATCCTCATCAAGCTACACCCAATACCCCATAATGACAAAGCGAAAACAAGTTTTTAGAAATTGTAGTAAAACAAATGAGGTTGAAGCCATGAGGTTGAAGGAATTGTCCGTAGAGCTCTGAGACAGGATTGTGTCGAGGCACAGATCTGGGGAAAGGTACCAAAATATTTCTGCAACATTGAAGGTCCCCAAGAACACAGTGGCCTTCATCATTCTTAAATGGAAGAAGTTTGGAACCACCAAGACTCTTCCTAGAGCTGGCCACCCGGCCAAACTGAGCAATTGGGGGAGAAGGGCCATGGTCAGGGAGGTGACTAAGAACCAGATTGGAGCTCTTTCAGAGTAACAGAGTTCCTCTGTAGAGAGGGGAGAACCTTCCAGAAGGACAACCATCTCTGCAGAACTCCACCAAAGCCCTTCGTGGTAGAGTGGCCAGACGGAAGCCACTCAGTAAAAGGCACATGAGAGCCCGCTTGGAGTTTAAAGGACACTCAGATGATGCTTGCTTGACACCATCTGCTCTAAAGTTTGCTCAAATAGTAGTTACTTACATAATTCAAGAAGATCTAAATGTATATTTCCATTAAACTAATTGAGATCAAATTGTTTAATGCAGACGCAGCTTGGACGTTTCACCCATAAACAATGAATAATTATCCTTTACCATTGACAATGACCATAATTTGGTGTTCAAGGTTAAAGGGGGGCTGAACTGACTGATTTAGCCTTGGTTTCAATCCTGGAGGCATGCTTTCATGCTTTGATGTGGGTGTCTTTTGTGTGTTCGCACGTGGGTAGGGCTGTGAAAGTCATGGAATTTTGGATGACGGTAATTGGCCAGCCAAATGACAGCGGTCTCCGTAATTTTGACTTTTTTGTTCTCTCTCTCCTCCGCGCCTGACTGCATGTGCTGCCATAGAAATAGAATAAAGCCTGTTCTATTCATTCTATTTCTGTGTGTGCCGCTGCTGCATTGTATGGGGCTCGTTTGACACAACACCTTGCTTGTTTCAGCAAGGAGCAACAAAGTTTCATCACGTTAAGAGTCCATGTTACCGCAGAAACGCACTCAACCGCATTACTCATAGCCGCAGGAAGTAGGGATGCTGAGTGTGCTGCAGCACCCCCTGAAAAATGTAACATCTTGCTGCGGCTAAGGCCATCCCGTCCTTCCGTCAGCAGTTAGTTCCAAAAATACACACATTTGTATTTATTTTTAAATCGTTACAACAGTTATTTTATTGTCATGACGGTCTTCATCCATAACCGTCGGTGACATGGTTATACGGTAATATACTCTACAGGCATATCAAAGTTCCATAGGGGGATGTCTGCTACTTTTAGAGATTTATGATCAAATTTGTAAGTATTACCAACAGAGGGAATGTGAAAATGGATTCAAAATGGTCACCCTCTGCTGGTGAATTGCAGGACGTGCAATGATAGAAGTAAAAGGAGGGCTGTGATTGGTTACATTGCCAACTATGACAATTTCTCTGTGTAAAATGGTTGATTACTTCAAAAACTAGCAGAGGTGGCACTCTGGAACTTTGATTTCCCCATAGAGTATTTTATGTTCAACAATATATTGAAAAATGTGTAAAATCAACTACTTATATATTTGTGTTTATATTTGTCAATTCACAAATTAAAACTAACAAAATTATTATTGAAATCAAAATCAAAACACTCATCACTCAAATCAAAACACTCATCAGGGACAGTGTTATGGGCTGGCCTCAGGGGGCCTGGCCTGCCCTGCTACTGTACTTCCTTTCCCATCCAAATAAGATATTGAAATATTGATCATTTATTTGACCACGAAGCACACTGGCAGGAAGACCATCCTTAAAAAGTTTAACTTTAAAACGCTCCTTTACCAACTGCCTCAGACCACTCATAGAATAGCAAAGTGATCATTAGATCATGTTTTCCCCTTCCGCGTCAATTAATACACAGAACATCTCCACTAAACACATAATGAATATGTTTGTCTGTCTCTCTGTGACCCTGATAACTTCAAAACAAAGTTGACTAAAGTTGCCAATGTCTTTGCAATTGTTACAAACCGATAAAAGTAGCATATGCTTCCAATGAAAAACGAGATAACTGCACTAAAATATACTGGAAATACAGTAGGCCTATAGCCTACAATGCTATATATTTCAATCATACTGGCTACTGTCTATAATTCTTTACTTTATTTAGTGCATTTTTTAGGATAATGCTTATACGCATTAGAATAAGGCGCAACGATATTTGCAACAGTGGTTGCTATTTCCCTATAGAAACTGATGAGTCTTCAGTATTGTGGAATAATTAGAATGGTAAAATATTATTTGAATGGAGAAAGCTAATCCGAGAGCAGCGCTGCTTTTATTTCGATCCTCCAGCGCGAACATTCTCCCTGCGTGGTGTTTTTGGAAACGCATGTTGTATCTTCGACCATTGTAGGGACGACGTAAAGTTAAAACACACACCTAAAATCCATCGCTATCGGGAAACTAGGACTAGAACAGTCTAAAGATAATACGGATAAAATCCAAAGCAGGACAAATGCTACTAAAACAGATAGGCCACAGTCAACAACGTGTCGGGCGATATCTCGCAAGATGTCAAGGACGGTTTATTTATTAATTCATTCATTAAAAGTTGTCTAAAATCGAGTTAGTCTCTCACCTGAGATGTTTTGCCCTATCCTAAACTATTTACCCAAAGGCTAGTCGTGTCTTACACCGCCATATCCTATGCATTTACATTGTTTTCTGACTTATATTTGCCGTGTAAATTTTCCCTTGACATAAAAACTGTTAATTTGTATCCCAACAATTACTTCGGATATATACGAAGAGGATTGAAATCAGTGACAACTGAGGTCCATGTGAATTGCATCAGGCAAAGTGCGCCACAGTAAAAGTTTAGCATCAGATTTCTAAACATCATCGCATGTAATGTTTCAATAAACACTTATGCCTACCATTGTGTTGTGGGTTGGAAAGGAGTTTGAAGCGTTAAAATGCAGCTCCGTGGAAATGGAATCTGACAAATTTTGTAGAATTTAATTTACCCGAGTCTTCCGCTTCCGGGCGGAGTAAAGTAACATAACAAGGGGCGCGCAGCACTGTCTTCATAACTGGGATGAGATGAGTCTTCCACAATGATATTTTGTAACCTGCTTGTGGCATATGTGTAGTGCAAACATCAGTGAAATACAGTAGGCCTATTGTTGCCCAACGACTAATCCTAAATCTCCACATACATTCAGTCTGAAACTGCCAACCAAATAGTTTGTTGTGACATCAAAATGAGGGGGGTTGTACAAAACTAATTCATCAGGGATTGGATCATCTCTAACAAATCTAACCAATCAGAATATCAAAGTTCATAACGTCATCGTGTAGGCCGGCTCTGGCCCAACCCATTGGTTTCTGGGACCAATCAGAACAGTCAGAATGTGTTTGTGTTCTACAAAATGTCAGGGAGGAAGGCAAATCCGGACTCATTGTGGAGAAGAAATGCTAGTTTGGCAGGAGCGATGTGTATGGGTAGTCAGGCTAGGCATATTATAGTAGGTTACAGTATTAGTGAAATATTGGAATGTACAGTGCATTCGGAAATTATTCAGACCCCTTGACATTTTCCCACATGTTGTTACGTTACAGCCTTATTCTATTATTGATTCAATGGTTTTTCCCCCTCATCCATCTACACACAATACCCCATTTTTTTAAAAGTCTGGGCTCTGACTGGGCCACAGAACATTCAGAGACTTGTCCCGAAGCCACTCATGCGTTGTTTTGGCTGTGTGCTCGTTTTCCTGTTGGAAGGTGAACTTTTGTCTCGGTCTGAGGTCCTGAGCGCTCTGGAGCAGGTTTTCATCAAGGATCTCTCTGTACTTTGCTTCGTTCATCTTTCCCTCAATCCTGACTAGTCTCCCAGTCCCTGCCACTGAAAAACATCCCCACAGCATCATGCTGCCACCACCATGCTTCACCGTAGGGATGGTGCAAGGTTTCCTCCAGACGTGACACTTGGCATTCAGACCAAAGAGTTCAATGTTGGTTTCATCAGACCAGAGAATCTTGTTTCTCATGGTCTGAGAGTCCTTTAAATCCCTTTTGGCAAACTCCAAGTGGGCTGTCATGTGCCTTTTTCTGAGGAGTGGCTTCCATCTAGCCACTACCATAAAAACCTGATTGGTGGAGTGCTGCAGAGATGGTTGTCCTTCTGGAAGGTTCTCCCATCTCCACAGAGGAATTGTGGAGCTCATTCAGAGTGACCATCGGGTTCTTGGTCACCTCTCTGACCAAGGCCCTTCTCCCCCGATTGCTCAGTTTGGCCGGGCAGCCAGCTCTAAGAAGAGTCTTGGTGGTTTCAAACTTCTTCCAATTAAGAATGGTGGAGGCCACTGTGTTCTTGGGGACCTTTAATGCTGCAGAAATGTTTTGGTACCCTTCCCTAGATCTGTGCCTCGACACAATCCTCTCTCAGAGGTCTACAGACAATTCCTTCGATCTCATTGCTTGGTTTTTGCTCTGACATGCACTGTCAACTGTGGGACCTTATATAGACAGGTGTGTGCCTTTCCAAATCATATCCAATAAATTGAATTTACCACAGGTGGACTCCAATAAAGTTGTAGAAACATCTCAAGGCTAAGCAATGGAAACAGGATGCACCAGAGCTCAATTTCAAGTCTTATAGCAAAGGGTCTGAATACTTATGTAAAATAAGGTATTTCTGTTTTTTTATGTTTAATACATTTGCAAATATTTCTAATAACCTGTTTTCACTTTGTCGTTATGGGGTATTATGTGTAGATTGATGAGGAAAAATAATAATTTAATTCATTTTAGAATAAGGCTGTAACGTAACCAAATCTGGAAAAAGTCAAGGGGTCTGAATACTTTCGGTATGCACCGTTTTTGAGTTTCCTCAGAGCAGCACCTGTCAATAGAATAGCATACAATAGGATAGGCCTTGGGTAGAGTAGATAGAATGGAATAACTTCATTATTTCCAGAGTGTAGGAGTCAGTTTTGCTTATAGGCCTATGTTGTTGTTTTGTTGTGTAGGAGATTATAGTTTGTCTATGTATGTTCTACTTCATTTGCACACAAGGCTCAGGGCACAGTTTTTCGAAATGTTTTATCTGGATCAGATTGATCCATATTCTGTAATCCATGTTCTGCTATCCAGGGGGATCAGATTGATCTGGCTGTTTTTGAGACGATTTTTCAGAAAATAATCGGCTAGGATCATGCCATCTACTAGACAGGTTGTGGTACTACCTCTAAACTGTCATAGGTTAACAGAGATGAGTAGACTACATGAATAGTGGTAAAGCTACCTTGATTAAAAATGATAGGGCTTGCATATCACTTCTAAGTAAGTAGATGCATTTATTTGACAATTCTCAATATAACAATTGACCACATACCTATAATGCAGTCAATATATATGAAGATGTGAAATCCCACCTGTGCTAGAGTGGTTATCAGGAACTTTTGACTAGGTCAATTAATTGCAGTAACATTTATACTTTTTAGATGTTCATAATCTAAACAACTTTAAACCTTTATGGAATAGTTTAAAATTAAAAAGTAGTCCCTATAGTTTAAAGCTTCTCTTGTGGGCCCAGTTTTTCTAAACTTTTCTAAACGGAATTTCAGCAATTGTGGATTAAATGCTCGAATTTAGTATTTCAAAACTGAAAAATGTGATTCTGATTCTTCTGATTGGGTAATCCAATCCGACCTGTATTAAATGTTGTTCTTGCGTTTCTCAAGACTCAAAGGAAGTGATTAGAATTGTTTTGATTCCCGAAAATCAGGATAATCTTGACCCGACTGGAAGGGATGATTTAGATAGGCGAAAGGCAATACAACCGAGATATTTCAATGAAACTAAAGTGGGGAGGTTTAAAAAAGTTATTACATCTGAAAACCAAAGCTTCGGGATGTTAAACTGACTGCAGTATAGGAATGTGGTCAACTCTTAATATTAATAAGTGTCAAACAAATGCAAATGCAAATGCAGCCTAGCTACCTACTTAAGCGAAATACAGAGGCTAATGTAATTTATTTTATTATCTTTACCTTAATTCACGTAGTTTACTCATTTCTGATTCACCATGACAGTGAACGCGTAGATAGCTGTCCAGTATTAGGTGGCAATGAGTAGGCCTGTTTAATGCAATGAAATTACGGTTTCTGTGATCTTTATATTTTGGTATTTGGACCTGAATGACCCTATCCGATTATTTTCAGAAAATGTGATCCTGGATAGCGAAAAAGAGCATTATAGACTAACAGTTTTGAAAAACCCGGTCCTGGTGCCTCCGACATAATGTTTCATATCCACCACAAGACGACGCCATACTACCGCATTCAGCTGCATGCATCCGTCCAAGACAAAACATAAAAAATAAAAAGATCTTGGTCTTTTTTTGAGAAAAGTGACTCAGTGAAGTCATAGTCCCACTCACCAGCGCAAAACTCTAATATTCTGGGCCTCATTTTGACAAATAAACAATGAAATGTGCTGATTTCATCTCATTCGAGTGCTACCTCAAGTGCCACTCCTGTTTCTTAATTATGAAAACAAAAGTTATATTGTCTAGCTTATTTATGAGTGCCTGTTCGAAGAATGTAAAACAGATCGGGAAGGATGTAATGTGATCTATGGGTGACTGTTAGGCTATGTGTGTTTTAAAAGAAAAACAACTCAATTAAAGCTATAATCCTTAATTGAAACAGTAGCTGAGGGATGGGCCTGGATAAATGTTACCACTCAAATGTATAAACAGATCTATAGATGCAAGGACTGACTGACCATCCAGGATATCAAGCATTTCGCTACACTCGCATTAACATCTGCTAACCATGTGTATGTGACCAATAACATTTGATTTGATCAACTTTATAGTTTTAACCATGTTTTGAGGCTATACAGTGTTTGTTTACATTTACATTGTTTACAAAGACTGGAGTAAACCAGACTTATATTGTGGGTTCTGATGGGGTACGACAGTTGAACTAAGCGGATGAGGCATTTATAAGTTATATTCTTCAAGAATAAATGGGTATAGGCCTCTATATCCTTACTTTATAAGTCGAAAACTGTATGTATATCAACTAAAGATTTTAGCTTTAAAGTTCCCAACATTTTACAAAATGGATTGTCTTAGCTAAGTGGTGCGTTTTTGGCTAAAAAAATAAGATTAATATTTGTTCGTCAATAAAAAAAAATATTGGACATCGTTCTGAAGCCCCGGCAAATAATAATACTTGTATGATACTTACATTGTTATTATTAAAAGCCTAGTAGGTATTGTTATATTACAACAGTGTAGGCATTCTATGTTAATATTTGTATTAGGCTTCAACAGAGTAATAATAAAAACATTATGATTATTATTATTAGATTGTTATTCTTAGCCCATTGGTGTTTTTGTTATGCATTTCCCTAATAAGATATATAGGTCATATCTGCACTCCACACAGGGGTTAGATAGACACGTCCATGCAGCAGGTGGTCACCTGCAATATGAACGCGCCGGAAGGGTTCCATATCCTAGGCCTATTATTGAAACCAAAACCCATCGCGCTATACACAGCTGGATTTCGAGCCAGGACTTTATATCCGCGTCCAAAATTGTAATTTATAACACGCCAATACCAAATAACTAATCAGTGGTCTAACTAATTAATACATATTTGCATTTTTGCATAAGCAATTAGTGCGATGAAGGTGCAATGAAATGCTACGTGGAATTAGTTCAATCTAAGCGTCCATTCAAGCGGAAGGGCATTGGTAGGAGACTAGGAGTAGGGACTAGTATGTATTCCGTGCTCTGGGACAAGGGCTTCTAATTAGTGCTAGAGAACAGGTCAGATCATCATATTCAAATAGATACGGTGGGTTTAGGATGTTTGCAACCAAACACCAAGTTGAACCCAATGCACCCCACTGGGCACACACTGGTTGGACCGACGTTGTTTCCACGTCATTTCAATGAAATTAAGTTGTACCAATGTGGAATAGACGTTGAAATTATGTCTGTGCCAAGTGGGATGTTATATTAACTTGGTTTATCTTTTTGCATTTAAAATGTTTTACGATCATAACAGTAAAGTATCATATTGTTGAGCACAGAATAAACGAATAATGTTTGCAAAGACATGTTACAATATGAAGCCAATATCAGTGTGAATTATGTTTATACATAGGCAAGTCTAAAGCAAATTCACGTTTAATCAGTGCATTTTCTTTAGGAATTAGTTATATGTTTAGCCAATATGTTTAACAGATAAATCAAATCAAATCAAATGTTATTTGTCACATACACATGGTAGACTGGTCTTATTGTGTATTATTTAAACCAAAGTTAGCCTAGTAATTATGAGCTGTTAAATACATAAATAAATTGTTTTGTGAAGTCTATCCTAAAATCATATGTAGTTCTAAGAGAAGTGTGCTGTATTCCCTCTTGTAAGTGTAGCTGTCGGTGGTGCTGAAAGCCTCGACCACGTGTGTCTCCTGCTAACACCGTTTACATGGTAACAGAAAGATGTAGTCAAGGAAGCTGCGTGCGCAGCTTGTTCTCGTAGGGGACTTTCGACTGACACAACTTGTCCTGGTTTTATGACAGAGTCGAGATAAGGTGTTCTCTCTCAGGCAGCACTTTGAGGCGACCAGGTTATGTGGCCACTTGACGGTTACCTACATCACGGAGTAGACCCGTGCTCTGAGTTGCTCCGCTGGGCCATTAGCCTAACCGACGCTGTTAAATATATGATTCAGAGCTGAGCAAACAGTGTGAATGTGGGGTGTTTTTCTCGGGATGTCCGTGTCAGACACTACCGAGTTGAAATGTTGAAAAAAATAAGCTATTTTAATGGACGTTTACAAGTTTAAAATGTTATGATGGCTCATCATTTCGGCAAAATTGTTTTAATTTAGACTTTTTGTTTAGCATAAAGAATTGAGTTATTTGCGCAATTATCCATACACGTAGGCCTATGCTACTATAGGCTATATCAATAGGTTTATTTAAATATATTTATAATTCATCCCAAATTATGTGCTTATGAGTGTATTTCCATTTAGGACTACCCAAATGCCCAGTCGTTAGATTTTAGGCTATAGGCCTAGAGTTACTCATTTTGTGAATGACCAGACAGTCCAGTCCGTATGGTTTTTAGTTCGTGTAGCAGATTGTCGGTCTCATTCTTAAGCCTATGGACTAATTTTATAGTCCCACCATATAACTATTCTGCTTAAATATTCAATCGTTGTCTTGTGGTTCAGTTCTGTCTTGATTGTATGTTTTTACCCCCACTTGTTACGCTGTCTGTCCAACGGTCAACACGTAGATTTTTGGGGAATTATTGAACAGAAGATAGCAGATTTTGGTCGTTGGATCGAGGCAGTGAGCCGTGAAACAGGCTTTTGTTAGTGCGCGTGCGACTCGCGTGCCGACCTGCAGTTTGAAAAGAGAGGGAGACTCGATGCTCATTACTTCAGCAGCCCGAGCTCGGTTCAGATTGTACAACCACTGTTGCCAATCAACATCACGCACTGTTAGAGATGGGGACAATAACGCTTACAGATGAGCACTGATGCAGTCAGCAATGAGCAAAAAAAGAAAGGCAAAGTATGCATTTGATCTAAATTAATTATTTTTGTTGTTATGAAAGGCCAGTATGGGGCCTTTCATATTGCCAGCAAGGGCCTTATTCTTTCCTTGGTGACTTGACGTGTTTATTGGGCTATGTTAGGTGTGTTCAATGTCCCCAAAGTATCCTAATGTGCAAAATTACATTATTCCATAATTATGAGATTCATGATTAATAAAATCAAACCATGTAAAGAGGACACGCGTGGGAAATGGGTTGGGCTTGAGTATTGGTAGTGATTGAATATGTCTTACGCACCAAAGGGTTAATCCATCCTGCGGGTCCACACAGGTCTATGGAGTCCCTAACTGGTGACAGATGGCCACTTTCTTTTGGCCACAAAGGAGCGGAATACAGAGCGCTGGCGAACACAAATGGTCCCACATCACGTGACACTCGAGGCAGTTTTTGCCTGACGTAGATGGACCATATGGCGCGTGCCGGGAGTAAGACTTGGGTGGGTGGAGCCTGTTCCTGACTGTCATTGGGTAACGCGATGGTGATGGTATTAGGGATACAGCCATATATACACACAGGTTCATCTCTCTCTCCCAGTCAGTCACTCGCAGCATCAGCAGCAGCGCTATATAACCCGAGCATCTGTCGGCGCAGCCACATTATAATCCATCCACCGGACCTCACACTTCAGGAGGGGCATGCCAGAGTCATAACAAGATAATTCTGCAAAAGATAGGTATTTATTTCTCAATTTTATAATGCAATAACTTATTTATGCAACTGTTTTGGGTGAAAGTAATTGCATGGAGTGCTGTGTGCTGTGATTTATCTGTTACATTGCCATAAAGTATAGTTATTTAACAGTTAAAGATTTTCTGAATAGGCGTGAATCATTTATTGATACAAAGCTGCTCAGATGATAGGTGATGTGACCATATGTCACCTGTTACAAAAAGGAAACAGGGATTCAGATATTCTGATTGAACTCAGCGATGATGTTTCAACTGACTGGAGATTTAAAATAACGTAAATGCAACAATTCTTTTCTATCAAATTGTGGACTCGTTATGTCAAGCTATTAGGTGATAATTGAATACTTTATGTATTATGCTACTATAATGTTTTTGGTTTATCCTGACCACAAAGTACTGTTCTACATGTTGCTCTCAAATTCCTATGACGTTTATGACAGCCTATATAATCATCGGTGTTGCAAACGTAATATTGATTCTTCTGATACAAAATTATTTTTGTTTGACTTAGAGTGAAATAAAATAGTATAGCATAATGCACATTTTCCAAAACGAACTCCTGCTGAATAGGCTATTGGTCAAGTAGAAAATTATGTCCTAAGTGAGTCTGCTCACGGTTGTCTTTTTTATTGACAGATTTCCAATATGACTAAGTCCTACACGGAAGAAACCATGATGTCATCAGACCCCCAGGATTCTGCGACCTGGACTGATGAGTGTCAGGGCTCCCAGGATGAACAGGATATGGAGAAGAAAAACGGCGCACTCGAATCCATGCACGGGGACCTCGAGGACGACGACGAGGATGGGTTAAACAGATTGGATGAGGATGATGATGAAGATGAAGATGAGGAAGAAGAAGGCGACGATCAAAAGCCTAAACGTCGTGGACCAAAAAAGAAGAAAATGACAAAAGCCAGAATGCAGAGGTTTAAGATGAGGCGCCACAAGGCGAACGCGCGCGAAAGGAATCGTATGCACGGACTCAACGACGCGCTCGAGAGTTTGCGTAAAGTTGTGCCATGTTACTCCAAAACCCAAAAGCTCTCAAAAATTGAGACTTTGCGTCTGGCTAAAAACTACATCTGGGCCCTGTCAGAGATCTTGCGGTCGGGTAAGAGCCCAGACATCATGTCATTTGTACAGGCCCTGTGTAAGGGCTTGTCTCAGCCCACTACTAATCTAGTGGCAGGCTGTCTCCAGCTCAACCCCAGAACGTTCCTCCCGGAGCAGACACAGGAGATACCATCTCATATGCAACCAGCAAGTGCTTCCTTCGCCGCGCATCCCTATTCCTACCAGACCCCGGGTCTTCCCAGCCCTCCATATGGTACAATGGACAGCTCCCACATCTTCCACGTCAAGCCCCATTCATACGGAAGTGCGCTGGAGCCGTTCTTTGAGACCGCGCTGCCGCTTACAGACTGCACTAGTCCATCATTCGACGGACCTTTAAGCCCACCACTGAGTGTCAACGGGAACTTTTCCTTCAAACACGAGCCTTCGTCTGAGTTCGAAAAGAACTACGCATTTACAATGCACTACCAGGCTGCCGCGGGACTGGCGGGTCCACAGGCACACGCGCCCCTTTACGCGAGCTCTGCGCAGCGGTGTGAGATACCGATGGAAAACATTATGTCGTACGAAGGACACACTCATCACGAGAGAGTCATGAATGCTCAGCTTAACGCTATATTTCATGATCCGTGAATACATTAAACCATCAAAGACTGATAAGAGTGCGTCATGATATGATATCCTAGTGCCACTGATGCAAAAGAGCAATTTATTATCATCTTGATTCTATCATGTAGCCTATGTATTTATTGTTGTTACTGCCTTTAGGAGAAGTGCGGATACATATGCATATTCTCTTTCACTTCATGTATTGTATTCTATAGCGCTTCTATAGGTCACATTGTGGAAATAGTGGTGACTATACTCAGAATGTGTTGATTATCCATGCTACAAAATCACAAGCAATAATTTGGAAAACTATGCAATTTTTAAACGAATACTTGGGCCAATAAAATAAATAATAAAGATTTCTATATTTTTCAACCAGTATTGTACATCTCCCATACTGAATTATTTTGTTGTGATTTTGTACAGAATTATGAATAGCTTTTTTATGAAGTCGAGTCGTATTTGATTTCACACAACTCCATGTTGTTAATGTTTTATAAAATAGTGTTATGTCATGTTTATATGATACAACCGTTTTATTTAAAAAAGTTATGTATACAGAGGCAAGTGCTAATACAAATCGGTTGCCTTAGCAATTATTTAGCCTACTGCAAATCATGCAACGTTGCACAATATTGATAACTTTATTTCCCCTAAAACATTGATAGCCTACTTAAAAGTTTAATAATGCGCAGGGGCCTACTACTTGCAAAGTATCATAAACGCCTAATTGTGTATACAACGCTTCACCTGGAAATGCTCATTGCATAAAACGAAGTAGGCCTACTTATTATTTCATTTCAAAATTCAACCGTGGCCCATCTTCAAATTCATTATCAGTGCAGCACATTTTGGAACATTTACATTTACATTTACATTTAAGTCATTTAGCAGACGCTCTTATCCAGAGCGACTTACAAATTGGTGCGTTCACCTTATGACATACCAGGCACCTTCTTATTGCGCCATTGCATGCATGTCCAAATCAGTGCAGAAGAGCTATTTGCAGCATGATGCTTATAGTCAATGTGTGCCGACTGTATATTGTTTGTAAACATTTTATAATGTAGGATGTTTTCAGGACTCATAGGGACTGAGTGCCATGGAGTTATACTCATATGTTCGTTATTTGCATTTTGGTTTTAGTTTTAAACTCTCTTCCGATGTGTATTCAAGTGTACATAAGTCAGTGGAGATAAATGTATATCATGAGGCGCACTCAATTATTATTGTAAAATAAAGTGAATGAGTAGCCTACAATTTCTTTAATTATTATCTGGATCGACAGATGTAGGATCTTAGTTTGATCATTCCTTTGTTGCTGAGAATTTCCTATACAGAAAATGCAAACCTGTAGTCTATTTTAGGTTTAAAGAGTATTCTTAAGTTTGTAATTTCCACTTTGAAATTTCAGACTTGATTTGCCCTAACGAAAAATGTATTAACAAACCTACAACAATGTCCATGAATTATAATCCACATAATAATTCACATGTCCTATTGCTGCAGGATAATGTTCCTGCTGTAGCAAACTGGCTCAAATTGATTTCCTGCATCTGCGTTGACAATGACGGAGCTAAACAGAAATAGCTACTTTTGAGCAGGACTGATTTGGTCAACATTACGTTGACAGGTGTGGCTCAATCATCAACTATATGGTTCTTTATAATGATAAAATTGCATAAAAACCTAAATGAAAACCTATAGCCTATGACTAAATCTGTCAAAAACCAGAGTTAAGGCACAATTAGTTTCAGTGGCTTTCCCCTCAGTCCCTCAGCCTGGTCGCACAATAACCTTGACTTCGTTGAAACCCACATTCGACACTTCTTGGATGTCCAAATTATTGACACATTCTCTAAAATATGGGTCAAATCTTTACGCATGGAGAGTGACTATTTCTCTGCCCATAAGGATATGCTACTAAATCATTATATCCTATATTGTCCTAGGCTATATTATGAATTGTAGATGCATGAAATTAAAAGCATCTTGATATGAGAAATATTAAGACATCCATTTGTGATGAACATTTAGGCCTAGGCTATATGAGTGAAAATGAGCACACCCCCTTAGCCAGCATTTATTTACCTAACGTTGTATATAAAATACTGAAGGACAAAACGAGCGTTTTTCTGCCATGCCACGAATAGCTGCAGTAAGTCAAGGGGCATTCACATGCCACCATGGTTTCTTCCCAAATGACACCCTATGCCCTATATATAGTGTACTACTTTTGACCGGAGCACTATGAGCCCTGCACAAGTATAGAAGGGTATAGGGTGCTATTTAGTAGGAACACCATCTCGTATGCAAACCGAGCAAGACACAGATGTTACTTCTGCTGGGGAGGTTTTTAATTGATGAAAATGATCTTGTTTATGCATGATCACACTGGCTGCATCTATAACCCAATACTTGTATTATAAGGGAAAACACCATGCAGCGAACCAACTTCATGATATACATTCTGAATGGTGCTTCTTTATTCACTGTTCATGTTGAATAACCATTAGAGATGTTTCCTTGGATATCAGTTCTTCCTCAATATCAGAATCTTCACTGAACCGTTTAATCATTTGATTATAAGCATACATCTTAGATGGAAGTAAACACTCACAGCATGCTTTAAACTGGAATAATAACATGAAAAGATGAAATGAATGTGTGTACTCCTGAAATCTGTAAATCGTGTGTACCCAAAATACAAAATGTATTATGTATTTTGTATTTCATAAATGTATTTCATAAATGCACACCGTTTTTTATTTATTTGAGAGACATCCCAGTCGGTTGGCTGTAAACTATGTAAAATTGGGAAACTGGCATCCCTGTGTCATCTGTAACTTTATGAATGGGTATGCAGGGTTCCTTTGTTAAATCAGGAACTGTCCATGGTGCTGCTAAGGATATTGGCGCATTAGTCTTGTCTAGGTATATAGTCTTATACCCGTATTACTCAGTAGGATATGCCAGGATATTTTATTGAATTAAAGACCTATAAAGGCCACTGTTCTATAATTACTTTGGTTAGTTCGTAAACCTTCAACATTGAGGTAAAGTCAATGACATAATGGACAGGACAGACAGGGTCCTGAAAAATATAAATCCATTCCTGTGCGTAACTCAAACTTTACGCACCGGCTATTTGGATTCGGTGCATAGGCCAAGCATGTAAACGAATTTAGAAATGAACCATAGCATGATACAAATGATGTTCTAATGACTATCATGTTGGCTGGATGAAATATAAACACACCATACGTTATATCCATCCTATAGGCTCTTGACAGAGATTTTCTTCAGAACCTTTCTTGTGGGCGCGTGCCGCGGAGGAACACTTTACGGGCTCAGCCTGGTGACTTGAAGTAGGCAGAGGGGTCATGGCTAGATTGATTACAGTTTATGTCACATTTACGTCAAAAGTTAACTTTTCTGCATTTTAGCTAACCCTAACCATTTTCTTAACCTAATTCTCATAACCTGCTACGTTAATTATCTCAACCTGTAGCAAAAGTTAATTCTGGTCAATTCTGACATAAACTGTATACCATCTAGTCATAACTACATAACTAGACAGAGTGGGAAGTTTCAACTGTTGGACCTGCCATAATGACCTTACCGTCGCGGGCACGCGCCCATGCAAGCAACCCAGTAATAGCCTACAAAGTAGGCACCATTGTGGAATAAGACTTTACCGTTAACGTTTTTAAATGTTCGAGTCCCCTCGAAAATCGATAAATGAAGGGGACGCATTGTCAAAGAGCCAAGAGGAGTTGAGTGAGACGCCACCGCGGTCTCCCGTGAGTACAGGAAACCGTGGGAAGAAGAACAAGAGAACGCAACAACCAAAACAACCCGATAAACGCTCGTTCTTAGCTGCACAGCTTTGCGCGGAGGAGTCGAGTGAGCAAGAACAAGAACAGCCAGAGAAACAGTACACCGATTACGACACAGACGAACCGATAGTGAGAGGGATATTTCAAATAGGGAAGAAGAGTCACGACGTCCTTCTGTCGTCGACGAGGGTGACATGGAGTCTTATTCAGCCAGAGACCCCTACAGGTGAGCTCACTGTTTCACCATTATCCATGACAATTGCAGACGTGGTCTGTTTCTTCTACCAGTGCCGCATGCCGACCAACATAGCCTACATCACATGTAGACATAGCTAACCGTTTCTTGGCTTTAGGAAACAGAATCCCCCCCATGAATTGGTGAATTTCGGACATTTCCTACATGGCTTGTAAGAAGTGGCACAAAGGTATTTGAGAAAAGAGGGTTGTACGTGTTTAATTGATCTGTAGGTTAGATTCCAGATAAGATTGACTCCTTGATACGGTAGATGAACCAAGAAAAGGTGCAACATCAATGACAGCCTATCAATTGCAAGCCATGAAGTAAACATACTTGGCTCTATGGATACAGACATTAAATATTGACAACAAAAAAAACGTTATAAAATGTATTTTTGTTATAAAACAAAGAATATTTAGCAAATTTAGCATAGGCCTATACTATAGCCTACATATAGCCTATTATTCGCACAGTATGTGATGTAGGCTTATAGGCCTATTGACTGTTACTAAACCTATTATAACAGTTAGCCTTTTAAACCTATCAATATTCAAAACGTTATTGTTTGATATTTTACTTATTTGGGTTTCAAACTATGTTACACAGCAGTGTCAATCAGTTTCAGTCCCCTTTGTCAATGGTGACATAAATGGGAGTGACACTCAATGGCCAGCCCATGCTGTAGGGTAAATTTCAATTTTGGGGTGAAATGATGTAGGTCTAGGTTACCAAATATTATTCTGGAAGCAGAAAGATCTTACTTGGTCTTGTATTATATTGCTGTAAATAAATTATATTATGTGCTGCCTCTTGAAGAGCTTAGCCAGCCAATAGCCTAATAAGAATTCTTTATTTATTGTTGGCCGCTCGGCCAAAGTATACGGAAGATAAAATCACTAAACCAGTTAGGAAAAATGTAGAAAGTGCCTGTTGCCAGAAAGTTATGTGTAACAGATGTGTCGGTAATAGACTCCGTCTCTGACCAGCCGGCTGGCCGACTATTGTGACCACCTAAAGTAGGGCATCTGGCGCTCATGTGGACAGTTAGGGTGCGTCCCAAATGACACCCTATTCCCCTCATAGTGCACTACTTTTGAACAGAGCCATATACACTGTAAGGAATAGGGTGTCATTTGGGGAGCAGACCTAGAACATGTCCAAGTAAATGATACTCACACATCGCCATCTGCATCTCCACACTGAAGGATACATGGGACAACGTGTGATCATCATGGGCTGGTATAGGAGGCCCTACTTGCCTTATCAGTTTCAATGGAGAGGGGGGTGGGGTTGTAGCCATTTTTCTTGTGCACAGACTTCAAACATAGAATCAAATGTGTCCAAATGGTTGATCAGATGAAACAGTTTCATCAAAACAAAATGAAAAAAAATGAAACATATGGAGAGTTTGAACTAGATATCCATCCCTTTCATGTTATTTTTGGGCTGTTGTTGTTTTGTACAGTATATATCTCTCAAAAGCATCAATTGCTTAGTGCAAAACAGATTGGGTTTCATTTTGCTTAATAATCTTTACAGGCAATACTTTTTGGTTATGTGTGATCCAAGCTAATGTTATTAAGCCAGCACTCTCATTACCCAGAAAGCATCAGTCTAATAACCCCCTATGGCCACTACCAAATGCTCCAACAAAACTGCCAAAAAAACCACAGGCACATGTCTGATTCGCTGGAGGTTGTCTATTTGACTGGGTTTGAGATTCTGTTCTGCCCATGGATAGCAGATCAGATCTGTACAGTGGTCTCAATTTCAATGATCATTTGAAATATGACTCACAGTAGCCTATATATTTGACATGCTGAAGTTATGCCAATGTTCAAAGAAATGCAATGTTATGTTGTTTTGATAGACAGAAATTAATATTAAGTTATAACAGGTATTCTTTAGGTACTGAACATATTCAAGTAGCTATAGTGTACTAAATAATTGTACTTATTTATCTGATGCTCTCATATCATTGAGAGGCAATACTTTTAATATCACAGTTTCAAACACTAAATGCATCAACTCACCACAGATAATATTCATAGTGAATTAAAAATGTAATGTAAACCTACTGAAGCGTTGTGTTTGCCCAGAGGCTCCTACAATAGCTTGACCTTGAGACCCCTGGCTTTGCTTTCGTTGGCCTTGTTTACTGTGATTGGACCTTGGCCTGAGGTGACTGTATTTAGTACGTGTATGTGATTCCTGCTGGGATTGAACCCACAACTTTGGCAGTACTAGGTGTCTTGACCTAGGCAAGGAAAACAGTAGAGGTTTACTAAATCTGTCTCCTGGCCACAGCATTTAAACTAGATAGCATGTTAAACACTTTTATTTGTCAAATGTCTCTTATTGGATGGATGTCTAAGAAAACAACAATATTTAGATTGACACACAGTGAATGTTTACAAAATGCAATTTAACTTCATAAAATGTTGTGCTCCCTTTTATTTCACTCTGTCCTAGATATCCTTCCATGAGGTTCAGTCCCTGTGAGAAGGATATGACTTCTCTGGCCAGTTCACTTGTGGGTTGTTAGATGTAGGGTGTTGAAGTGTTAATTTGATGTTCAAAAATATCCTGTTTTCCCAAGACTCTGAGACTGTGAGTCAGATCTTAGCTCGTCAGGTCCTCTGTCACTGCTACTTGTCAGTCTATCCTCAGTTTTAGGGAATTAATTGCACCACAGAGGTTCTTGGGTCTACAGTGCATTCGGAATGTATTCATAACCCTTGATTTTTCCAGATTTAGTTACGCTACAGCCTTATTCTAAAATAGATTAAATTGCGTTTCCCACCTCATCAATCTACAAACAATACCCCATAATGACAAAGCAAAAACAACTTTTTAGAAATTTTGCAAATGTATTACAAATTAAAAACAGAAATATAAAATTTACCTACGTTTTCAGACCCTTTACTCAGTACTTTGTTGAAGCACTTTTGGCAGCTATTGTAGCTTCTAGGGTATGACGCTTACAAGCTTGGCACACCTGTAATTGTCAGCATAAATCTCAAGAAAAGGGGATGAGGCTTGACGGCTAATGTAACATGAGCATTTGTAGGCTACATACCGGTTTATATATGAGCGTGTGTAGGCTACACAGGAAGTTTTCAAACTCCTTGACCTTTTCTACATTTTGATATGTTACAGCCTGAATTTAAAATCGATTAAATTGAGATTGTGTCACTGGCCGACACACAATACCCCGTAATGCCAAAGGGTAATTATTATACATTTTTTAATTAATAAAAGCTGAAATATTTTGAGTCAGTAAGTATTTTACCCCTTTTGGTAAAGCAAACCTAAATAAGTTCAGGAGTAAAAATTTGCTTAACTGTAACGATGTACGCTGGGAGTCGGGAAGCAAGTTCAGGGAGTGAATACTTTTAATAAATAAATTAACAAAACAACAAACACAAACAGCGCACCGACATGAAACAGCAACAATGACGACTGGGGAAGAAACCAAAGGGAGTGACATATAAAGGGCAGGTAATCAAGGACGTGATGGAATGCAGGTGAGTGTCATTATGCACGTAATTCTGGTGACAGGTGTGCACCCTAACGTGCAGCCTGGTGACCTAGAGGCCAGAGAGGGAGCACACGTGACGCAAGGCTCCAGCTGCAGGACACCGACCAAGATGACGATCCCGGGGATCAGGAGCGGACCGGTCACCTCTGCTAAGGTGCGGGAACCTGTCAATCCGGCTGAGGTGCAGGAGCATGACGACCTAGAGCGCCGGAAAAAGAGCATACGTGACAGTACTCCCTCCCCGGCGAGTTCGGCTCCAGCCGCAGGACGCCAACCACAGGGACGATCCCGGGGATCCGTGGCGGACTGGTCGCCTCCGCTGAGGAGCAGAAACTTGACGAACCGGCTGAGGAAAGAGAGCCTGATGAGCCGGCTGAGACCTCCCCGGTTGCCTCGGGTTGAGGCACGGGAACTTGTTCACCCAGCTTAGGCATGGGAGCCTATCCAACCCGCGTATTCATGGGAGCCTACAAACCGGCTGAGGCCTCCCAGGTAGCTCCGGCTTGAACACCCGGACCCGACTTCACCCCCAACACAAAAAAATATATACACTCTCTGATGCTTCCCTTTGTTATAACAATGTACGCTGAGAGTCGGGAAGCAAGTTCAGGGAGTGAATACATTTAATAAAAAAAATAGAGGAAGGTAATGTCGATAGAGGAAGGTAATGAGAGATACCGGGAGATGTTTTGGCAAGGAGTATGCTGCAGCGCAGGCGCGCTGAAGAGCGCCTTCTCAGCCCAGCACCATCTGTGCCAGCTCCACGCACCAGGCCACCAGTGCGCCTCCCCAGTCTGGTACGTCCTGTGCCTGCTCCCCGCAATCGCCGTGCGAAGCGTGTTATCTGTGCGGTACCATGTGTGCCGGCTCCATGCACTAGGTCTCCAGTGCGCCTCCACAGCCCAGTACGTCCTGTGTCAGCTCCTCACACTCGCCCTGAAGTGCGTGTCACCAGTCCGGTGCCACTTGTGCCGGCTCCACGCACCAGGCTTCCGGCGACGGTCCCCAGTCCAGAGCTTCCGGCGACGGTCCACGGTCCAGAGCTTCCGGAAATGGTCCTCAGTCCAGAGCTTCCGGTGACGGTCCCCAGTCCAGAGCTTCCGGTGACGGTCCCCAGTCCAGAGCTTCCGGCAACGGTCCCCAGTCCAGAGCTTCCGGTGACGGTCCCCAGTCCAGAGCTTCCAGTGATGGTTCATAGTCCGGAGCCCCCTGCGACGGTCCACAGTCCAGAACCTCCTACGACGGTCCACAGTCCGGAACCTCCTACGACGGTCCACAGTCCAGAGCTTCCAGTGATGGTTCACAGTCCGGAGCCTCCTGCGACGGTCCACAGTCCAGAACCTCCTACGACGGTCCCCAGTCCAGAGCTTCCGGTAGCGGTCCCCAGTCCAGAGCTTCCGGTGACGGTCCTCAGTCCAGAGCTTCCAGTGATGGTTCACAGTCCGGAGCCTCCTGCGACGGTCCACAGTCCAGAAACTCCTACGACGGTCCACGGTCCGGAACCTCCTACGACGGTCCACAGTCTGGAACCTCCTACGACGGTCCACGGTCCGGAACCTCCTACTACGGTCCACGGTCCGGAACCTCCTGCGACAGTCCACGGTCCGGAACCTCCTGCGATGGTCCACGGTCCAGAACCTCCAGCTCCATGGCAGGAGCCTTCTTCTGCTTTCCATCAGACACTGGGAGACAAATTCACCTTTCAGCAGGACACTTCCGGCGCCGACAGAGATGGCCGCCTCGCTTCGCGTTCCTAGGAAACTATGCAGTTTTTTGTTATTTTACGTGGTATTTCTTACATTAGTACCCCAGGTCATCTTAGGTTTCATTACATACAGTCGAGAAGAACTACTGAATATAAGATCAGCGTCAACTCACCATCAGTACGACCAAGAATATGTTTTCCGCGACGCGGATCCTGTGTTCTGCCTTACAAACAGGACAACGGAATGGATCGCATGCAGCGACCCAAGGAAACGACTCCGAAAAAGAGGGAAACGTAGCGGTCTTCTGGTCAGACTCAGGACAAGGGCACATCGCGCACCACTCCCCAGCATTCTTCTTGCCAATGTCCAGTCTCTTGACAACAAGGTTGATGAAATCCGAGCAAGGGTAGCATTCCAGAGGGACATCAGAGACTGCAACGTTCTCTGATTCACGGAAACATGGCTCACTGGAAAGACGCTAGGGTGGAGGTAAGAAGAGTGGCGGGGGCGTATGCCTCATGACTAACGAGACATGGTGTGATGAAGGAAACATACAGGAACTCAAATCCTTCTGTTCACCTGATTTAGAATTCCTCACAATCAAATGTAGACCGCATTATCTTCCAAGAGAATTCTCTTCGATTATAATCACAGCCGTATATATCCCCCCCCAAGCAGACACATCGATGGCTCTGAACGAACTTTATTTAACTCTTTGCAAACTGGAAACCATTTATCCGGAGGCTGCATTCATTGTAGCTGGGGATTTTAACAAAGCTAATCTGAAAACAAGACTCCCTAAATTTTATAAGCATATCGATTGCGCAACCAGGGGTGGTAAAACCCTAGATCATTGTTACTCTAACTTCCGCGACGCATATAAGGCCCTGCCCCGCCCCCCTTTCGGAAAAGCTGACCACGACTCCATTTTGTTGATCCCTGCCTACAGGCAGAAACTTAAACAAGAGGCTCCCACGCTGAGGTCTGTCCAACGCTGGTCAGACCAAGCTGACTCCACACTCCAAGACTGCTTCCATCACGTGGACTGGGACATGTTTCGTATTGCGTCAGATAAAAATATTGACGAATACGCTGATTCGGTGTGCGAGTTCATTAGAACGTGCGTTGAAGATGTCGTTCCCATAGCAACGATAAAAACATTCCCTAACCAGAAACCGTGGATTGATGGCAGCATTCGCGTGAAACTGAAAGCGCGAACCACTGCTTTTAATCAGGGCAAGGTGTCTGGCAACATGACCGAATACAAACAGTGCAGCTATTCCCTCCGCAAGGCTATAAAACAAGCTAAGCGTCAGTACAGAGACAAAGTAGAATCTCAATTCAACGGCTCAGACACAAGAGGCATGTGGCAGGGTCTACAGTCAATCACGGACTACAAGAAGAAACCCAGCCCAGTCACGGACCAGGATGTCTTGCTCCCAGGCAGACTAAATAACTTTTTGCCCGCTTTGAGGACAATACAGTGCCACTGACACGGCCTGCAACGAAAACATGCGGTCTCTCCTTCACTGCAGCCGAGGTGAGTAAGACATTTAAACGTGTTAACCCTCGCAAGGCTGCAGGCCCAGACGGCATCCCCAGCCGCGCCCTCAGAGCATGCGCAGACCAGCTGGCCGGTGTGTTTACGGACATATTCAATCAATCCCTATACCAGTCTGCTGTTCCCACATGCTTCAAGAGGGCCACCATTGTTCCTGTTCCCAAGAAAGCTAAGGTAACTGAGCTAAACGACTACCGCCCCGTAGCACTCACTTCCGTCATCATGAAGTGCTTTGAGAGACTAGTCAAGGACCATATCACCTCCACCCTACCTGACACCCTAGACCCACTCCAATTTGCTTACCGCTCAAATAGGTCCACAGACGATGCAATCTCAACCACACTGCACACTGCCCTAACCCACCTGGACAAGAGGAATACCTATGTGAGAATGCTGTTCATCGACTACAGCTCGGCATTCAACACCATAGTACCCTCCAAACTCGTCATCAAGCTCGAGACCCTGGGTCTCGACCCCGCCCTGTGCAACTGGGTACTGGACTTCCTGATGGGCCGCCCCCAGGTGGTGAGGGTAGGCAACAACATCTCCTCCCCGCTGATCCTCAACACGGGGGCCCCACAAGGGTGCGTTCTGAGCACTCTCCTGTACTCCCTGTTCACCCACGACTGCGTGGCCACGCACGCCTCCAACTCAATCATCAAGTTTGCGGACGACACAACAGTGGTAGGCTTGTTTACCAACAACGACGAGACGGCCTACAGGGAGGAGTTGAGGGCCCTCGGAGTGTGGTGTCAGGAAAATAACCTCACACTCAACGTCAACAAAACTAAGGAGATGATTGTGGACTTCAGGAAACAGCAGAGGGAACACCCCCCTATCCACATCGATGGAACAGTAGTGGAGAGGGTAGCAAGTTTTAAGTTCCTCGGCATACACATCACAGACAAACTGAATTGGTCCACTCACACTGACAGCGTCGTGAGGAAGGCGCAACAGCGCCTCTTCAACCTCAGGAGGCTGAAGAAATTTGGCTTGTCACCAAAAGCACTCACAAACTTCTACAGATGCACAATCGAGAGCATCCTGGCGGGCTGTATCACCGCCTGGTACGGCAACTGCTCCGCCCTCAACCGTAAGGCTCTCCAGAGGGTAGTGAGGTCTGCACAACGCATCACCGGGGGCAAACTACCTGCCCTCCAGGACACCTACACCACCCGATGTTACAGGAAGGCCATAAAGATCATCAAGGACATCAACCACCCGAACCACTGCCTGTTCACCCCGCTATCATCCAGAAGGCGAGGTCAGTACAGGTGCATCAAAGCTGGGACCGAGAGACTGAAAAACATCTTCTATCTCAAGGCCATCAGACTGTTAAACAGCCACCACTAACATTGAGTGGCTGCTGCCAACACACTGTCATTGACACTGACCCAACTCCAGCCACTTTAATAATGGGAATTGATGGGAAATGTTGTAAATATATCACTAGCCACTTTAAACAATGCTACCTTATATAATGTTACTTACCCTACATTATTCATCTCATATGCATACGTATATACTGTACTCTACATCATCGACTGCATCCTTATGTAATACATGTATCACTAGCCACTTTAACTATGCCACTTTGTTTACTTTGTCTACATTCTCATCTCATATGTATATACTGTACTCGATACCATCTACTGTATGCTGCTCTGTACCATCACTCATTCATATATCCTTATGTACATATTCTTTATCCCCTTACACTGTGTATAAGACAGTAGTTTTGGAATTGTTAGTTAGATTACTTGTTGGTTATCACTGCATTGTCGGAACTAGAAGCACAAGCATTTCGCTACACTCGCATTAACATCTGCTAACCATGTGTATGTGACAAATAAAATCTGATTTGATTTGATTTGATTTGACAATAATCTAAAACATGAGGCCAAATATACATTGGAGTTGCTTACCAAGATAACATTGAATGGTCTTGAGTGGCCTGGTTACAGTTTTGACTTAAATCTGCATTTAGATCTATGGCAAGACTTGAACATGTCTGTCTTCAACCATCAACAACCAACTTGACAGAGCTTAAAGAATTTAAAAAAGAATCATGTACAAATATTGTACAATCCAGGTTTGCAAAGCTCTTATAGACTAACATGTATGGACTCAGGGGTGTGAATACATTTAAATTAGATATTTATGTATTTCATTTTCAATAAATGTGCAAAAAAAAGCAATTTAATACATTTGGAATTTCAGGCTGTAACACAACAAAATGTGGAATAAGTCAAGGGGTATGAATACTTTCTGAAGGCACTGCACATGTTCCCAGACCAAGGTCTTCAACCAGCTCTTATTTTTCATCTTGAGTTCAGGATTGACAGGGACATCTAACCCCATGCTGAGGCCCTATAGTCTGCTAATGCCTCTGACTGCTGATGTGTATATCTTCTCCATATGTTGTGGGTGATGGCTGTATAGGGACCAGATCAATACAACACATCTGTTGACACACAGGGTCATATATGTAACATGAAGTCTCTCCTCTCTAGAGTGGGACTACAGATCTACATTATACGTATATCCACTGTCTCCAGAGATCTTATCAGATAGATAGATTAACCTGTGGGGGCTCTATCTGCTTTAATGGATTTACATTCTCATCTAGTGCACATATTGGGACACCTAACAAATAGCAGCCATTCAATTTGTGTTATAATTCAGGATATAAATATTAGTTTGAAGAAGAGTTGTTGGTCACCATGCACTAAATATGAACACAAAATATATAGTTTTTATAATATCAAAGTCTGCGATATTGATGGAATTCTATCGGAGCCAAAATAATATAATGTCGTGTCCCATAAGGCTCCATACTTGGGCCTATATGGTTCCTGATATATGTAGATTTAAAAAAATAATAATAATAATAAAAACTATGACAAGCACTCTGGTCCTTTAGAACAGTTCTGAGATATACTGTATCTTATATACATGTACAGTGCATACGGAAAGTATTCAGACCCCTAGACCCCTAGTATTCAGGCCCTTCTCCCCCAATTGCTCAGTTTGGCCGGTGGCTGTCAATTAAATTCTGGGCCACATTCTGACTGATGGCATAATTCTTGCATAATCAATGCTTGGAGTTTGTCATAATTTGTATAAGGTCTGGGGAGTTTCCTGGAGTTTCCTGGCCATGGACCCAAAATATCGATGTTTTGTTCCCCGAGCCACTTAGTTATCATTTTTGCCTTATGGCAAGGTGCTCCATCATGCTGGAAAAGGTATTGTTCGTCACCAAACTGTTCCTGGAAGGTTGGGAGAAGTTGCTCTCGGAGGATGTGTTGGTACCATTCTTTATTCATGGCTGTGTTCTAAGGCAAAATTGTGAGCGAGCCCACTCCCTTGGCTGAGAAGCAACCCCACACATGAATGGTCTCAGGATGCTTTACTGTTGGCATGACACAGGACTGATGGTAGCGCTCACCTTGTCTTCTCCGGACAAGCTTTTTTCCGGATGCCCCAAACAATCGTAAAGGGGATTCATCAGAGAAAATGACTTTACCCCAGTCCTCAGCAGTCCAATCCCTGTACCTTTTGCAGAATATCAGTCTGTCCCTGATGTTTTTCCTGGAGAGAAGTGGCTTCTTTGCTGCCCTTCTTGACACTAGGCCATCCTCCAAAAGTCTTCGCCTCACTGTGCGTGCAGATGCACTCACACCTGCCTGCTGCCATTCTTGAGCAAGCTCTGTATGATGGTGCCCGATCTCGCAGCTGAATCAACTTTAGGAGACGGTCCTGGCACTTGCTGGTCTTTCTTGGGCGCCCTGAAGCTTTCTTCACAACAATTGAACCACTCTCCTTGAAGTTCTTGATGAGCCAATAAATGGTTGATTTAGGTGCAATCTTACTGGCAGCAATATCCTTGCCTGTGAAGCTCTTTTTGTGCAAAGCAATGATGACGGCACGTGTTTCCTTGCAGGTAACCATGGTTGACAGAGGAAGAACAATGATTCCAAGCACCACCCTCCTTTTGAAGCTTCCAGTCCGTTATTCGAACTCAATCAGCATGACAGAGTGATCTCCAGCCTTGTCCTCATCAACACTCACACCTGTGTTAACGAGAGAATCACTGACATGATGTCAGCTGGTCCTTTTGTGGCAGGGCTGAAATGCAGTGGAATGTTTTGGGGGGATTCAGTTCATTTGCATGGCAAAGAGGGACTTTGTAATTAATTGCAATTCATATGATCACTCTTCATAACATTCTGGAGTATATGCAAATTGCCATCATACAAACGGAGGCAGCAGACTTTGTGAAAATTAATATTTGTGTCATTCTCAAAACTTTTGGCCACAACTGTATACTCTGCTCAACAGCCTGGCTTGTGTCGCTCTCTGTCGAAATATGATTATGATTTGAAATGACATGATAGGTACAACCTTTCATTTGGGGCACAAGAAGGAGCACAAAGATTAAGCATAGCTGCAGACTTCTTGAAAACCTTATTGCTGCCAGATGGAGTCAAGCTTCTTCCCAGCACTACTTCTGCTCATAGCAGACATAGATGGCATAGCAGCATCATGTAATCTACTATAATTAATTTATGGTAAAAAAAAAAACATCCATTTAATCTGACATCCCGAAATGACAATGTTTTCAACATTGGCTGTAATACAAAAATTGAAGGAATATTCTCAGATATGCCATTTTGTTCAAATTTGTATTGTGCATTCATAGAATCTCTCTGTTGGGTTCTTCTTCATTCAATGTGTTAATGTTTGATCTCAAGTGTGTCATAGTTCACACTACAACGTGTTGTTATTCACTACAGATTTAACTGCTATTTGTCTCATTTCAGCTGTTGTTGTTGATTTTTGTTGTTGTTGGGACATACAGTAGAGTGCTCTCAGTCCCAGATAACTCGAGCTAACATTGTCATTTTGTCAACTGTCCAAGCATAGCCAGTCTGTGCCAGGTCAGTGTAGTGCTCCTCTTTGCCCCCATGTTGTGTGGGCCATGTGGTTCACAGTGTGGCACCTAGGATCATATTTTCCACCTGTGCCTTCAGAGGCCTGCCTGCCGAGACGCACACACACACACACACACACACACACACACACACACACACACACACACACACACACACACACACACACACACACACACACACACACACACACACACACACATACACACACACACACAGCAAAACCCAATATTTACATTTTTATATTGCTGTTGTCAAGCCCCCAGGAAGCAAACAGAGCAGACGACAGGGTCTGTTTGTTCCCTTTGTGCAATTAGACTATGACACTGTCTGTCTGTCTCTGTCTGTCCCAAATGGAACCCTATGCCCTATATAGTATACTACTTTGACCCGTGTCTAATTGATCAGGCCATTGGACTGGTCAAAAGTAGTGCACCATATATGGCATAGGGTTCCATTTGGGACAGACACAATTTCTATCTGTCCCTCTTGTAATACGGAGGGGTCACACACGTTCTGAACCCTCGCTGTGGTTACTGTACTCACTGTACCGTTCAGCTAATTAACTTTGACTGCCATAAATTGTAGAGCAAATATGGGCAGAAATTAGTCCTTTCAATCTGTCATGTGCACTTCCCACAATTATGGCGTATTGTGTTGAATCGGTGGATGAAACTACACACAATAGTATTTCTGGTAATTGCAGTCCATCACTCTAAGCATTTATATCACCACACACACATGCCTTACAGTGAACAGCACAGGTTTTAACTAGGGCTGTCAAATGCTATTTAAAAAATTATTGAGTGAAACGCAGGATTTGCTGTGATTCATCGCGATTCATTGCAAATTCTGAATTTGCTCAAATTAAGCTGTAAATTAAGACTTTTTCATACAAAAGAATTACAAGAATATTGATGTTGATTTTGTCTAATGTAACTTTTAGCAAAATTAGGCAAATTGAAAAAGCACATTTTCTTTAACCTCATGTCGACTTCTTTTAACATTGCATTGTTATTTTTAGCTGTATCGATTAGGTATTTGGTATGTTTTCAGTGTATTTTGAATGATTTCAGACAATGTGATTAATCACAAGAAAAAAAAGGCGGCGGCGCCCCATGTTTCCTCTGCGCGCCGGAACCAGTCGTCCCCCGCAGGAGCCTTGGTCTGACTCTGATGCCAAGGAGCCAGAACCGGCTGATACCCCAATACACACTGGAAGGGGGAGAGGTTAGTGGAGGAGTGGCAGAGCGAGTTCTGGGCCATCTCTGCCCAGGGCACGAACGCTGCCCACTCCCCCGGCCGGTCCTGGCAATAGGACCTCAGAAACCTACCCACATCCTGGTTAACTCTCTCCACCTGCCCGTTACTCTCGGGGTGAAAACCTGAGGTGAGGCTGACCGAGACCCCCAGACGTTCCATGAACGCCCTCCAGACCCTTGAAGTGAACTGGGGACCCCAATCAGACACTATATCCTCAGGCACCCCGTAGTGCCGGAAGACGTGTGTAAACAAGGCCTCCGCAGTCTGTAGGGCCGTAGGGAGACCGGGCAGAGGAAGGAGACGGCAGGACTCCAGGATCAACAACCAGGATCGTAGTGTTTTCCTGTGATGGGGGAAGATCAGTCAGGAAATCAATCGACAGGTGCGACCATGGCCGTTGTGGAACGGGTAAGGGGTGTAGCTTACCTCTGGGCAGGTGCCTAGGAGCCTTACACTGGGCGCACACCAAGCAGGAGGAAACATAAACCCTCACATCCTTAGCCAAAGTGGGCTACCAGTACTTCCCAGTCAGACAGCTCACCGTCTGACCAATGCCTGGATGACCAGAGGAGGGTGACGTGTGGGCCCAATAGATCAGCCAGTCACAGACAGCAGACGGAACATACAGCCGCCCAACTGAAGTGGAGCGGGCTCTGCACGCAATGTCTGCGTCCAGCTCCCACACTACCGGCGTCACCAGGCAGGAGGCCGGGAGTTTGGGGGTGGGATCCATGGGCCGCTCCTCTGTGTCATACAGCCGGGACAGTGCGTCTACCTTCACGTTCTGGGAACCTGGTCAGTAAGAAAGGGTAAGCACAAAATGGGTGAAAAACATGGCCCACCTTGCCTGGCGAGGGTTCAGTCTCCTCGCCGCCCGGATGTACTCCAGATTGCAGTGGTCAGTCCAGATAAGAAAAGGGTGTTTATCCCCCTCAAGCCAATGTCTCCACGCCTTCAGAGCCTTGAAGACAGCCAACAGCTCCCGGTACCCCACGTCATAGTTTCCCTCCGCCAGGCTGAGCTTCCTCGAGAAGAAGGCACAGGGGCGGAGCTTCGGTGGCGTGCCCGAGCACTGAGAGAGCACGGCTCCTATCCCAGCCTCGGACGCGTCCACCACCACTAAGAATGCCAAAGAGGAATCTGGATTGGCCAGCACGGGAGCCGAGGTAAACAGAGCCCCCCGTTGCCATGAAATAGTGGGGTTATGACAAGCTAACCAGGGTAGACCTAGCTCCACTGGAAACGCAGGAGAGTCAATGAGAAAGAGACTGATTTTCTCCATATTGACCCCCCTGCG
The DNA here is from genome assembly GCF_034236695.1 of Oncorhynchus nerka. Taxonomy (NCBI): domain Eukaryota; kingdom Metazoa; phylum Chordata; class Actinopteri; order Salmoniformes; family Salmonidae; genus Oncorhynchus; species Oncorhynchus nerka. Next base: position 58,388,305 of record NC_088398.1, on the reverse strand, counting down.
TCACCATGCCCAGAGGAGCGGTGGTCTCCCTAATCAACCCTGACCTAATGGTTGACTATCTAATGTGTGAACTGGGAAGTGCATTCCTACAGGAATGATGGGGATCCCAAAACTAAAGTCTAATGATCTGTCTATAAAATTCCCCGCCGCTCCTGAATCGGTGAGCACCTTATGCTGGGAATGCGGGGAAAATTCAGGAAACGTAACAAACAAAAACATTTTTGCAACAGAGAGCTCTAGGTGAGAAGGGTGCCTTCTCACCTGAGGTGACGCCAGAGTGCCCTGCCTGCTGCCTCGACTCCCAGAGGAACCAACCCGGCACCGACCAGCAGTGTGATCTCTGCGGCCACAGATGGTGCACGAGACAGAACCTCTTCCGTTCTCGCTGAGCGCAGCACCTCCCAGCTCCATGGGCATCGGAGTGGAAACTGCAGCGATAATGGTCGATCAGGGCACTGTCGTTCCATCCTGCCCTCGCGGCCGGCCAGGGTCTGAAATTCCAAAACAAACTCCTGTGCGCTCCTCGTCCCCTGCCGCAGGTGGAATAGACGTTCTCGAAATCTCCTTCTCCCCATACGGCGTTAACCCACTCCAGAGCTCTCCCCGAGAGGCACGAAACGAGGACGGATACCCTCTCCCTTCTCGAGGGAGCCGGGTAAACGGTGCTCAGGTATAAGTCCAGCTGTAACAGGAAACCCTGGCAACGTGCCACCGTCCCATCATACTCCCTGGGAAGGTCGAGACGCATCGCTTGCTCCTGGACGCTCTCTTCTATCCTCATACCAGGGGCACCTGCTCCTGCTGACTCCATGTAGTGGGTGTGGTATTCTGTAAATGGTGCGTATCTGGTCGCAGGGAAGTCAGACGCAGGAGAGCAGAACTTGATAATAGCCGGAGCAGTTTAATAGTAAAACCAACGGCATAAGAAATACAAAGTATGGGCACAAATAACTCGACGCGCACCAGTCAAACAAAATGTGCACAAGCACTTACAATAAACAATACCACACAAAGACATGGGGGGAGCATAGGGTTAAATACACAACACATAATGAGGGAAATGAGAACCAGTTGTGTGGTAAAACGAGACAAAACAAATGGAAAATGAAAAATGGATCGGCGATGGCTAGAACACAGAACACCGCTCGAACAAGGAGAGGCATCGACTTCGAAAGAAGTCGTGACATAACTGATTAACTCTGAAAGCCCTAGTTGTAACATAATGACTAGTTGTTAATAGTAGTAAGTAATCCTTTTTTTGCAATGTCTGCCAAAAAAGGGAGGGAGAAATGCACCAGTCTGTTTCACTTCAGACTTTAAGAAGATAGATCAAATTTGAAAACATTTATAATTTCAAAAATACTCCACATCCTCTGCAGAATATACAAATACATAAACATGTTATTAAGTTGCAATTCAATGCCATGACACATCTCTCTATATCATTATATTGCCTATGCACAGTGTGACAATACATCCCATCCAAACCAGCAATGTCCAAATCCAAAACATTACACTAATTAGTTTCACAGATTCAAACCCCTGCCAAACCCCTAAATAACCGAAAATAAGTTCCAAACAACTCAGCCAACTTTATGAATGGACCTGTGCCTGAAAGAAGTCACGGGCAGCCAACCACTGTGTATGGGGTTTTTATATGCCGAGTTGCAGCACCTGAAAGAGTTGGCTTGTGCATAAACTGCGAAAACAATTAGCGTCAAGCAGATAAGTCCCCCTATAATCCTGTTTATGGTCGGAATCAGGCAGATGTGCCTAGATTGATCCAGACAGGACAGGGCGCCAGCATCAGTTTACTGTAATCCCCCCTTCCCCCTCTCCTTCCCTTGTACATCACTGTATTACTGGAGGGAAGGAAATGGGTGAGGGGGACGCTCCCCCTTTCTAAAGCCTCAAACTATCCCCCCTCTCTACCCCCTTTTCTGCGTGCCTTTTCCCTTGTATCCTAATATATCACTGTTGTAAATAATGCCCTGTTTGTCATTGGTCCCTGTCTGCAGCCAGCTCATTTTGTCAATCGGGGGAGATTATCTTTATTTCCTCTAAATATATTGGATATTTTTGTAGCAGCCAACATTAGAGTGGGATAGAGGACGCACTCAAAGTATTTGAACAATTTCAAATCGTATTTGGACCCAGGTCTGGAAGAAGCCTGATCACCAGGAACAGATGGTGTCAACCGGGGTGTCCCGCTAAGCTCAGTAATGTGAGAGGATAGATGGTAGTTAATGTTCTGAAACACTGTCTGAGGAACGGGCTGGGGATCTTCCTAATGAAGAAAGGGTTTCACATGAGGAGAGACAGACTCATTTAGAGAAGAGAAGGAGTCACAGTCAGGACAGTTGGCCATCTTGGACAAAGAACCCAGATCTGTTTAATTGGAGTTGTGTCTGATGTTGATTGTCTTCAGCAGGAGGGCCAGGGAGAATGAGACACTAAACAATCCTGTGATGTCACACTCTGTCAACACATTACCCATTAAGAGTTAAAGATCTAATTCAGCTGTTTTTATCTCAAGATCAAATCATTTCTGCGTAACAATTAAGTACCTGACCTTACTGTACTGTAATTGTTTTCAATTACTGCTTCTTGCTGCTTCTTTGCAAAGGGCAATTTCTCAAGCAACAATTTTGCTGGCATTGTCTAGGGGAACATTGAAAATTAGCTGTTATTGGCAGATAGGTTTGAAACTCTATTTCTTATTGGTCTATTAACTATTGATTTGATTTGATTTGATTTTAATTTACCACATGGTGATGTCACCATGGAAGGCCAAAACTCAATCCCACCGAAACAGGCTGAAATTTCAGGCAGTCTTTTCAAACAGCTTTTACACTAAAAGGGCATTATCATAAATTTCACAATGTCACATTGTTATTCCAATCTCATAGTGTGGAAATAAAGAATATATAAAACACAGGAAAATCACGTTTTTGACTGCACTGGGCCTTTAACACTTTTAAAGCTATTATCTCTCAGAACTAAAGTTATTTCTTTGTTCAAGTATAGGCCTAAGTCTTTATGTCGGCATTGTGGTAAAGGGTTCCTGCACTTCCGGAGCATGTCTTTGCTTCCTGTGTATCTCTAGGTCAGTCGGAGACTCTGAGGCGTACAGAGTATGTGCAGCTGAAGGATATGTTTGAAGTGAAGGTGAAGAGAGATGCTCTCTTGGGCATCACTCTGTTCCAGTTTAAGAAGAATGGACCCAAGCTGAAGGACCATGCCATTCACTTCAACAACATGAATGTGGAACACTGTGAGATCTGTTTTTAAAAAATGAAGGAGATACTCAGTGGTAAGTGTGCTACATAAAAAAAACTTTAAACATATAGGACTGGTTTCTCTGACAAAGATTAAGCCAAGTTCTAGACTCAGTGGTGAATCTGCTTTTAAGACTGAATCTAGGTCTGGTAAACTGGCTCATATAGTATTTGGTCTGACTGAGTAAAAAAGATGGAAAACATCAAATAATGTAGTGCATTTTTATGTGGACTCAACCTATGGCACCAAACGTAATTGTACTACCCTAAGTGGGCTGTGCTTTTGACAAATATTTGAACGCCAAACATATCAGGGCATATATGTTGTACAGCAGTTTGCAGTGATGTTGTTGCCAACAACCCACAAAGATTTTGAGACATGCTCAAATAGTTGGTCACTGATAATAAAGCAATACATTATCGATCACTGTAGTCACTAGGATATCACAATCTTTTTACAGGTTGTCACACAAAGACATTCTCCAATATCTTCCTGTTGTGATTTTTTTATGACTTTTTTAAGCAGCACCCCTGTGTGGTTATTGGCTCTGTGAGTGTCTCTAGGAAGAGACCTGGCATGATGGGGACACCTGTCTCTGAGGGCCCTGCTGGGTTGGACCATTTAGGCAGCCTATCCTCCTCCCCTCTCCACCCACTGTCTCCCCCTGTCAGTCCCGTAGAAGGAAAGATAATTACTAACTACAGGGTGGCCACCATCAACCTGTTCTTCAGGCCCTAGTGGCCAACACCTCCACATCGTTCTCCCACCCTCCTCCTCTCCAGCGTAGTCTAGGGCAATGACATGGCCATCACACAAAAAGAGTGCCCAACACCCAACACCTTTCAATTCATCTACTATATGCTGCCTCATCAGACATAATATCCTTGACAATCTAAAATATCCACCCCAGAAATGTTGCCTAATATACAGTACAGTGTGTGCATAGAATGTATGTTGGAGTTTCTGTAAATGAAAAACCTGGTCTAGGGATAGCTCTACCAGGTGCAGCTTAGACAAGCACTCGAAAGCTAGACAGCCCAAGTTAGTGACACTGTCTGTCTGTACATAATGTTGTGTTAACACAATTCAGCGTAATCCCTGTAACGTTCGTTATAGCAGCAGCCAGCTAATACTACGTGATTAGTTCTGCATTAGTCATCTGAGATTAAAGGGGATTGTTGTTATGTTAGCTCAATCTAGCCGGCATTACACCATCTCTCCTTTCACAGGCCTGTCCGCTCTGTTATAGCCCTGTACTGTTCTGTTCCTCAGGCAAACCAAGGATTTGTCCAAAATGTCATCCTATTCCTTATATAGTGCACTACTTTTGACCAGAGCCCTATGGACCTGGTCAAAAGTAATGCACTGCCTAGGGAATAGTGTGCCATTTAAGACTCAGTACAACTTTGGCAAAGCCGACTTTTAAAGTTGTACCTCCCTCAGCCTTAGGAGGATCCAAAGCCTTGGCTGTGTTCCAAATGGCCCCCTATTCTCTATATATAGTGAACTCATTTTGACAAAGGCCCATATGCGTCTGGTCAAAAGTAGTGCACAATGTAGGGAATAGGGTGTAATTTGGGACATTGGCCTTGGGTTTTTGTGTGAGAGGGCTGTGAGTACTTTGTACTTTAACACGAATTTATTAACATAATTAAAACAACATGCCTTGAGGCGGCCTACAGGACACTGAATAGCCTTATTTATGAAGAAAAAAAACATACAAAAACAATCATTAATTGATTCGATACTGTCTTCTTCTTCTTTTTTATGTTGCAGAATGGATCATCTTATGAAACTAAGCCTGGGCCCGTATTCAAAAAGCATTTTAGAAGAGGAGAGCTGAACTACAAGCGGTGACGTCTTTTATCATTGTACAGAATATTTTTCACCAAATGTAACACAGCGGCAGTGCATTTGCACTACTAAATTGAACCAACAAGAGTTATTGGTTGTTATAAAACCTGCATCTCATTACACTCAGGTGCTGGGCAAATATGGTTCGACACAGATTCATATACTAAATAAATATACGGCTCTGGCTTGTTCGGACAAAGATCCACTGCGGCTCTAAATATTGACCCTGTTAAAAGGTGGTATTAGGAGCATAATGCAGAGCCCTTAGCCTTCACCTGGCACAACAAGTCCCAAGTAAGTACAAAAGTAAATTAAGGGCATAACAGACCTTGTCCTTATCAACAATAGACATGTAATGTTATATACGATTAAATAATAACCATCAACTACATGAATCATGCATATATTCATATAGGTTCTATACAAAGAGTTAAAACATAAACGGTAAAAAAATCCTCTCCATTCTGTTGTTAAACAACTTAGCTAACGGGTTTATGTAGTTCTCACACTATGACTTATCAATAGACATATGAATTCAGTTTAGAGGACAATGGTCAATGGATCAACTCTAAGTTGAACTCTGAGCTTTCCCCCCTCTCTCTTTTTCTCCTCTCTGTTTCGCTCTCTCCTCCACTCTCTCTTTTCCTCCCCCTGAGGGCCTTTAGCTATGACAACAATAAAGTTCAACTTGATGCAGGAGTGTGACCATCCACTTTGACAAGAGCACCAAGGCCATATTATCTGTCCAGAGAGGGGAGACGGCCTGGTGTGGGCTATGAGGGGCCTGGTTGGTCTGATTGACCTGCCCAACACAGGACCCACTAATCTGTGAAAGAAAGGGGGCTTTGAAAATGCCATGGAGGTGATTGTAGGATTGTAGCTCTACACAGCGTCGCTCCGCTCGCACAAGGCAAGGGTATCAGAAAGACACAGACATCCTGCCTTGAGCCTTGTACAGGTGCTGCCATTGTTAGCGCTGGCCTCTACACATGCTGGTCTGTCTGTGACCAGGCTGGTGACATTACCAGACGACTGATGGCTGGTTTAATCTGGTGGCTGACACCCTCAGCTGGACCACGCCACCTCATGTGTCAGACCACATCACATGGCTTGTCACTGCGATGGCCCAGCAATGACCACAGCACTGGCCAAGGCAATGCCTCCATTTGGTTTCCAGCATTCAGAATCCATCTCTAGGAAAGGAGAGTGAGGGGTTGATAAAAAAGGCAAGGAGGGAGACGGGGTTATGCAGCAGCACCTTTTGTGTTTAACTGTCAGCTGGGACACTCCCTTCATTGTGCAACGTTATTAGAGGCTCCCTGGGAAACGAGGGCGCAGGGATACACCGTTCCCACTGTAACAGGTGAGAGCTCCTGTAATCCAGCATACCGCAGTTTAAATTCCCCCTGTGGGAGAAATTATTCAGCAGCACCACTGACTTAACAATAGCCTTATAATAAAACAAAAGACATCCCCCTGTGGAAAACAGAGAGAGCAAGAGAGAGAGAGAGAGAAAGAGAGAGAGAGAGAGAGAGAGAGAGAGAGAGAGAGAGAGGAGGAGCTAGCACACCGTCCTTTATGTTCCATTGTGTGAGGCTATCAAGGTATAATTTTAACAGGCAGTCATGCGCGGTGCGGACCAAGGTGACATGTGGCCCAAAGTAATGCATTTCTCTCCCAGGCAGGCAAGTCAGTTAGCTAATGTGGGAAGCTAATGTAGTAAAAGATAGCAGCATGCATCTGTTCTTCAGGACACACACACACACACATAGAACCTGGCTAAGGCAGTCTGGAGGAACTCTAATGAAGGAGCTGAGAGACAGAGACTTCACATCTCAGAGCACACAGGAGCCTAATATCCACCGCTTAATGTGACACTGGAACTTTATAATCACCTTCTATCAGAAAGGCTAAAAAACAAAACATCTGGGGCTATATTTATAAAGCATCTCGGAGTAGGAGTCTCTGAGTAGGAGTCTCAGAGTAGGAGCCTCAGAGTAGGAGTCTCAGAGTAGTAGTCTCAGAGTAGGAGTCTCAGAGTAGGAATCTTAGAGGAGCTCTGCCTGACCTTAGAACCTTATTTATCATATGCAAAAATGTTATTACAATCAGTTGCATAAAGTTTATGATTTAAATTGCTTTACAGCACATTACCTATTTGTCAGTGTGTGTCCAGCAACCTCCCCTCTCCTGATGTGGTCATATCCTCTGTAGGATATTAGTACTCTTCCTGGTTGGATGAGTGTATGAAGGACATTACCCTGGTCCTTGCCTGGTAGCTGACTAGATGAGTGTAAAATCTTAGCCTGGTCCCTGTCTGCTAGCTGACTAGATGAGTGTACAATGTTAGCCTGGTCCCTGTCTCCTAGCGGACTAGATGAGTGTAGAATGTTAGCCTGGTCCTTGTCTCCTAGCTGACTAGATGAGTGTAGAATGTTAGTCTGGTCCCTGTCTCCTAGCTGACTAGATGAGTGTACAATGTTAGCCTGGTCCCTGTCTCCTAGCTGACTAGATGAGTGTAGAATGTTAGCCTGGTCCCTGTCTCCTAGCTGACTAGATGAGTGTAGAATGTTAGCCTGGTCCCTGTCTCCTAGCTGACTAGATGTGTGTAGAATGTTAGCCTGGTCCCTGTCTCCTAGCTGACTAGATGAGTGTAGAATGCTAGCCTGGTCCCTGTCTCCTAGCTGACTAGATGTGTGTAGAATGTTAGCCTGGTCCCTGTCTCCTAGCTGACTAGATGAGTGTAGAATGTTAGCCTGGTCCCTGTCTCCTAGCTGACTAGATGAGTGTAGAATGTTAGCCTGGTCCTTGTCTCCTAGCTGACTAGATGAGTGTAGAATGTTAGCCTGGTCCCTGTCTGCTAGCTGACAGTGTAGGATGGGGCGTGTAGGATAGGGTGGCAGGTAGGCTAGCGGTTAGAGCATTTGGCCAGCAACTGAAAGGCTGCTGGTTAAAATACCCGAGCCGACAAGGTAAAAAATCTGTCGATGTGCCCCTGAGCAAAGCACTTAACCTTAATTTGTTCCAGGGGCGCCGTATTACTATGCTGATCCTGTAAAACAACAGATTTCACTGCAGTTATGTGACAATAAACATATATATATATATGTTTTTTATGTTACTTCGGTCCCTGTCTGCTAGCTGCATGGATTAGTGTAGAATGTTACCCTGGTCCCTGTCTGCTAGCTGCATGGATTAGTGTAGAATGTTACCCTGGTCCCTATCTGTTAGCTGCATGGATTAGTATAGAATGTAACCCTGGTCCCTGTCTGTTAGCTGCATGGATTAGTGTAGAATGTTTACCCTGGTCCCTGTCTGCTAGCTGCATGGATTAGTGTAGAATGTTACCCTGGTCCCTGTCTGTTAGCTGCATTGATTAGTTTATAATGTTACCCTGGTCCCTGTCTGCTAGCTGCATGGATTAGTATAGAATGTTACCCTGGTCCCTGTCTGCTAGCTGCATGGATTAGTATAGAATGTTACCCTGGTCCCTGTCTGTTAGCTGCATGGATTAGTGTATAATGTTACCCTGGTCCCTGTCTGTTAGCTGCATGGATTAGTGTATAATGTTACCCTGGTCCCTGTCTGTTAGCTGCATGGATTAGTATAGCATGTTACCCTGGTCCCTGTCTGCTAGCTGCATGGATTAGTATAGAAAGTTACCCTGGTCCCTGTCTGTTAGCTGCATGGATTAGTGTAGAATGTTACCCTGGTCCCTATCTGTTAGCTGCATGGATTAGTGTAGAATGTTACCCTGGTCCCTGTCTGCTAGCTGCATGGATTAGTGTAGAATGTTACCCTGGTCCCTGTCTGCTAGCTGTATGGATTAGTTTATAATGTTACCCTGGTCCCTGTCTGCTAGCTGCATGGATTAGTATAGAAAGTTACCCTGGTCCCTGTCTGCTGGCTGCATGGATTAGTGTATAATGTTACCCTGGTCCCTGTCTGCTAGCTGTATGGATTAGTGTAGAATGTTACCCTGGTCCCTGTCTGCTAGCTGCATGGATTAGTGTAGAATGTTACGCTGGTCCCTGTCTGCTAGCTGTATGGATTAGTGTAGAATGTTACCCTGGTCCCTGTCTGCTAGCTGCATGGATTAGTGTAGAATGTTACCCTGGTCCCTGTCTGTTAGCTGCATGGATTAGTTTATAATGTTACCCTGGTCCCTGTCTGCTAGCTGCATGGATTAGTGTAGAATGTTACCCTGGTCCCTGTCTGCTAGCTGCATGGATTAGTGTAGAATGTTACCCTGGTCCCTGTCTGCTAGCTGCATGGATTAGTGTAGAATGTTACCCTGGTCCCTGTCTGTTAGCTGCATGGATTAGTTTATAATGTTACCCTGGTCCCTGTCTGCTAGCTGCATGGATTAGTATAGAATGTTACCCTGGTCCCTGTCTGCTAGCTGCATGGATTAGTGTATAATGTTACCCTGGTCCCTGTCTGCTAGCTGCATGGCTTAGTATAGAATGTAACCCTGGTCTCTGCCTGCTAGCTGCATGGATTAGTGTATAATGTTACCCTGGTCCCTGTCTGCTAGCTGCATGGCTTAGTTTCGAATGTTACCCTGGTACCTGTCTGCTAGCTGCATGAATTAGTATAGAATGTTACCCTGGTCCCTGTCTGCTAGCTGTATGGATTAGTGTAGAATGTAACCCTGGTACCTGTCTGCTAGCTGCATGAATTAGTATAGAATGTTACCCTGGTCCCTGTCTGCTAGCTGCATGAATTAGTGTAGAATGTAACCCTGGTCCCTGTCTGCAAGCTGCATGGATTAGTATAGAATGTTACCCTGGTCCCTGTCTGCTAGCTGCATGGATTAGTGTAGAATGTTACCCTGGTCCCTGTCTGCTAGCTGCATGGATTAGTGTAGAATGTTACCCTGGCCCCTGTCTGCTAGCTGCATGGATTAGTGTAGAATGTTACCCTGGTCCCTATCTGTTAGCTGCATGGATTAGTGTAGAATGTTACCCTGGTCCCTGTCTGCTAGCTGCATGGATTAGTGTAGAATGTTACCCTGGCCCCTGTCTGCTAGCTGCATGGATTAGTGTATAATGTTACCCTGGTCCCTGTCTGCTAGCTGCATGGATTAGTGTATAATGTTACCCTGGTCCCTGTCTGCTAGCTGCATGGATTAGTGTATAATGTTACCCTGGTCCCTGTCTGTTAGCTGCATGGATTAGTGTAAAATGTTACCCTGGTCCCTGTCTGTTAGCTGCATGGATTAGTGTATAATGTTACCCTGGTCCCTGTCTGTTAGCTGCATGGATTAGTATAGAATGTTACCCTGGTCCCTGTCTGTTAGCTGCATGGATTAGTGTATAATGTTACCCTGGTCCCTGTCTGCTAGCTGCATGGCTTAGTATAGAATGTAACCCTGGTCCCTATATGCAAGCTGCATGGATTAGTATAGAATGTTACCCTGGTCCCTGTCTGCTAGCTGCATGGATTAGTGTAGAATGTTACTCTGGTCCCTGTCTGCTAGCTGCGTGGATTAGTGTTGAATGTTACCCTGGTACCTGTCTGCTAGCTGCATGAATTAGTATAGAATGTTACCCTGGTCCCTGTCTGTTAGCTGCATGGATTAGTGTTGAATGTTACCCTGGTCCCTGTCTGCTAGCTGCATGGCTTAGTTTCGAATGTAACCCTGGTCTCTGCCTGCTAGCTGCATGGATTAGTGTATAATGTTACCCTGGTCCCTGTCTGCTAGCTGCATGGCTTAGTTTCGAATGTAACCCTGGTCTCTGCCTGCTAGCTGCATGGATTAGTGTAGAATGTTACCCTGGTACCTGTCTGCTAGCTGCATGAATTAGTATAGAATGTTACCCTGGTCCCTGTCTGTTAGCTGCATGGATTAGTGTTGAATGTTACCCTGGTCCCTGTCTGCTAGCTGCATGGCTTAGTTTCGAATGTAACCCTGGTCTCTGCCTGCTAGCTGCATGGATTAGTGTAGAATGTTACCCTGGTACCTGTCTGCTAGCTGCATGAATTAGTATAGAATGTTACCCTGGTCCCTGTCTGTTAGCTGCATGAATTAGTGTAGAATGTAACCCTGGTCCCTGTCTGCAAGCTGCATGGATTAGTATAGAATGTTACCCTGGTCCGTGTCTGCTAGCTGCATGGATTAGTGTAGAATGTTACCCTGGTCCCTGTCTGCTAGCTGCATGGATTAGTGTAGAATGTTACCCTGGCCCCTGTCTGCTAGCTGTATGGATTAGTGTAGAATGTTACCCTGGTCCCTGTCTGCTAGCTGCGTGCATTAGTGTTGAATGTTACCCTGGTCCCTGTCTGCTAGCTGCATGGATTAGTGTAGAATGTTACCCTGGTCCCTGTCTGCTAGCTGCATGGATTAGTGTATAATGTTACCCTGGTCCCTGTCTGCTAGCTGCATGGATTAGTGTATAATGTTACCCTGGTCCCTGTCTGCTAGCTGCATGGATTAGTGTAGAATGTTACCCTGGTCCCTGTCTGCTAGCTGCATGGATTAGTGTAGAATGTTACCCTGGTCCCTTTCTGCTAGCTGCATGAATTCGTGTAGAATGTTACCCTGGTCCCTGTCTGCTAGCTGCATGGATTAGTGTATAATATTACCCTGGTCCCTGTCTGCTAGCTGCATGGATTAGTGTATAATGTTACCCTGGTCCCTGTCTGCTAGCTGCATGGATTAGTGTTGAATGTTACCCTGGTCCCTGTCTGCTAGCTGCATGGCTTAGTTTCGAATGTAACCCTGGTCTCTGCCTGCTAGCTGCATGGATTAGTGTAGAATGTTACCCTGGTACCTGTCTGCTAGCTGCATTAATTAGTATAGCATGTTACCCTGGTCCCTGTCTGGCTAGCTGTATGGATTAGTGTATAATATTACCCTGGTCCCTGTCTGCTAGCTGCATGGATTAGTATAGAATGTTACCCTGTTCCCTGTCTGCTAGCTGCATGGATTAGTGTAGAATGTTACACTGGTCCCTGTCTGCAAACTGAGTGTATAATGTTACACATTAACAGGCTTTCCATTAACTCACCATGTGTATCCATGGAGACACCACCTTCTCGTCAACTCCTCTGCATAGATACCAGTCCCTCGCTCAACCTTGCTTGGTCAACAAGGTTTTCTATTGTTGGTCTTTGTATACTTAGTTTGGTGAGGTGGAGAAAACTTCCCCGTGGGCGAGTCAAGTCAATCAGTTAGAGGGTGAATTGTGTGGATGTAATGTAGTAATATGAATTAGTGGGTGAGTGAGTGAGTAAGGGATTGAGGTGTGTGTGATGGATACAGAAAGAAAGTGGATCAGGGAGTTGGTGATTGAGTGATTTCATTTGATCATGGAATATGGTAAGTAAGTTAGATGAGTAGGAGAGAAAGAGAGCATGAACAGTATGTTAGATGTAAGTAAGTTAGTGTGAAAATAGTGTGTGAATGAGCATGTGTTATGTGGGAGAGTATATAATAGGGAGTGTGTGTGTGTGTGGGCGCTCATCACCATGGGAGAGCGGTAGTGTGTGTATATCTGTCTCTCTGCGGAGGATGAAACAGAGAGAAGCAGATGCTGTCCTCCGTAACAAAGGTATCACAGCCATATCACTTTCACTGGAGGGAGTACCAGTCCTGTCTTAGTGTATTCCCCCCCACAGACTGGACCCTTCTGTCTGTCTTTCTGACCGCATCTGTCTGTCTGTCTCTGACTTTAACTGTCTGTCTGTCTGTCTGTCTGTCTGTCTGTCTGTCTGTCTGTCTGTCTGTCTGTCTGACTGAAAACTGTCTGTGTATCTGTCTTTTTTGGGGGGCCTTGTCTGTCTGACTCACCTCGTCAGTGTTGAAGCACAGAATACGTGTCGCTGTCTGACACACCGCATTTATAAAAAAAAAAACACCAGCAATATAACACACAGGATTATCACCTACAGTGAAAACACACCAGCAATATAAACAGAGGATTATCACCTACAGTGAAAACACACCAACAATATAAGGCACAGGATTATCACCTACAGTGAAAACACACCAGCAATATAAGGCACAGCATTATCACCTACAGTGAAAACACACCAGCAATATAAGGCACAGGATTATCACCTACAGTGAAAACACACCAGCAATATAAACAGAGGATTATCACCTACAGTGAAAACACACCAGCAATATAAATAGAGGATTATCACCTACAGTGAAAACACACCAACAATATAAGGCACAGGATTATCACCTACAGTGAAAACACACCAGCAATATAAGGCACAGCATTATCACCTACAGTGAAAACACACCAGCAATATAAGGCACAGGATTATCACCTACAGTGAAAACACACCAGCAATATAAACCAAGCATTATCACCTACAGTGAAAACACACCAGCAATATAAACAGAGGATTATCACCTACAGTGAAAACACACCAGCAATATAAGGCACAGCATTATCACCTACAGTGAAAACACACCAGCAATATAAGGCACAGCATTATCACCTACAGTGAAAACACACCAGCAATATAAGGCACAGCATTATCACCTACAGTGAAAACACACCAGCAATATAAGGCACAGGATTATCACCTACAGTGAAAACACACCAGCAATATAAACCAAGCATTATCACCTACAGTGAAAACACACCAGCAATATAAACAGAGGATTATCACCTACAGTGAAAACACACCAGCAATATAAACAGAGGATTATCACCTACAGTGAAAACACACCAACAATATAAACACAGGATTATCACCTACAGTGAAAACACACCAACAATATAAACACAGGATTATCACCTACAGTGAAAACACACCAGCAATATAAACACAGGATTATCACCTACAGTGAAAACACACCAGCAATATAAGGCACAGCATTATCACCTACAGTGAAAACACACCAGCAATATAAGGCACAGGATTATCACCTACAGTGAAAACACACCAGCAATATAAGGCACAGGATTATCACCTACAGTGAAAACACACCAGCAATATAAACCAAGGATTATCACCCACAGTGAAAACACACCAGCAATATAAACCGAGGATTATCACCTACAGTGAAAACACACCAGCAATATAAACCGAGGATTATCACCCACAGTGAAAACACACCAGCAATATAAACCAAGGTTTATCACCTACAGTGAAAACACACCAGCAATATAAACCAAGGATTATCACCCACAGTGAAAACACACCAGCAATATAAACCGAGGATTATCACCTACAGTGAAAACACACCAGCAATATAAACCAAGGATTATCACCTACAGTGAAAACACACAAGCAATATAAACCAAGGATTATCACCCACAGTGAAAACACACCAGCAATATAAGGCACAGGATTATCACCTACAGTGAAAACACACCAGCAATATAAGGCACAGGATTATCACCTACAGTGAAAACACACCAGCAATATAAGGCACAGGATTATCACCTACAGTGAAAACACACCAGCAATATAAACCAAGGATTATCACCTACAGTGAAAACACACCAGCAATATAAGGCACAGGATTATCACCTACAGTGAAAACACACCAGCAATATAAGGCACAGGATTATCACCTACAGTGAAAACACACCAGCAATATAAGGCACAGGATTATCACCTACAGTGAAAACACACCAGCAATATAAGGCACAGGATTATCACCTACAGTGAAAACACACCAGCAATATAAGGCACAGGATTATCACCTACAGTGAAAACACACCAGCAATATAAGGCACAGGATTATCACCTACAGTGAAAACACATCAGCAATATAAACAGAGGATTAACACCTACAGTGAAAACACATATGCTGCTATGCATCTCTTCACTGTACTTAAAGTATGTTATTTTTTTGTAATATTTTGGTTTATAATGTACTTAGTGCTAATACATATTCAAAAAGTTCATAATGGTAACCTTTTGTGTTAGTAACCAGAGACACATTCCCGTTAGTCTTTTTGGATTATTTAATGATTTCCAAATACAGTATTTGTTTATTTTTTGTATTCATATTTTTTATATTGACCCAAATCACATGCACATAACGATTTCTATTATATTCACAACACAGTTGTTATATTCACAACAGTTATTATAGTCACAACACAGTTATTATAGTCACAACACAGTTGTTATATTCACAACAGTTATTATATTCACAACTGTCACGTTCAGACCATAGTTCTGTTATTTTATTCTTTGTTTTAGTATGGTCAGGGCGTGAGTTGGGGTGGGCAGTCTATGTTTGTTTTTCTATGTTCGGTTTCTGTGTTCGGCCTAGTATGGTTCTCAATCAGAGGCAGGTGTCGTTAGTTGTCTCTGATTGAGAATCATACTTAGGTAGCCTGGGTTTCACTTTTGGTTTGTGGGTGTTTGTTTCCATGTGTGTGTTTGGGCCACACGGTACTGTTTCGGTTTTGTATATTTCACGTTTATTATTTTGTTCCAGTATTCAGTTGTGTTTTTTGAATAAATCCATATGGACACTTACCACGCTGCGTTTTGGTCCGATCCTTACTCCTCAGACGAAAAGGAGGAAATCCGTTACAACAACACAGTTATTATATTCACAACACAGTTGTTATATTCACAACACAGTTATTATATTCACAACACAGTTGTTATATTCACAACAGTTATTATAGTCACAACACAGTTATTATAGTCACAACACAGTTGTTATATTCACAACAGTTATTATAGTCACAACACAGTTATTATATTCACAACACAGTTGTTATATTCACAACAGTTATTATAGTCACAACACAGTTATTATAGTCACAACACAGTTGTTATATTCACAACACAGTTGTTATATTCACAATACAGTTATTATATTCACAACACAGTTGTTATATTCACAACAGTTATTATAGTCACAACACAGTTGTTATAGTCACAACACAGTTGTTATATTCACAACAGTTATTATATTCCCAATTTATATTCATTTGTTAAAGTACTGTGAATAAATCCAGAAGAATTATGGTGTATTTTTGTAATCAGCCTACATCTACAACTCTCTGTGGACTGGACACATACAGCCTAAATAATCCCAAATATCTAGTCAATTTATCCAGCACGGAGGGAGGATTGGGTTTGGTTTGGGGCAGAGCACATATGGAGGAAGGGATGTGTGTGTGTGTTGGCGTCAGATCCAGAGCCTCAGCACGGTGATCCCCCTGCTTGAGGGGGTAAATCTGGAGATGGCCGGGTGGGGAAGGGACTCGGTGGGGTTTCGTGCAGGGACTGGGCTGGGGGCTCCCCCACCGCTAATGCGTTCTAATGCCAGCTCCTGACACAGCGCCAGATGCTCCTGTTTGGCAGGGCATCTGAGGATCTGAAGAAAGGTCTGGGGTGTTGGGTTCGCCACACGTATGCCATACGCCCAGGAGAAGTAGCACAAGATGGGGACAATATGGGGACAAGACGAGTCCAGCCTACACGACTCAATACTAAGTTAGCCTGGTCCCAGATCTGTTTGTGCTGTTTGGCCAACTCCTATGGTCATTGTCATGTGGCCTGTGTCTTGACAATTACCATGGGAGTTGACAAGACAGCACAAACAGATCTAGGAACCAGGCTAGTTCTCCATATCCTGTATGCCGTCTTTTAATTCCCTGCCTCTCCTGGGCCTTCCAGATCATCCAGGATCCAGCCCCTTAGAGGCCCCACGAGGCCCTGACCTTCCCCAAACTCCGATCCCCCAGCCTGGGCTCAGCCAGGAGGATCATGGCCCCCTCACCAGCCAGGCAGCCAGCCAGTGAATCAGTCAGCCATGGATTTTCAGCAGGGAAAAAATAAGACATCTGTTCCTAAAGGATTAGCAAATATTCTGTGCTCTTCTGAAAGCCTGTCTGTGTCCGAGTATTGTCATTGAAGCAATCACTGAGCTGCATATGTGCATTACATCTCTCTCTCTCTCTCTGCCTCGTAAACACTCAACCTCCCAGTGTTTTTGAACTCATTAAATGGGAGATTAGCAGCTCACAGCCAAATGAAAAAGAACAGGGACAACACAACATTGGTATACCAGGGCTGAGGCTGAGTAATTGGCCTCAGCTATAATAGCCATAGGTTAACTCCAAATGGCTCCCTCTTCCCTATAAAGTACACTACTTTTGACAAGGGTGCTATGGGACCTGCTCAAAAGGAGTGTGATATATAGGTGATAGGGTGCCATTTGGGACTTTACCATATTTCCCATCATATCCCAGTTGTGATCGTTAGCCCACCAGAGGGGACGAGGCTCTTAGTCTTCCGGTAGGACAGAAGCTTTGTTTTCCAATAGGAATCACTGAGAAACCTGACCTCAGCTCCAGGTAATTTACTGGTGATTATGGGAAAAGTAGTCCCTTGTGACTTGTGACTGTCTCCAGGGGTAGAGAGAAGCCCTTAGCAGGTCTAAACAGATGCTCTGGTGACTGAATCTCGACCACAGCCACAGGAGCCACACGTCCTCTCCTCCTGGTTCTTTCGGTCTGCACTTAGTGGTGGTCAGAGACAGATGTAGTCACTGTGTTGGGCGACATTCATGTGTGTGTGTGTGTGTGTGTGTGTATGTGTGTGTGTGCATGTTGGGTGACATTAGGCTAGCCTTATGGTCCTCAGAGGTAACACAGCATTAAACCCATGAGTCAGAGACAGAAGACATCATCATCGGATACAAACTTGATGATCTCATGTTGTTTTCCACAAAGTCCACAACATGGACGACATCACTCTCTAATTGCACATACGGTATCTTGTCAATATTCAGTCAATGTAGCACCATCATTGGTTATGTCACCCAAGCTCCCACGATTGACCAGTTTTCCATGTCATGTTAGCAACATGTAAGTTAATGAACTCAGAAACACTTAATATTTTTAAGGCTGATTCTGAGGATGCTAAACGAACAATTGAAAAACATAGCTTGCAAGTCTCATTCATCTAGCAGGAACTAGGTGGTAAATGTACCTGTTGGTGTATTTTATGGTGTACTGAAGTGACCCAATAAATACATTTTTCTGTTGTGTGTACACTGTGCGTGTACATGAGTTACCCAGTGTTGATGGTAAACATTTCCTAGCGGGGAGAGAGAGGACTTAGTTAAACCCTGATTGAAGAGAGAGATCCCTCACCAGCCTGGCTACCCAGCCTGCCGTGTTGCTATGGTACATAATCCTCTGTAAATTATGAAGCCTGTAGGAAAGCTCTGCTGACGACTGGACTGAAACATAATATTCTGGATTGTATGGAGACTCATGTTGGTTTCATGTTGTTTTAGAAAGGAGAAGGCCAACAAGATTTACAGTCATAGGGTTCCAGTTACCTATGGCTACTTACAGTGGAATGCATTAGTTACGTAGATACTGTACCTAATAATAAAATGTTACTATAATGCTATACGCCACTATATGGTGTTTACTTAAAATTAACAGCTATAATGCACAATCTAGTGTTCGCGTTGACAATTACCTAATAAATAGACCTAGCTGTAAGACCGATATATGGCTCAAAGTGTCTCTTTCGATATGATATGAAAAGCAGAGTGTTTTGTGTATCTGTCTGAGTCGGACAAAGTGTGGCTTAGTGTGTGTCTGTAGTCCCCTCCCCTCTGTGAGACTGGGGGCTGTGTGAAGTTAGCTGGGGGATGATGAGAAACTCCCATGGCCCCCTCTTAGCCTCCTTAACTTCCCCTGTTCCTCCTCCCAGTCCCCCTAGCCTTCCCCTGGCCTCCTAACCCTCCTGAGCCTCCTGGGCTGAGCCTCCTGATCCAACCCCCTGGCCTACTCTGGTCCTCCTGAGCCCCAGCCACAGCCCCAACTCAGTCAGCAGTGACAGCATCCGTCCTGCACCTGCTCCCAGTATCAGTGCCTCCGAGCCCAGTAGGAGTGGGAGAGGATAGAGAGACAGGAGTGGTATAGTGGGCCTGGAGGTCATAGGGGGAGGGTAGAGAGAAGTGGAGTGCAGGGCAGGAAGGCCCAGTAAGGCTGGAGATGTGATTCTGCTCTCCAGCCTCATCTGTCTATCCTCTAGAGCAGTGGTTCCCAAACGTTTTATAGTCCCGTACCCCTTCAAACATTCAACCTCCAGCTGCTTACCTTCTTTAGCACCAGGGTCAGCACACTCTCAAATGTTGTTTTTTGTCATCATTGTAAGCCTGCCACACACACACTATACAATACATTTATTAAACAGAAGAATGAGTGTGAGTTTTTGTCACAACCTGGCTCATGGGGTTGTATCGTGGGGTTGTATTCTTACATATTTGTTAATCGAAAATTGTGAATAACTCATCACAGGTTAATTTTGTATTTGTATTAATTACAAATCCCCATTAGCTGCTGCCAAAGCAGCAGCTACTCTTCCTGGGTTCCAGCAAAATTAAGGCAGTTTATACAATTTTAAAAACATTACAATACATTCACAAATTTCACAACACACTGTGTGCTCTCAGGCCCCTACTCCACCACTACCACATATCTACTGCAAACCCAACACCTCCCATCACCCCGAGAACACCATCCCCACATTGAAGCATGGTGGTGGCAGCATCATGCTGTGGGGATGTTTGTCATTGACAGGGTCTAGGAAACAGGTCAGAATTGGAGGAATGATGGATGGCGCTAAATACAGGGACATTCTTGAGGGAAACCTGGATCAGTCTTCCAGAGATTTGAGACTGGAACGGAGGTTCACCTTCCAGCAGGACAATGACCCTAAGCATACTGCTAAAGCGATGAGGGCTGGATCCAGGATGTCTCTAGCGGGAACCCAGCACCTCTCCTCCGGGCCATAACCCTCCCAGTCAACCAGGTACTGGAAACCCCTGCCCCGTGGTCGAACACCCAGGAGACGTTTTACAGTGTAGGCCGGATGGCCATCAATGACACAGGGAGGGGGGTACGGGGTAACACAAGACAGACAGCAGTGGAACTCAGGACTTTGGAGATTGGAACAGGGCCAATGAAATGAGGGAACAGTTTGCGGGACTCTACCTGAAGGGGCAGATCCCGTGTGGACAGCCATACCCACTGCCCAATGAGGTAGCGGGGACCTGGGGTCCGACGACGGTCCACTAGTCGACGATACTTGGAGTTGGTCTTGCGAATAGCCGCCCTGGCGCTTCTCCGGGTATGTTGACAGCGGGGGACAAACATCTGGGCCGAGGGTATGCTGACCTCCTGTTCTTGTTCCGGGAAGAGTGGAGGCTGATACCCCATGGAGCACTCGAATGGAGGGAGACCCGTGGCCGAACAGGGAAGGGTGTTCCGGGTATACTCCACCCAAACTAGTTGTCGGCTGCAGGTAGTGGATTGGTTGAGACCAGGCATCTCAGGGTGGTTTCCAGGTCTTGGTTGGCTCGCTCCGACTGACCGTTAGTTTGGGGATGGAATCCGGATGACAGACTGGCCGATGACCCAATAAGGGTACAGATTGCCTTCCAGAACTGAGACGAGAACCCCGATTGAAGACCATGTCTACCGGGAGTCCATGGATCGGGAAGACATGCTGCACCATGAGCTGGGACGTCTCCTTGGCAGAAGGTAGTTTAGGGAGAGGGATGAAATGGGTGGCCTTGGAGAACTGATCAACAACCATCAGAATGACAGTGTTGCCATCAGATGGAGGGAGCCCAGTGACAAAGTCCAGAGATATATGAGACCAGGGACGAAGGAGCTTGCCATGGAGTCTTGTTCTGAGCACACACTGTGCATGCAGCGACGAAGGCAGAGACGTCAGGAACCATGGTGGGCCACCAGAAACGTTGTCGGAGGAAGGCTAGTGTACGACGGGACCCTGGATGACAGGTCAGCCTGGAGGAATGAGCCATTCCAGGACCTGGGACTGGGGCTGGGTTAGGGACAAACAGCCGGTTAGCTGGGCCCCCTTCAAGTTCAGGCTGGGGGCACTGCGCCTCATGAACCAGGTTCTCAATACCCCAATCCACAGTGGCAGCAAGGCATGAGGTAGGGAGAATGGTTTCGGAAGTCGAGGGTGTGGAAGAGAACTGTATAGCCGGGAGAGAGTGTCAGGCTCCACATTTTGTGACCCTGGGCGGTAGGAAACAGTTAAGTTGAAGCTGGTAAACAGGAGGGCCCATTGGGCCTGCCTGGAGTTGAGGCGCTTGGCTGTATGGAGATATTCCAAGTTTTTATGGTTGGTCCAGACCAATAATGGCTGTTCTGCTCCTTCCAGCCAGTGCCTCCACTCTTCCAACGCCATCTTAACCGCCAGGAGTTCTTGGTTGCCTACATTGTAGTTCCTCTCTGCAGGATTGAGACGATGGGACAGGAAAGCACAGGGATAAAGCTTTTGGTACTGGGCAGATCGCTGGGACAGGATGGCCCACACTCCAACATCCGAAGCATCAACTTCCATCACAAATTGACACGAGGGGTCCGGATGGGTGCAGTTGTGAACCGTTGCTTCAGGTCCACAAAGGCTTTGTTGACAGCAGGAGACCATTTGAACGGTACCTTGGGAGAGGTGAGTGCCAAGAGGGGGGCCGCCAGGGTGCTGTAGTCCCAAATGAAACGGCGGTAGAAGTTTGCAAAACCAAGAAACCATTGCAACTGCACCCTGGACGTTGGTTGAGGCCAATCCACGACTGCATTCACCTTTCCAGGATCCATCTGAACATTGCCCTCAGCAAAGACATATCCCAGAAAGGTGATTGTAGAGCAGTGGAACTCACACTTCTCTGCTTTCACGAACAGTTGGTTCTCCAGGAGGCACTGAAGGACCTGTCTGACATGAAGGACATGTTCTTGTGCAGATCGGGGAAAAAAGAGGATGTCGTCAAGGTACACGAACACAAACCGGTTTAGCATCAATGACCAAAGCCTGGAAAACAGTGGGGGTGTTGGTGAGTCCAAATGGCATGACCCCGTACTCATAATGCCCACTGGCTGTGTTGAAGGCTGTCTTCCACTCATCCCCCCGCGTATCCGAACCAGGTGGTAGGCATTTCGAAGGTCCAACTTGGAAAATATGGGGTCCCCTGGAGAGGTTCAAACGCAGAGAAGAGGAGAGGTAGGGGGTAACGATTCTTGACAGTAATGTCGTTAAGTCCCCGGTAGTCAATGCACAGACGCAGGGTCTTGTCCTTCTTCTCCACAAAGAAAAACCCTGCGCCGGCAGGGGATGCAGATGGACGGACGGCCCCAGTGGTCAGAGACTCCTCTATGTACTCCTCCATAGCTTTGGTCTCTGGTCCGGACAGAGAATACAACTGACCCTGAGTTGGTGTAGTGCCTGGGAGAAGATCAATGGCACAGTCATAAGGACGGTGCAGGGAAAGGGAAGTAGCACGTGCCTTACTAAATACCTCCAGGAGGTCATGGTACTCAGTGGGAACGGCAGAGACATCCACAGTCTTGCTAACATCCTGAGGAAGACGACTTGGGGAAGGCTGTACTCCTTGAAGGCAGTGGGAATGGCAAAATGGGCTCCAACCCAGGATGGAGCTTGTGGTCCAGTCAATCACAGGATTGTGTTTTTGTAGCCAGGAAAATCCCAAAACGACTGGAACATGGGGAGATGTAATGAGGAGGAACTGTATGGTCTCACTGTAGTTACCAGAAACCCGTAATTGAACGGGCACAGTACTATGGGTGTCTTCCCCTATGGAGAGGCCGTCCAAATGAAACGGCGGTAGAAGTTTGCCATAGCATCCATGGGAACAGAGAGAGGCTGAGTGGGAGTACCAAGCTCCGAAGCAATAGTGGCATCCATAAAACGCTCATCAGCCCCAGAGTCAATGAGCACTCTGAGAGACTTAGATTGGTCTCCCCAGAGCACAAGCACAGAAAAGTGTGTGTGGGTGATGGGAATCAGGGAACTCCCAGTCTGACTCACCATAGTGCTGGTACCCACTAGAGACAAGGGTTTCCTAATAGGACAGGTAGCTAGCTATAAAATGCCCTGCCCCTCCACAGTACAGACAACAGTTACTGTTCATCCTCCGTGTGTGTTCCCCAACTGACAACCTAGCTCTTCCCAACTGCATAAGCTCAGGAGTATCCAACTCACCCATCGTAGATTCACGAGAGGGCTTGGGTGGCTTCGAATCCTCTTGGAAAAGCGGCCTAAGGAAACTTCCGGATTCCCTCGAAGGTTGTACGAAACATAGCAGGTGTACGATGTTGCCTGAGACCAGACCTCCACTCACTCCTACGTTCCCTTAGGCATCCATTGATTTTGATGGTTAGGGCGATAAGGGAGTCAAGGTCCACCGGTAATTCCCGAGCAGCTAGCTGGGGAAAATAAGCGACACCTGTAGTGAGTGGAGACAATAATGAGGACAGGGGAAACTGATCAGGGTGTGACACCAAGGGGATTTAACAGTATTTACAGTCATTTTCTTAACAGCAAGATTTTCCAAGGCAGGATACTGAGTGCAGCCCAATCCAGAAATCTGACAGTGGCTTCTGATTAAATTGAATTATCACAGAACCGCTTGTTGCAATTTCGACGAGGCTCTCTTGTTCAGATATCGGTAAGACTGGAGGCAGGGCAGGGAAGGGATAATGAATCCAGTTGTTTGTGTCATCTGTTTCGGGAAAGTACCTGCGTAATTGCGCACCCAACTCACTCAGGTGCTTCACTATATCACATTTGACATTGTCCGTAAGCTTAAGTTAATTTGCACACAAAATAATCATACAATGATGGAAAGACCTGTGTGTTGTCCTTTTAAATGCAGACATAGAAGAGCTCCAACTTCTTAATCATAGCCTCAATTTTGTCCTGTAAATTGAATATAGTTGCAGATATTCCCTGTAATCCTAGATTCACATCATTCAGGTGAGAAAAAACATCACCCAGATAGGCCAGTCGTGTGATAATCATACAACTCATCATCATGCAAGCTGTCAGACAAGTGAAAATTATGGTCAGTAAATAAAACTTTAAGCTCATCTCCCTTGATAATAAGTGCACTTCTGTATGTTGTAAAAGCGTTACATGGTCGCTGCCCATATCATTGCAGAAAATACACGAGAGTTCAGGGGCCTTGCTTTAACAAACGTAATAATTTTCACAGTAGTGTCCAAAACGTATTTCAAGCTGTCAGGCATTCCCTTGGCAGCAAGAGCCTCTCGGTGGATGCTGCAGTGTACCTAAGTGGGGTCAGGAGCAACTGCTTGCACGCGCGTCACCACTCCTCTATGTCTCCCTGTCATGGCCTTTGCGCCATCAGTACAGATACCAACATGAGCAGCAGCTACATTTGGCTACATACGTAAGTGGAATACCCACGAGAGAGTAACGGTTAATGTGACTGGATGTTAGTTATTTGACTAGGCTACCTGTATTTGACATTGTGTTGTTATTTCACTGAACACTAGATGGTTTTATTTTATTTTTTGCAGTGATACGAGGCTACTCAGGCGAGAAGAAAAAACTGTATAGCCAAATGTATATCCCTGTTGGAAAATATAAATGGACTGTTTGAATTATTTTTTAATTTTTTAAAATGATTATTATTATTATTTATTTTTTAATGTGAATCACATTTTTATTTGGCATACCCCCGACGGCATTGCGGGTACCCCAGTTTGGGAATACCTGCTCTAGAGAGACTGGAGAAAGCACATCTCCAGGCCTGCTGTACCTTCCTGAGCTCCTCTCCTCTCCCGGTCCCCCATGACACCATTGCTCCCTGGGACCCTGACTTTGGTCCCCTCTGTCTGCACACCCTCCTTGATCGTTACTCGTTCCCTTCCTTTTGAACATGTGACCCCGGATGCCCCTGAAACCCAAGAGATCACAATTAATTGTCAGAATGGATAGCTGGGTGGCTGGCAGAGGGCCGGGGGTCCGGGCTCAGAGTGGGGCTCTGTCAGAGCAGAGCCAGAGCTGGCAGGCTGAGGCTCAGGCTCAGGCTGGGGCTCAGGGGGCATAGGGCTCATTAGCGTGTCGAGGTCAGGAACTTCAGGGACCAACCACCAGGGAGCCAGTGGATTAGAGTAATGAGGGGGATAATGGAGACAATGATGGGGATGAGAGGTTCAGCATGCTGCCTCTCCCCATCGATTCCTGGGTCTCCACCAGGCTCTAGGAAAGCCAGGAAGGAACACTCCCTAATTCTGCCTAGTTCTAATCCAGTGTGGAAGCTCAGTAGCTCAGAGGCTGGGTGCTTAGTGGAGGGCAGGGTGGAGAACAGACAAAGAGAGGGCGGGGGGAGCTCAGAGAGAGAGAGAGGGCAGAGGGAAGAGAGAGAGAGGGCAGGGTGAAGAGTGGGAGAGGTCAGGGGGGAGAGAGGGCGAGCGCTGAGGGAAAGAGAGAAGACAGAGAGTCATGACTCCCCCCTATCTCCCTCAGCTCAGACTCTCTAGCTGCAGTTCAGGTTCTGTAAGCGAGAGCTTCAAACCTACTGACCTTTAGAAGTAGAGCGGACTCTACTCACTCTTTGTTCAGCTGATTTTATAGCAAGTGCCTCAGACAAAAGCTCAATACACAGTGATAAAACTGACCATGCCTGGTAGGGATGCCTGCTTTTACTGACTAACAGATGTGATTGACCTGGACTGGAAATCCCAGTGAAGCAGAAATGTACCTGTTTGTTTGCCTTTTTTAATTCTGTTGTCCTCTGCTTCTGTTTTTGCTGTCTCTTTTTGGTGTCTATACCAGGACTTTGTGCTATAAAATAGCTTTACAAATACATTTGATTGATTGATTATCCCCTTGTCTTCTTGCAGGTTTCCAGAACAGGCCCAAATCCATGAAGGTGTTTGTGAACCCTACCAGCCATAAGAAAGAGGCCTATCAGATCTACAGAGACTATGTTGCACCACTGTTTCAGCTAGCAGACATCAAGGCTGATGTCACCAGTAAGTGTCCCATGAGAGTGTGTGTGTGTGTGCGTGTGCGTGTGCATATAGCAGCAGCTGTACTACTCTGTTGAGTCTAAAGTGCGTCTCACACTTAATAACAGGAGCAGTGACTCCTTTCCTTACTGAGTAACCTGACCCATGGGAGGGGCTAGGCCCATCTGTTCATATCCTCCCCATCTCCTCCTCCCCCTCTCCTCCCTCTCCTCACCCTCTCCTCATCCTCATCTCCTCCTCTCCCCCTGCTCCTCCCCCTCCTCCTCCGCCTGTTCCTCCCCATTCCTCTTTCCTCCTCTCCTCCTCATCCAGTTCCTTCCCTCCCCCTCTCCTGTTCCTCCTCCCCCTCCTTCTCCTCCTGTTCCTCCTTCTCCTCCCCCTCCTCCTCTCCTGTTCCTCCTCCTCCCCTCTCTTCCTCACCTCCTCTTCCTGTTCCCACTCCTCCTCCCCCTCCCCCTACTCCTTTCCTCCTCCTTCTCCTGTCTGTGTATTGTGTACGTGCGTGTGTAAGTGCTTGTGTAAGTGCGTACATGCTTGTGTGTGTGTGTGTGTACTCTAATGAATGCTACTATCTGATTCCAGAGACTTCTAAAAGCCAACTGACTTCTAAATGCCAACTGTAATAGAATCTGGTTGTGTCCCAAATTGCACAATATTCACTATACAGTGCAATACTTTTGACCAGGGCCCACAGGGTTCATAGCGCTCTGGTCAAAAGTAGTGCACTATGCAGGCAATAGGGTCCCATTTGGGATGCGGACCTTCTTTCCTGAGACTGTGTTCTCCCCGTGGGGAGGGTAGGGGATGAGTGGTCGACGAGGAGCCATTAAAACATACTTTACCTAATATAAATTAAATATCTCATTCGGGCCCCGGCTGGAAGCTGGGAGCTGTTCTGGAGTCTGCAATACACTTCAGTGGCAGTTGGGACCAACTGGGTTTGATGATGTTATAATTTCTGTTATTGATGATGTTATTACTTCAATGAGTTGTGATGGTGACAAATGTGTCCGCAATTTACTTTAACAAGTGAATGATAATGTCATTTGGACAATATAATGACAGTTAGGTAGAAACAGAGAAAAAACATGTTTTAGTAAGCATATAGTTGTAATATTTAGAATAACAGTTGCATAGAATATCTAATGCATGACAAATCATAGAGTTTATGTGAATTTATGTATATGGGCCATTTCCTCTGGATAAAAAAGCATCTCTGCATAGTCACTGTTTTTACTGTATGTACACAACATACATCAACATCATCTTGATATGACAACACAACTGGTACCAGGGAAGAAACATTCCTGCAGATCATTTTTGGCTATAGTGTATTTCTTTCCGGATAGCAGGATATGTTCAAGCCCCTGTTTTTGCTGTACACTGAGTGTACAAAACATTAAGAACACCTTCCTAATGTTGAGTTGCACCCCCCTTTTATGCCCTCAGAACTGCCTCAATTTGTCAGGGCATGGACTCTATAAGGTGTTGAAAGCGTTCCACAGGGATGCTGGCCCATGATGACTCCAATGCTTCCCACAGTTGTGTCAAGTTAGCTAGATGTCCTTTGGGTGGTGGACTGCTCTTGATACACACAGGAAACTGTTAAGCATGAAAAACCCAGCAGCGTTGCAGTTCTTAACAGAAACCTGTGTGCCTGGCACCTACAACCATACCCCGTTCAAATGCACTTAAATATTTTGTCTTGCCCGTTCACTCTCTGAATGGCACACATACACAATCCATGTCTCAATTGTCTCAAGGCTGAAAATTCCGTCTTTAACCTGTCTCCTCCCCTTCATCTACACTGATTGAGGTGGATTTAACAAGTGACATCAATAAGGGTTCATAGCATTCACCTGGGTGTTTTGTACATTCAGTGTAAATGTCCACCTAACATTTCCATGTAACAAAACAACAGCAATGGTAGGCATTGGTACCAGAGACATAGACCAGGAATGAAACATCCATGTGGTTCTTCAGATAGATTTTTTAAAATGAATTTTAAAAAATGTAACCTTTATTTAATTAACAGTGGGTTAACTGCCTTGTTCAGGGGCAGAACAACATATTTTTTACCTTGTCCGCTCGGGGATTCGATCCAGCAACCTTTCGGTTACTGGCCCGACACACTAACCAATATGATACACATTCTCACACAACAAATCCTCATCTGCAAGTGTCACATCCGTCATGGAGGAGCCTGTGATGGTTGTGTGTGTGTGTGTGTGTGTGTGTGTGTGTGTGTGTGTGCAAGGGTGTGTGTGATGGGTGGGTACAGCTGGGACTAACCTGCTCCGACGGAGAGGAGGTGCCCCAGAAATGCTAAATGGGGCA
Source organism: Oncorhynchus nerka (assembly GCF_034236695.1). NCBI lineage: Eukaryota > Metazoa > Chordata > Actinopteri > Salmoniformes > Salmonidae > Oncorhynchus > Oncorhynchus nerka. Next base: position 58,360,043 of record NC_088398.1, on the reverse strand, counting down.
AGGCCATGTAACGCCATCTGTGGTATAGAACCCCGTTCCCCCATTTTCCTTGGCATCTTCCTTTGTGGGTGTGTGTGTCGGGTGGGGGATGAGGTGGGGGGTGATTGTATCTGTGTGTGTGTGTTGAGGACAGCGATGCAGAGTGACAGCTACCTAGTCTCTGGAGAACTGGGTGGGGATACGGGTGCTCCTCTCCCTGGCGTGCCACCCGCTATCCTTCCTGTCTCCCCCACACCCCCACTGTGGATATGCCCACATCCCAAATTGCCAATGTATCAACTCGCTCCAGTGCTGTTGTAGATCATAGTAGTCTCACTGTGTCCCTCGGATGTCCTTCCCCCCCGGAAAGTTTGACCTCTTTCTGCCTGAAAAAAACAGATTTAGGATTTAGAATAACACACCAACTACACGTTGTTACAAAATAATGAACATCAGTGTTGCAAAAGATTTAAAATATCCACACCAACTACACGTTATAACAAAATAATGAACATGAGCAGTGGCATTACTGACCTTGTTTTGCATAAGTGAGAGAAGCATTAACACTCTGGAGGCAGCCTCTTTGCATTGCTTCTCTTTTCTTCATACAAAATGCAAACTGCATGCAAGTATAAATTGTACGTTTACCACCACCCCCATATGTTCATCAGCCATGTGCCAAATTAACATTGGATAGGGATACTAAAAGCCATGTTTTTGTGCCAGCCCAGCCCTCTGATTTAATCTTTCATTCATTAACACATTTATTTATGTTCTCTTGCCTTTCTCTCTTCACAGTCACTGAAAGAAAAAGGGCACACTTTATTCATTCTGTGCAGAATCTAATTGGATGAATATGATGGGTAGGTTTGCTTGCCACACTATCTGTTAGATGGTCCATATAAATCCTCTCCATAAAATATCAGACAGAAAGAAAACCAACCAATACACTGATATGAGCAGGTGTTCCCGGTACGGGAATGCAGCTGCAGCAGAATGATACATCTAATCTCACCTAAGGAAATTAATAAAACCAATCACTTTATTCATTTTTTCTATTTAGGGGTTAGGTAGGTAAACAAAAACACCACATTGATATGGAGTTGAGTAATCAGCATGGTGAGATTCCAATTAATACATGGTATTATACTGGGCTGTGATGTGAGGGAGGAGGGATGACGGTGGAGGAATGGGGATGGAGGGATGAGGGGGAGGGATGGGGATGGAGGGATGAGGGGGAGGGATGGGGATGGAGGGATGGGGATGGAGGAATGGGGATGGAGGGATGGGGATGGATGATGGCACAGAGTCAAAGTCAGATGAGGAAGTAATCCCATGTCTGTGGTACGGTCTGTTTTGTTTATCCTCTTAAGGTGGCATTTACAGTAGCTGTAATAAAAAAGCAGAGTTAGAGAAAGAGAAGGAAAGAGAGAGAGAGAGAAGGAGAGCAAGAGAGGAAAGGAGAGAGAGAGGAGAGAGAGAGTAGAGAGAAAGACAGTGAGGGAAGGGAGAGTCCAGGTTTTACAAAATTAGTGATAATACTATGATTAGAACAGTGTGCCAGGGGACCAAGTCGACCCAGCCGAGGCAGTCTCCTTTAAAGGAGTGTGTGGGTGTGTGTCCTCTCCAGTGTGGGCACGGCAGGTGGCACTTTAATTACTTGTTCTGGAAGCAGTGATGAAGTACCTCCCATCCAGCAGACTGCTGGTGCATGTGCGTGTGTGTGTGTGTGTGCGTTTTCTCCCTGTCTGTGTGTGTGTGCATGTGTGTGAGTGTGTTTTTACACCACACTGCCACACCGTAGCTCCCATGTGTCTGCATTATAGTCACAATTAGATCATTTTAGGTAGCTCCAAACTCCTGTTAAACCAGGATTGCTGCATTGGTGTCGCTCAGCAGATCAGCACAGACTAGTCTACACCACAACCTAACCCTTACGAGGGATAGGGGAGAGAAGGGTAGAGGGCAGGGTGGGGGAGGAGGAGGAGGAGGGAGGTAGAGGCAGGAAGAAGATGTAGGGGTGGGAGGTAGAAAGGGGTGGGAGGTAAGCAGGAGAGGGAGAACGGAAAGACGGAGGGATGTCTGGCTCATGCTCTGCTAGGCAGGTCTGATATGAGGGACAGATGGAGCAGGTGTGAAGAGTGACTGGTGGAAAAGCTGAGCTCATGATCCTTCTGTCCTGCTCTCACAACCTCATTACTGTGGCCCACATATATTAGACACATTACGACACATATACACAACCAATATCTGAATGAATATCTCAATATTTCTTACACGATAAGAACAAATGTGTATTGTGTACTGTAGGTTTTAATGTTTGGATTTATGGTTGACGTTAAGAGTCAGACATATGTTATGCTCCTCTTATCAAAATGAAATATTCTGTTTGCATGGAAAAATCACTGGGTAAGTCCCGGAAGATTCAAGCTAAGCTACTTAACCCAACATAGCCTTGTTTGGTTGTTTGCGGTACAGTATCATCTTTAAGCAGGGACGCTGTGGTATCACCAATACAAGTGTAATGTAATGTCTAATTGATTTGCAATATCCCTCAAATTGTTCAGAGACAGGGTTCATAACATGCACTTCAATCAGAGTCAGAACCTGATTGTACAGGATTCACACAAGGCTTATTTCATACAACATTATTAAGTTATTAGATGTCCGTCTCTATGGAGCTTTTTTAAACTTTGGTTAGAAAGGAATTGTGTCTAGCTATATAGGAAGCTTTCACAGACTGTGTGGAAGACGTACGGTATATTCCCCATAGAGGATGAGGTTTTCTAGAGTAGTCCGCTTAAGGAGAGGCTTTCTGTCTGGAAGACATATTCCCAATAGAGTGTGTGGTGTTGTAGATTCAGGGTCCTTCGCAATGGTCTGATTCTAGATCATATCCTCTTTGTCTTGTCAACACCAGCTTAATTAACCCCAGAAGACTGAGAAGTGGTGCGAAGGCATAAAACGCTAAACACGTACGTCTTCATTAATACATCATAACTCATTCATCTCTGCTTTTAAGGGAAAAAGTATATTTTTTACTACTGTTTTCCGAGGAAGTCATGCAGGGTGTGACAGCGTGACAGCCTCAGTCCCTGTTACATGGGTTGTGACCCAAATGGCACACTATTTCTTTAAAGTTCACAAATTTTGACCAGGGCCCGTAAGGCTCTGGTTGAAAGTGGTGCACTATAAATGGAATAGGGTGCCATTTGGGACACAACCATGGAATCGTGGTGTGTGTAACACAATAGGAATGTCAGACACTACTGTAGGCTGTTGCGATGTGTGTAATTATTTCCAGATCTCACATTAGTGTTAATTATCAGCTCCTCAAATTAAAACATTGTATTAACTGGAGCTTTACTGCCTTTTACAGATTTTATTACTGCCTTCCTGCTTGGGGGGGGGGGGGTGGATAGGAGATGAGGGGTAGTTTAGTGGAGAGCCTGTGTTCTTTAATAGAGGGATGTATTGCCAGTGTATAACCAAGCAATGACAGAACATTAGGCAGACGTGGAGGAGAATGATATGTCATTAGACATCTTTGGAACACGATGCAGAACTTGAGGTCAAAGCCTGGCTCCTATCTAATGCCTCAGCTATATAACCTGTACATAACCTGAGTCTGTCATACACTGTGAGGTGGGCCTCATCAGCTCAGCATATGACAGACAAATTCCTTGCTGCTGATTAATCATGTTTTCAGTGAGTGAAACAAATAAACACTGCATCTAATAATCAATTCACGGAATCCTAGAATTTTGACCACATTTAGTGCTGACATTTATGCACATATTGCTTTGTTTTGTTACCACTGCTAGGTAAACTACAGCTCAATATCAAAACCTTAGTAACAGGCATGTCATCCAATGGGAGGGGCCAATAAAATACTCTAATACAATTTTACCCAATATAATCACCCTTTAATTACAACTAGCCATGGATTGGAGGCTAAACTAATCTTTTTAGGAATGGTAATATACGGTCTTGTTCAAAAGCATTTCTGAAATTAACTGTAATAAACTTTCATCAGTGTACTGATGTACTGATGTACTGATGTATTAGTAATGTGCTTATAGGAGCTAAATAGGCTCAGGCTTACAGATTTGACCAAATTCCTGGAAAATGCTGCATCCATGACATAATCTGACTATTCAATACATTTAATGGGAATTATCATTTCAATGAATTGAAATGGATTCGACAGGTCTAGGTCAACCAGCGCTGTAATAGTGATGAATGTAGAGAGAGAGTGTGTGTGTGTGTGTGTGTGTGTGTGTGTGTGTGTGTGTGTGTGCATGTCTGTATCTGTGTGTGTGTGTATTCTTGCATGTGTATGCACCTGTCTGTCTGGCCCTGACCTGTATTACAGACATGTTCTCTGTTTAGTCAGGTGATTAATATGATTGATTTATCTTGCTATGTCAGTATGTCATGTTTACCTCAGTTACGTAGGCTTAGAGGAGGAAACCCTTACTCAGGCATTTACCCTGAGCTGCATTGAAGTTCACTGTTTCATGCTCTGTGTGTGTGTGTGTGTGTGTGTAACGTTGTATTTTATCCTTCAGGGTGGTGTGTGTCAGCGTCGACAATTCGTGGCCGATTTACGCGTGTGCTGTATCTCATACATGTGTGTTTTCTCCAGGGTTGTGGCTTTCGGTGGGGACGGCTCTGTGGCCGAGATGGCCCATGGTTTGTTGCTGCAGGCCCAGATGGAGTCAGGCAGGGACACAGACTCCATGTTCACGCCTGTCCAAGCACCACTTCCTCTAGGGCTAATACCAGCAGGTGAAGAGCAAGGGTGGCAGCGCACACACACAACAACAAACACGTACACACACACACGCATGCACACACACACTTCAGCAGGTGAGGAGCAAGGATGGCTTGACCTCTCTGTTCTGCAGCTGTTCTCAATCCTCACCCAATATTTAGAACAGCTTATCTCCGGGTGTTGAGGTGACCATGTAGTTTATGAAGTGTACATCCGCTAATAGAACCCCATATTGGTTTGAATGGTTTTAGCTTGTGTGCTATTACACACCATCAATCCATAAAGGTCATATGGTTATAAATGTTTTCTTGAAGCATAGCAGGGGCTTCTCAAATTTGAGCATTGTGAAATTGTGTTAATAGAGCAAAGTGATTTCTTAGCCACTCAAAACATATTTTTTTAACTAGGCAAGTCAGTTAAGAACACATTTTTATTTACAATGACAACCTAGGAACAGTGGGTTAACTGCCTTGTTCAGGGGCAGAATGACAGATTTTTACCTTGTCAGCTCAGGGATTCAATGACATTTCCATCGAGGGAGTTATTTACTTCTCAATTGAAAACAAACTGGTCGTTCAAGCAAGTGTCTCATTTTCAACTTGGTTGAATTGCAATTTGGTTTGATTGCACTGGGAGCTAAATGCCTTGTATTATAGACGGAACCACAATAATACAGCATTCTATTCCACTTTAAAATTGTGAAAGTTCCATCAACCATTGAACATGCATGTGGCTCAGACATTGGCTGAGTGTATGCCTCATGCAGTAGATGATGGTTATAGAGCAGGCAGGTCACCCCGTGATACAAGTCAGTATTCGTCATCTATCCATGTTTGAGGACGTCGGGAGATGACATGGAAACCCGGCCACTAGGGTTTTGGTTTTCCTAGGGTGTTATAGATGGTGTAAGCATCTGATTCCAAAGGTTGCATGTTCGAATCCAGCGATATAAAGTTGTTTTTGATATTTTGGTTGCAAGCCTATCCAAAACCTAAGAAACTAGTCGTACCCCTTGACTTATTACACATTTTGTTTTTCCTCACCCATCAACCCACAATACCCCATAATGAAAAAGTGAAAACATGTTTTTAACATTTTTTGCAAATGTATTGAAAATTAATTACAGAAATATGTCACAAGTATTCACACCCCAAGTCAATATTTTGTAGAAGCACCTTTGGTAACGATTACAGTTGTGAGTCTTTCTGGGTAAGTGTCACGACTTCCGCCGAAGTCGGCTCTCCTTGTTCGGGCGGTGTTCGGCGATCGACGTCACCGGCTTCTTAGCCATTGCCGCTCAATTTTTCATATTTCCATTTGTTTTGTCTTGTTCCATACACACCTGGTTTTAATTCCATAATCACACTGAATGTATTTAGTCCTCTGTTCCCCTCCATGTCGTTGTGTGAAATTGTTTTATGTTATGTGGGTATTGTCACGCGCCAGACTTTCGTTTATGTTCCGTGTTTTGGTCACGTTTATGTACTTATGTGCTTTCGTTTGGACTGAAATATAAAGTGTGCCTGTTATCTACACTGCTCTCCTGCACCTGGCTTTGCCTCCAGTACACACCCGTAACAGAATTTCACACCAACCATGGAGTCAGCAGGAGCAGGTATCCTTGTTAGAGGAGTCGAGGAGCGCATCCAGGAACATTCTGCAATGCTACATCATCTTGGTGCCATGATGGATTGCGTTGTCCAGACCATGGACCTCTGGGAGAGACAGGAAGTCTCTCCAGTGCCTCGACCAACGCAACCGGGGTTACCTCCACCCGTCCCGTCCGGAGACAGTCCCAGTGGGATGGGTCTCTCCCTTCCCAGGGAGTATGATGGGATGGCAGCACAGTGCCAGGGATTCCTGTTACAACTGGACCTCTACCTGGCCACTGTTCACCCAGCTCCCTCAGGAAGGGAGAAAGTGTCCGCCCCTCGTATCATGCCTCGTGGGGAGAGCTCTGGAGTGGGCAAACGCTGTGTGGGGAGAAGGAGACGCGGCATTGGACCTTCAAGGAGTTCACCCGGCCGTCTTCGACCATCCGCCCGAAGGTAGAGCGGCTGGGGAACGGCTCTTCCATTTGAGGCAGGGGACGAGGAGCGCCCAGGAGTTCGCCCTGGAATTCCGGACCTTGGCCACTGAAGCAGGCTGGAACAACAGGGCCCTCATCAACGTGAGCTGGCCTGCAGGGATGCCACCATCTCCTTTGACCAACTGGTGGATTTGTCCATCCGGTTGGATAACCTGCTGGTCACCCGCGGACTTCCAGAAGGGGCTCTGTCGGTTCCATCTTACTGCACCCCCACTCCGGTGCCCATGGAGTTGGGAGGGGCTGCTCATAGGGAGGCTGGAGGAGGGGCCATCACGTGCACCATCTGTGGCCGCAGATGGCACACTACCAGTCGGTGACGTGTCGGTCCCTCTGGGAGTCGAGGCAACAGGCAGGGCACTCTGGCGTCACCCCAGGTAAGTCTGCACCACACTCATCGAGAGTCCTCTGTTGACCATCTGTTTGTACATGTTTGTTTCCCTTAGTTTACCCCTCATTCCCAGCATAAGGCGCTCGTCGATAAAGGCGCAGCTGGGAACTTTATCAACAGAGTGTTAGCCCTTAGTTTAGGGATCCCCAACATTCCTGTAGTTAGAACTTTCCCGGTTCACGCTCTGGATAGTCGACCATTAGGGTCCATGCTAATCAGGGAGGCCACCATCTCCCTGGTCATGGAGATGCAGGGGGGTCACGAGGAGAAAATCAGTCTCTTCTTCATTGATTGTCCTGCGTTTCCCGTGGTACTAGGCCTTCCCTGGTTGGCTCATCCTAATCCCACCATTTCCTGGCAACAGAGGGCTCAAACGGGGTGGTCGCGAGAGTGCTCGGGGAGGTGTGTAGGGGTTTCCATTGATGCTACCACGGTGGAAAGTCCAGACCAGGTCTCCGTCATGCGCATCCCGCAGAATATGCCGATTTGGCTCTTGCCTTCTGTAAAAAAAAAAAAAGGCGACCCAATTATCACCTCATCGATGGGGGGATAGCGCGATAAATCTCCTGGCAGACGCTGCGCTTCCCAGGAGTCACGTGTATCCCCCATCGTAAGCGAAGACGGTGGCTATGGAGACATATGTCTCTGAATCCCTGCGTCAGGGGTACATTCGGTCTTCCTCTTCATCCACCTCCTCAAGTTATTTTTTTGTGAAGAAGAAGGATGGCGGTCTGCGCCCGTGCATTGACTATAGAGGTCTCTATCAAATCACGGTGAGGTACAGTTACCCGCTACCTCTTATTGCCACGGCGATTGAGTCAATGCATGGGGCGCACTTCTTCAAGAAACTGGATCTCAGGAGTGAGTATAACCTGGTGCATATCCGGGAGGGAGACGAGTGGAAGACAGCGCTTAGTACCAACTCAGGGCATTATGAGTACCTCGTCATGCCGTACGGGTTAATGAATGCTCCATCAGTTTTCCAATCCTTTGTCGATGAGATTTTCAGGGACCTGCACGGGCAGGGTGTAGTGGTTTATATCGATGACATTCTGATATACTCCGCTACACACGCCGAGCATGTGTCCCTGGTGCGCAGGGTACTTGGACAACTATTGGAGCCTGACCTGTACGTCAAGGCCGAGAAATACCTGTTCTTTCAGCAGGCTGTCTCCTTCCTAGAGTATCGCATTTCCACATCAGGGGTGGAGATGGAGAGTGACCGCATTGCAGCCGTGCGTAATTGGCCGACTCCCACCACGGTAAAGGAGGTGCAGCCATTTTTAGGGTTTGCCAATTACTACCGGAGATTTATCCAGGGTTTTGGCCAGGTGGCTGCTTCCATTACCTCACTGCTCAAGGGGGGCCCTGTACGGTTGCAGTGGTCGGCTGAGGCGGACAGGGCTTTGGGGCAGCTAAGAGCTCTGTTTACTTCGACTCCCGTGCTGGTCCGGATCCCTCTTTGGCGTTCATAGTGGAGGTGGATGCATCACCAGGCTTGGGATAGGAGCCGTGTTCTCACAGCGCACGGGTATGCCACCGAAACTCCGCCCCTGTGCTTTCTTCTCGAAGAAGCTCAGCCAGGCGGAGCGTAACTATGATGTGGGGGACCAGGAGCTGTTGGCTGTGGTTAAAGCGTTGAAGGCGTGGAGACATTGGCTTGAGGGGGCTAAACACCCTTTCCTCATCCGGACTGACCACCGCAACCTGGAGTACATCCGGGGAGCGAGGAGACTGAATCCACTTCACGCAAAGTGGCCCATATCCTTTACCCGTTTTGAGTTTACCCTGTCCTACAGACCAGGTTCCCAGAATATGAAGGCAGACTCACAGAGGAGCGGCTCATGGATCAGACTCCCATAGTCCCAGCCTCTTGCCTGGTAGCGCCGGTCGTGTGGGAGCTGGACGCGGACATTGAGCGGGCGTTGCATACAGAGCCCGCTCCACTCCAGTGTCCCGTCGGGCGTCTGTACGTTCCATCTGCTGTCCGTGACCAGTTGATCTATTGGGCCCACACATCACCCTCCTCTGGTCATCCGGGGATCGGTCGGACGGTGCGCTGTCTGACTGGGAAGTACTGGTGGCCCACCTTGGCTAAGGGCGTGAGAGTTTATGTTTCCTCCTGCTCGGTGTGTGCCCAGTGTAAGGCTCCAAGACACCTGCCCAGAGGTAAGCTATACCCCTTACCCGTTCCACAACGACCTTGGTCACACCTGTCAGTGGATTTTTTAACCAATCTTCCTCTTTCACAATGATCCTGGTCATTGTGGATCGTTTCTCTAAGTCCTGTCGTCTCCTCCCTCTGCCCGCGCTTCTTACCGCCCTACAGACTCCTGAAGCCCTGTTTACTCACGTCTTCCGGCAATACGGGGTGCCTGAGGATATAGTGTCTGATCGGGGTCCCCAGTTCACGTCGAGAGTCTGGAAGGCGTTCATGGAACGTCTGGGTGTCTCGATCAGCCTTACCTCGGGTTTTCACCCTGAGAGTAACGGTTAGGTAGAGAGAGTCAACCAGGATGTGGGAAGGTTTCTGCGGTCCTATTGCCGGGACCGGCCGGGGGAGTGGGAGGCGTTCGTGCCATGGGCCGAGATGACGTAGAACTCACTTCGCTACTCCTCCAATAACCTCTCCCCCTTTCAGTGCGTATTGGGGTACCAGCCGGTTCTGGCATCGTGGCATCAGGGTCATCAGGCTGGTCCGCTCCAGGAATCTGAGATGTGGGAGGTTCCTCCGCCTCCTCTGGACATCGAGGGGGCCCCGGCGTACTCCGTTCTTTCCATCCTGGATTCGAGGCATCAGGCAGCAGGGGGGAGGGGGGCACTTTCACGACTTCCACCAAAGTCTGCTCCTCTCCTTGTTCGTGCGACGTTCGGTGATCGACTTTTGTTTATGTTCCCTGTTTTGGGCACGTTTATGTACTTATGTGCTTTCGTTTGGACCGGAATAAAAAGTGTGCCTGTTATCTATACTCTGCTCCCCTGCACCTGACTTCGCCTCCAGTACACACCCGTAACAGTAAGTCTAAGAGCTTTCACACCTGGATTGTGTAACATTTGTCAAGTTGGTTGTTGATCATTGCTAGACAACCGTTGTCAGGTCTTACCATAGATTTTCAAGCAGATATATATATTTTTTACACGACTAGGTGCCCTTATTTGCTAGGCATTGGAAAACCTCCCTGGTCGTTGTGGTTTAATCTGTGTTTGAAATTCACTGCTCGACTGAGGGACCTGTATGTGTAATTGTACAGGTAATTGTAAATCATGTTAAACATTATTATTGCACACAGAGTCCATGCAACCTATTATGTAACTTCTTAAGCAAATTCTTATTCCTGAACTTTTTTAGGCTTGTCCTAACAAACAGGTTGAATACTCATTGACTCAAGACATTTCAGCTTTTATTTTGCAATTAATTTGGAAGAATTTGGAAAAACATATTTCCACGTTGACAATATGGGGTATTGTGGGTAGGTCGGGGACAAAAAAAATCTCAATAGAGAATCATTGTACCATCTAACCCGCTGTGAAATATATTTTTCATAACCCCAAATATTGTATTTTCAGCTGTTTGAAGTTGACGTACAAAACCGAAAGTAAAAGAGGCAAAAAATAAAAGATTAAAATAGCGCACATAAAATTGATCTACCGCTTCTTACACTTGCTTTCAATGAGAATGATAGATCTATAACTCACATTTCTACGTGAGTTTGGTCGGTTCACCCAAAAAGTTACATATTGCAACTTTAAACACTTCGAAATTTGATGTTTGCAACAACTTCGAAATTTGACATTTAAGAAACATGGATGAACATCTAATTCTGATGTGAGACTGTGAGAGCTTGTAGTATAGAGAGCTCATCACTCCAATAATTTGTGGAATAAACCCCCATAGCCACACATACACACACACACTCACGCATCATGAGTGACCCTACACACCACAGCCGGCAGCGAGGGTATCAACAACGCTGCCGTGGGCCAGTCCGGCTTTTTGTGCCAACAGTTTGACCTTCATGTGCCATTCTAGGCTGTGGTGGTGGGTGGTAAAATGGAGTGCTGTTGTTAGCAGCCACTCTGCACTCACTGCAAATTGGTCGCTCAGAGGTCACTGTTTCTCTTCATTAGTGGGTGTTCCCACGGGAGTATTTGTGAACAGTTTCTTGTCACAAACAGGAGAGAGAGGAGAGATAGGCACCACTGTACCATGACTATGTCACTCCTGAGACTGAAGGAGGGATGCTATCATGTCTCCTTTGTTGAAGGAAATAATAAATAAACTCCACAGTTTATCAAAATTACACCATTTGAATTTAGAAAATAGTTGGAATTAGGGTACTGTCAAAGTAAACCATTATATTCATAGTCTCAACAATATCCATATTTATTATATATCTTACAGTTTTTTCATTTAATTAATTTATTTGTCTGCTGAGATTTAAAAATCGAGCTAAGGGCGGCAGTCTAGCGGTTAAAGAATTGGGCCAGTAACCAAAAGGTTTCTGGTTTGAATACCTCAGCCGGCAAAGAGAAAAATCTGTAGATGTGTCCTTGAGCAAGGCTCTTAACTTCTTGAGTGTAGGGGCAGGATTTTCGTTTTTGGACATACCCATTTGAAACTGCCTATTTCTCAGGCCCAGAAACTAGAATATGCATATAATTGTCAGATGAGGATAGAAAACACTCTAAAGTTTCCAAAACTGTCAAAATATTGTAGGTGAAAACCGGAGGAAAATCGAACCCGGAAGTGCTGTTTTTCCTGAAAGCTCTCTGTTCCATTGGATGCCTTGCCTCCATTTAAAGTGAAAAATTGAAAAATGAGCGAGAAAGATAACATTGCGTCAGTGGATAGATGGGTGTTCACAGAGTTTTGCTTGCGCAACAGTGTGGGGCAGCCATTGTCTCTCCCTCTCCTATTGAAAAAGCGACAGTCCCGGTTGATATATTATCGATGATATATTTTAAAAACAACCTGAAGATTGATTATAAAAAACGGTTGACATATTTCTGTGGACATTGCGGATACTATTTGGAATTTTCATCTGCGATGTCATGACTGCTCGAGCCTGTGGATTTCTGAACATAACGCGCCAAACAAATGGAGCTATTTTGGATATAAAATAATCTTTATGGAACAAAAGGAACATTTATTATGTAACTGGGAGTCTTGTGAGTGCAAACATCCGAAGATCATCAAAGGTAAGCGATTTAATCTATTGCTTTTCTGACTTTCGTGACCAATCTACTTGGCTGCTAGTGTTTGTAATATTTTGTCTACTGAAAGAGATGTTCTTACATAAACGCTTGTTATGCTTTCGCCGAAAAGCTGTATTGAAACCACACCAGGTGGATTAACAACAAGCTAAGCTGTGTTTTGCTATATTGCACTTGTGATTTCATGAAAATGAAATATTCTTAGTAATCTAATTTGAATTTGGCGCTCTGCAATTCAGCGGGTGTTGATGAAAATGATCCCGCTAAAGGGTTGGGTGCGTCAAGGAATTAACCCTAATTTGCTACATTAGGGCTGTACTACTATGGCTGATCATCAACTAGATTCAGCCGCGGGATGATTTATTTTCTTGAGTGGATGGTCAGGGGGCCAGAACATAATTACAAATAATTTGTACACTGCAAATTGGCCGCAAAAAGCCCTAACATAAAATACTTATTTTCCACCATAAATTGCAAATAAATTCATAAAAAATCCTACAATGTGATTTTCTGGACTTTTTTTTCTCATTTTGTCTGTCATAGTTAAAGTGTACATATGATGAAAATGACAGGCCTCTCTCATCTTTTTAAGTGGGAGAACGTGCACAATTGGTGGCTGACTAAATACCCCCCACTGTATATCTCTCTATTATGCGTCAGAATACTTTGGAACATATTTCCAAAATTAAATTTGATTTGCTGGTGTTGTTACAGTATATTATGTCCAACAATGAAAGCAATTATTTAAAAAAAAAAATATATATATATATATTTTTTGCAAACAAAAAACTCATAGGCCAAATAAAATCACATGCGGTCCAAATTCGTCCCACGGGCC